>NC_056746.1:545834834-546157334 GCF_019279795.1 Protopterus annectens
AATTTATATATGCAGGTAGAAGGGGTGTGGGGGATGCAGCCCCCACATGGGGCTGCAGGGGGGCTTACCCCCCTGCAAAATTTTAGTTGAAATGACTGGAAGTCAAGGTATCCTGAGTAATGTTGAATTTGTCAAATATGAACATGTTGACATTACCTGTTTCTTTATTTTGACTAGATGACGTTTTTATTTTCGGTGTTATTTTTCGAGTAAGTCATTACTCGACAGAATTAATTTCATAATTTTGGTGGTAAACATGTATATATATATATATATATATATATATATATATATATATATATATATTGCTTTGGTAAATAGTTTAAATTCTGCTATTAAGGCTGACAAGTGAATATTTGTGTTAATAAATTGAAATACTTTTTTGAGGGGGTTGGCTAGCTTTGCTGTGGATGAGTGGTAACTTGTCCTTTTCACTTGGTTGGTTTAAATTCCTCCCTTAAGATGCATTTGGGTGAATAAATCTGAATATTTATGCTTTTCTTGGGGGGTGGGGTTTGGCAGTAACGTTGTCCTTTTTATATTATAAGGCTGTCTAGTGTGCATTTGTGTGAAATAAAATGATTTTTGGGGTGGAGGATGGCTAACTGGAATATGAAAACTTACCCTCATTTGCTCAGCTTTACATCTGGTGTTAAGGGCTGGCTATTGTGCATTTATGCAAAATAAATTGGAATATTTATGCTTTTTTTTTATTGGGTGGTAGGTGGCTAGCAATGTTGTTGATGAAATAACTGGTTCTTAGTTAAAAGTTGAGCATTAATGGTTAGTGTAATGCACTCGTGAAATAAACTGGAATACTGTAAGAAACACATTTGAAGCTGTCCCCAGTTTTACAGAATACTCTTGTATTCATCTAACAAAAAACAACTGTCATAGAGAAGGAGGTGTTAGAAAAAAATCTTCCGGAGGGGGCTGTCAAAAAATTTCTGCTCCATGTGTCAGATATGCTAGGTGCACCACTTCTGTTCTAGATTACTTCCCTAAACAGCTTTTATGATCAAAAATTACACCATCACATACCATTTATAGACTAGAACAATTTTCAATAAATTATGATTCCATCAAGTGAGGGTTCAGTCAAATGTGTTTCAGACAATTTTGTTCAACCATTTTTGATTCAGGCAAGTAAATGTTCAATCAAAAGACATACATACATATAGATAGATAGCTAGATAGATAGTGTATGTCTCTCTCTCTCTCTGTATATATATATATATATATATATATATATATATATATATATATAGAGAGAGAGAGAGAGAGACACACACACACACACATATATATATATATATATATATATATATATATATATATATATATATGGGTTCACTTCAGATGATCGAGTTTCTGAAATCTCGAAACTCATATGGTGGAGACCATATGATCGAGTTTTCAGAAACTCGAATATCTGAAGAGGGGGTTAAATAAGTGCTGTGAATATGTTAAGTGAGGGATTCTGCAGGGGGGCAAGCCCAATGCTCCCCTGCTACTTAAATATACTAACTCCAAGATTGCGCTACAGTGGGGAACAGGGAAATCTCCTGTTCCGTAGTGTCTGTAGAAGTGTGGAAAGGGAGAATTCCCTTTTACCCACTATAGCGTGACCTCGGAGTTAGTATATTTAAGTATGGGGGTGTGGGAGGTGCAGGGGGGCCTGCAAAAACATCTGAAAATGTGTTTTGTTTGTTTCACTTCTGATGTTCGAGTTTCTGAAAACTCAAACATATAGTCTCGATCATATGAGTTTCGAGATTTCGGAAACTAGATCATCTGAAGTGAATCTCTCTCTCTCGCTCTCTCTCTCTTTCTCTCTCTCTCTCTCTCTCCAAATATATATATATATATATATATATATATATATATATATATATATATATACAGAGATATGTCTGCACACACACACACACACACACACACACACACACACACACACACACACACACACACATATATATATATATATATAAAACTGCGTGAATATATATATATTTACATGCATATATATGTATTTATTTAAGAATATACATGCATATATACTTACTGAGCTCTGTTTAGAACAGGAGGTGGCATCCTGAAAGAAAAAGTATTCCATGTTGTATAAAGTTTAGCATATCATGGGAATATATTATAGCTGGGAGTAGGCAGTTCATATCTTTGCCAATTATAGGGGGAGTTTTATGAACATGAAGGTACATGCTAAGTGTCCAAAGCAGAACCCCCACCATGAATAAAAGTATGAATTGCACACCACCAGCAGCACCATGGCATAGCAGATAGCATTTTCACCTCACAGCAAGAGGTTCTTCGGTTAAAGTTTTGGTTAGGGTGCCTTCTGTGCTGAGTCTACATGTCCTCTCTGTGATTGCTTGGGCTATCTTCTGGTACTCTGGTTTTCTCTGACATTCCAGAGACATTCAGTAGATGGATTGGTCACTCTAAATTGACTATAGCTCGGCATGCAGGTTTTGTGTGTGTGTGTGTGTGTGTGTGTGTGTGTGTGTGTGTGTGTGTGTGTGTGTGTGTGTGTGTGTGTGTGTATGTGTGTGTGTGTGTCTGTGTGGTATGGAAAAATAATCATGGTAGGGCTGGTCATTTGGCTGTGTGAACCCTGGATCTAGATGACTGGCACACTTCTAGTGACACCCTGACCCTATGTGCAAAAATAGGAAAAAGGGATTGTGGATGGATGGATAGATGCCATGGAGCATTGCTATTATACACTGGCATTATTTTAAAATGAACATCTTATCTATTTAAACATGGTAAGACAAATGAGTATGTTTTAATACATGAGCTCCAGGTAGGCAATAATATAGCATGGTTTATTTTTTTTACACATTTTCAGTATAACTCTTTGATGCTGCATACCTGAATGTGCTTCCCACCTGTAGCAGATTCTACTTCCTTGAGCGAATCTGAGCACTGCATAATTTATATTAAGCTCTGCTGACAGTAGTCATTAACACTGCTTCATAAATTAAGGGTTTGACTATCACGCATGCTATCTGCTGATCTTTTGGAAGTGTGATTTACAAATCCATGTGTCTGTATCTCTAAGGAGTAATGAAAATCCTATAACAATTTTTCAAAGTTTTGATATTTTAATGTGCTTATTTCACAAGCGCAATTATATTTCAAACCTGACATCAGAGTGCTATGAAGCTGTGCTAAAGGTGACAATCTGTGGAATTCCCTGCCTTCCATCAAGGCTCACAAGTAGTGCCTACCTTCTAAAGTGACTCCATAAACAGCCTCCATAGTCCATGTATTTTACTAGGTTTCAGCTGGAGAGAACTAGATTGCCAGGCCTTTCATTGGCATCACAGTCACACACACACACACACACTACACACACTCAGGGAGAATTTAGAGTTGCCTATTAACCTTCTACATATCCATGGAGATGAAAGGAAACAAGAGTACCTTGTGAAAACTGACAGAAATACAGAAAGGATGAAAAAACTCCACCCGAAGGAACTCCAGCTGAAAATTGCATGAGAGGGCCTCTTGCTTAGAGGTGGGAGTGCTAACCACTGAATGCACCACAGAGCAACAAAAACCCAATGCACTGCAAGCTGCTCCTTAAAGGACACACAATAATTTTTATTATCACATTAGTGTGTTTAGGAGCGTGCTTATTCAGAGTGTAAAGTACTGATGACCAATTAAACACTGTAATCAACTTCTTTGCTTAAGAATCTGGGACAAAGCCAAAAAATAATGCAGAACAAAGTTCCAAACTTGTGGCACATTTTGAAATATTTCTCTAATTCACTTTAAGAGCAACAGGATTGAAACCAACTTGCATTTCCTGAAGAATAAGAAGTAGGAAACTCTAATGTCTGGCATTATTGACTGACAGCAATCCTCAGTAATTTAGCAGAACATCTAAATGTTTTTATGAAAAACAGGGCAAAATATATGTTAATATCAGGGGCATGACCTGTCATGGCAACATCTGCTGGTTTTAGAGAACAATGAGATTTACAAATGTAAGCTAATGTGACATTGTGTTACCCTTCACTAAGAAAAAAATAAATAATTTATTTGGCTTTGCTATCAAAAAAAAAAAAGAAAAGCTTAATATGTTAATGCACACATCTCGGAGAGCTGTGGCACGCTACAAGCTCCAATTAAAGAGTATGCACTGACAGTCATAAATGCTTCACTTTCATGAGTGATACTCTTATAAAACAACAATATAGACACATGAAAGAACACTCGTTTATAGTATGCTGCAGGTCTAAAAGACATTAGCCACCATTAAGTACTTGTCGTGCCTCCAGCAATGGAAACAGCAATGTCTTGCTAATGAGCTCTAAATGAGTACATAATGAGCTAAGAATGGCCCTTTAGCATCTCAAAGGAGCAAAGGCTTATCTGCATGTGGCCTATTGTATAATTCACGTCTAGACCACAATGGAAACACAATTACAGTGTAAAAAGAAATGCATCATGACTGAGCCTATTTTTCTGCATCTTGTGTTAGCAGATTTTATTGGCTTAAAAAGTACTGTACGGCCCTACTCTGCACTTGTGTTCATGCACTCCTTTCTTTTGTAGCCTGTAAGACAGAATATCAGACTCTTTTTCTGTGTGTGCACATATGCTTACACTATTAAAATATACCAGATGTCTGTACACCACCATAGAGTGGGTTCATAAGAATGTGCTAAGCAATCTGTCTGCAGACCATTACAAAGCTAGTCATAAACCCATATTCATAATTTCCCTCCCACTACAAAGAGGACAAGACTGACAAAGAAAGAATATGAAATGGCCCAAATTCAATAGCAGGGCAGGCATATCAATGTTCAGAATATGAATATTAGCCTAAATACTAGCTTCTTTTTATACTGTTCTCATTCTGTCTGAAAACTTCCATAACAAAGATCAGGGAAGCAGACGAATTTTAAGGCTAAATCTAAATAAGCATTCATAAGCAAAACATATTAAAGGACTTGTTAAAAAAGTTAGAAAAGAATCATAATGAAGTATATGATGAAGGTTAAATGTTCTTATAGCCATGAAATAACAGTTTAATGTGTACAGTGCAAAATATTATTACACTTATAACATCGGTGAGTAATTATTTTCTGATTTTCTGACTTAGGTTAAGATTTTAAGTGTAAATGCTCAAGCTCTGGAATTCAGAAAAAAAGGCTAACTGATCATGATAACAACCCACTGCAGGCTGGTTTTAACCCCAATGGTGAGAAACTGTGATGAAGAGAGAGCTATGGCTGCAATGTGAAAGACCTCATTACTGACTCAGTAGCATGTCTCTGAATTGCATGCTGGCACACACAACCATTTTTAGATTTGATGGTGATTTTTTTTCTCTAGTGGTTGTACAGTACGTTGGCAGAGGAACAATTCTATACTCACATAAACATAACTTTGTCTGTGCGCACACACATACACAAACACACACACACACACACACACACACACACACACACACACACACACACACACACACACACACACACACACACACATATATCCACCCATCATAAAACAAGCCCTCGCACAGTCCACCACAGTCATGGAAAGACTCATTCATTCACCAACATGCACACTCCAACATAATGCACCCATACACACACATGTACACACACACACATGCACACACGCACACACACACACACACACACACACACACACACACACACACACACACACACACACAGAGCGACATCCAGACTCTTGGTTTCCTACCTAACCCCCCCCCCTACTGTGACCACCCAGGCTGACACTCACATCCACACACATATAACACACAAACACACACATTCACACGCACACACACACACACACACACACACGCACACACGCACACACGCACACACACACACACACACACACACACACATATCTACCCATCATAAAACAAGCCCTCGCACAATCCACCACAGTCATGGAAAGACTCATTCATTCACCAATATGCAGACTCCAACATAACACACCCGTACACGCACATGTATACACACACACACACACACACACACACACACACACACACACACACACTCACACACACACACACACACACACACACACACACACACACACACACACACACACACACACACACACACACACACACACACACACACACACACACCAACATCCAGACTCTTGGTTTCCTACCTAATCCCCTCCTACTGTGACCACCCAGGCTGACACTCACATCCACGCACATATAACACACAAACACACACTCACACATGCGAGCACACACACACACACACACACACATACATTCACACACACACACACACACACACACACACACACACACACACACACACACACACACACACACACACACAGCTTAATTCACACCCCTACAGAAACACACATACATGTTGACACACATACATACAGTAATTCCCCCAACTCACATCTACTCTAACTTTCCTATACGGCAAATACTCACATGAAAGTTTATGGATGACTGCCATGTTTTTAAGGCAGTTACTTTTTCCTCAAACTTTGAACAATTTTTTTATATGGTTAAACAATTCTTTGAGTCATTTAGCCATGCATATTGGGAGCCAGAAGTGTAGCTGGCTCAACCAGTGCACTGTCCAGGTACCACTAGCCACCATCTTACCCTCTCAAGTCTTAAAGTGAAGAGCCAAAAAAAAAAAAGCAGTTAACCATAATTTAGAGCCATATTCCCGAACTCTTCCAGTGAAGAGCAAAAACATAAAATGGACATTCTTTCTACTGGAACACCAACAAGGTGGGACTAGATGCATGATACACTCTCCCATCCCTCCTGCCACAGCCATTCAGATCACATTACTGTGCCCTGCCCTGACCTTCCTTTCCATTACAAAAAAAAAAATCTTCTTTCAAATTATAGCAAAATCTTTACTACAAATGACGCAAACAGTTGTTTCAGAGAAATTTATTCCCTGCTTGAATGTAGCGTTACAGTCCTTATGTTTTAGTTTAAAGTCTTCTTTCAAAGTATAGCAAGCTGTATACTACAAATGTGGTAAACAGTTGCAACATTGTATACCTTGCCTCTATTGAGCACTATAGCACTCAAGCTTTAGTTAAAAAAGGTGATTTTCTATTTTTTTTTTACTTTTAAACTGCACCAAACTGCTTGCTACAATGTCGCATACAGTTGCTGCAGTTTACATCACACACAGAGTGCTGCAGTGCTATGGTTTGACCACAAATGCAATACCACGATATCTGCTTTTAAAAGTTGGTATTACATTAAAAAGATGTGGGTCAGTTGATTACACCCTGCCAGTACTTTGCACCCGGAGCACTTGCACCTCTCATCCACAATAACTACACTACTATTTGGAGCTAATGGCATTTCCAGGGGAAAACACATGTCTAATTTGCACTGGACTGCCACATTATCATATAGCTCTACCCATGAGACCATTCTCTGTGTTGAGGCCCCTGTGATCACAAAGGCGTATCATAACTGGGAAAAATGACATTATTGCTTTCCCCTTATGATAAACCTTACTAAATCTGAGCCATAGGTTTTTACAATGTCTGTGTCCTAGTGACAGCAGAGCACATTACTCTTCCTTATTTGTTTATGAATTTATTATTTTTATTTTATGTTTAGTGATCAAAAATATTCATTTATACTGTTTTCATTTTTGAGTGAAATCCTTTGGACAAAACCTCCATGGAAAAATTACAAGGTACACTTAAATATGATATGCATAAAAGTAAAGCTCCCAAGTGATGGAAGAAACCCAATCCAAGCTCAACCAACCTAGAAGAGCTGAGAACCCCCAGCAAGGCTGAACTGAACAAATGTTAAAGGAAGTAGCAAGAGAGCAGTTTGTGGATCAGTAAGGAGGGTGAACCTTAGTTTCTACCCAGTAGTTTCAAAGTCTTCTTATTAAATCTGTTAAAATCTTAAAATAAGTCAATCTGAGTCAGTATTCATTTAAAGAAGCTTTATTTGGATTATTGCTTTTGTCTTAAAGGCTTCATCAGAATAAGAAAAACTTATAAAAATACTGGTTAAGGCATTGCTCTTTTACCCTAATTTCAACAAAGGGGCATGGGAGGAGCAGTTGCTCTGAATGGTTTTCATATTTAGTCTTTTAATTGGTTGTAATTGAAGCTTCCTGATTGGCTGTGCTTCCTTGCAACTAATATGCATACAGTTTTTAGAACTGGTCTTTTAATTGGCTATAGGTGAGCTCCCAGAGTGGTTGTGCCTTCTTACACATAATTTGCATAACGTTTTCAGAATCCTTCCAATTTAGTGGGTCTTTCCTCACCAAAACTGTGTTTCTAGCTCCGTTGCTTTACATTGATCTATATCTAACACTGTACTTATTTTTCAAGTGAACACACACAACAGTCTTATTGTATGTACCATTCCAGTACTGAAAAAGGCCTCCCTTTTTACAATTTCTATATATTCGAGTTTGCTCTCATTACAAAAATGTTGTGTGTATATATAAATATATATATATATATATATAATTTTTTGTTTAAAAATTATTTCATGAGTTGAGTGTCAAGTGGGTGGGTTCAGATCCACTGAATACCCCAAATACCCCTTGTTTTCATTCAATTCTATTTTCAATAGAGCATGTTCTCACAGTCTAAAGAGTCACTAACTATATTTGAATCATCCATTAAAAGATGGACACATCCCATTTTTACTGGGCTTCCTGTGGTTAAAAACACAAAAAGTAACAAAACTCAAAGTCATTGACTGATAGGACCATGACAATAGTAGTGTCCACTGTTATCTAGCTTTGAAAAAAAAAATAACCTGTGTTAGGCCTTTATTAGCAAAGCTGTAGTGGTTAATTAGCACTGAAAATTGAAGTACTTTTGTTCACATGCTAGATGAGCTTCATCAGATTCTTGTTTTAGCTAAATGTTCCAAGTATTGTAAAATAAAATTCTGTTGAGGATACATGTGTTTTTAGCTTGATTTAGGCTAAGATAATTGTAACAATCATAAAGAGATAATGGTTTTGTAAATTGTTACTATTCCCTAATGAGGTAATCGTTTTGCAAACTGGTTCTGCTCTCTTCCTGGGGATAAAGGGAGACATTAAGTACTGGTTATTATTCCTGGCTGTGTTAGTGATTTTGATAGAGTGAGCAGATCTTTTGAACCAAATGTAGGCCACTGCTGGAGAGAAACTACCACTGATTGCGGAAATGCTTATTCATTACCTTTGTCACTTACCATAGGTAAAAAGCTTTTCAATGTACTTGGGGCAACAAATAAATGCACTGCCCTAGTATATTAAACCTGTCAGGAAAACACAATGGGCAGGATTCACGAAGCCTCCGTGTAAGAGATACAAGGCTTACACGGAGGCTGCAGTTAAACGGTGTGACATCAGCATGTCATGCATATGCATGAGGGCATGCTGAATCACACCGAAGGCTAACACGGTCCATGGAAGACAGTAGGGGGCATGTCCATAGGCCGAAACCTGCAAGCGGACACGCCCCCAGAAGAGTAAAATTGCCCAAAGTAAACACCCACGACAGAGGCCATGGAAATGTGAATAAACACAACACAACATATGCCCCTACAGACTATGAACATAAAATATATAAATGAACACGTTATATATTTTTTTTAAATCGTAAAGATGTTTGCCCGTGAGTGCGCTCGTTTGCGCGGGCGTGCCCGTAGCTTAGCCACAGTTAGCAGTCAGTGGAAAAGGATATAAGAACTAAATATGCAAAGCAAGGCAAGAAACAATAGCATAGTGGTAGAGACGTCGGCTGAAGAGCAGGCATTCATGGTTAGAGCCCCCACAACACCAATTTTTATTTTTAGTAAAATAAGCATGAAACAAGTCCCTGACAAACATGTACGCATATAAAATCATAATTCATGTAAAATGTAATGAAATAGTCCATTTATTTTGAAGAAATGTGAGATAAAAAAATAATAAAAAATGCCAGATGTGCCTATAGCTGAGCAACAGTTTAACAAGGTGAGTGCATTTGCCCATAGGTGAGCAGTGGTTTAACAGATGTAAAATGAGTGCCCAAAGGTGAGCAGTGGTTTAACAGGTGCAAAATGAGTACCCGTAGGTGAGCAGTGGTTCAACAGGTGCAAAATGAGTGCCCGTAGGTGAATGGTTTAACACGCTGAAACTGTGTGCCCCTAGCTGAGCTGAGCGTAATATGCGTGCTGACAGCCAAATGATGCATAAACCAGCATAACCCATTTGCACGGACACTGTCCTCAGCACGGTGAACTGCAATGTCTGTGCAGTACCAGAGTCCTGATTCATGGCTCACAGGTGCAACCCATCACTGCCAGGTTATACCTCATACCATGCCTGTCGTCCCCTACACATGTAACACACATGGATAGGGGGGTGGTATCCCAAGGCACCACAGATACTCACACCTCCAGGTTGTTGGCACAGCACAAAGCATCAGGGCCTATTCATGTGCAGCTAACAGAGTGTCGGACTGCCGTCTGGTTCATAGCCTGGCACACACAACCCTCCCATACACAGGAAACCCACCTATCCTCCATAACAACACTGGCAATATGACAGTCTCAAGAACTGTCTTTATATGGCTGGACTGCATCCAGCCAAACATTGTGCGTGAGCATTACTGTAGCTACAACACACTAGTTGAAGGGTTCCCAGCATGTGGTCACTGAATTGCAGTGGAATAACATGTTACCACTCCCACAATAGGTGGGAACATGCAGCACCTGTACATCGACTACATGTAGACTATATGGCCCAGAGCAGATGTGTATCCCCTGCTGTAGGTATTTTACCATATACACCCACACTGTATAGACACATACCGCGTGCGGCCCCTGCACAGTAAGACACAGTCGTATTGTTATGTATTGCAAATACCATTTATCCACTCGAGGCACATGTCAGACATGGTAACTACTGCAGGTCACAGGTATTTATGTGTATGTGTCACACACATACATCATGTGTGCATTGCCATTGCTGGTTTAGGCAATGGCATGCATTGTTATGCACACAGACCCACACAAGGTCATAATGTGTGACACAACCACACGTGGCAGTTGTGGGTTACCAAAACATACCTATCTGTACTCTGACAATGGTAATAGACCCAGTAGCAGAGCGCACTATTGGCATTACTGGCCAGCTAGCCCTGTTTGGCTGTGCTGATAGTGTGGTGACATCCCCTGTGTTTACTGGGGGAATATGCAGCATCTGGTGTATTGTAGTATTTGCCAAAAAGATCTGTTCTCTCACACTTGCATTTACCACACACTACTACCCCCCCCCCCACCACACACACACTTGCCATTTGCAGGATTCATACCCCTACCTAACTATGTCAAGACACATGAGAGAGACACATTAGCAAAGCGCACTCTTCGGATTACTAGGAGGTTCCTTTTCTCTGGCTGTACTTATAGGGTGCTGACATCATCAGTGTTTAGAAAGGGTAATGTGCATCATGTAGTGTGATCTCCTGATCGCCAAAACTAACATGTTTTTCATACAGAATTGCACACACACAAACTCCTCACATCCAAACACCCACAGACTTACAGGTTTCAAACTCCTACCTAACTATGTTATGACACTTGAGAAAGACGCTTTAGCAGAGTGCGCTACTTGTATTACTGGGAGGTGTTTCTTCTCCAGCTGTATGTATAGGGTGCTGACATCATCAGTGTTTGGAAAGGGTAATGTGCATCATGTAGTGTGATCTCCTGATGCAAAAAAGCACATGTCTTTCATACAGAATTGCACACACCCAAACTCCCCACATCCAAACACACACACTTGCCATTTGCAGGTTTCAAACCCCTACCTAATTATAGTATG
Source organism: Protopterus annectens (assembly GCF_019279795.1). Lineage (NCBI taxonomy): Eukaryota > Metazoa > Chordata > Ceratodontiformes > Protopteridae > Protopterus > Protopterus annectens. The sequence continues at coordinate 545,846,687 of NC_056746.1, forward strand.
ACACGGGAGAGAAATGCTTTAGCAGAGTGCGCTACTTGGATTACTGGGAGGTGTCTCTTCTCCAGCTGTATGTATAGGGTGCTGACATCATCAGTGTTTGGAAAGGGTAATGTGCATCATGTAGTGTGATCTCCTGATTGCAAAAAAGCACGTGTCTTTTATACAGAATTGCACACAGGCAAACTCCCCACATCCAAACACACGTACTTGCTGGTTGCAAACTCCTACCTAACTATGTTATGACACTTGAGAGAAATGCATTAGCAGAGTGCGCTATTCGAATTACTGGGATGTTTCCCTTCTCCGCTGTACTTATAGGGTGCTGACATCATCTGTGCTTAGATAGGGGAATGTGCATCCTGTAGAGTGCTTTCACAGTTGCCAAAAGGGACATCTCTCTCACAAAGACTTGCACACACACTAACCCCCCTCCACACACACTGGGCAGTTGCAGGATTCAAACCCCTACCTAACTATGCTAGGACAAATGCATTAGCAGAGTGTACTATTCGAATTACTGGGAGCTTTCCTTTCTCCTGCTGTACTTATAGGGTGCTGACATCATCCATGCTTAGATAGGGGAATGTGCATCCTGTAGAGCGCTTTCACAGTTGCCAAAAGGGACATCTCTCTCACACAGACTTGCACACACACTGGGCAGTTGCAGGATTCAAACCCCTACCTAACTATGTTATGACACTCGTGACAGACGCATTAGCGGAGTGCGCTATTTGAATTACTGAGAGGTTTTTCTTCTCCTGCTGTACTTATAGGGTGCTGACATCATCCATGCTTAGATAGGGGAATGTGCATCCTGTAGAGTGCTTTCACAGTTGCCAAAAGGGACATCTCCCTCACACAAATTTGCACACACACTAACACCCCTCCACACACACTGGGCAGTTGCAGGATTCATGCCCCTACCTAACTATGTTATGACACTCATGACAGACGCATTAACGGAGCGTGCTATTCAAATTAATGGGAGGTTTCCCTTCTCCTGCTGTACTTATAGGGTGCTGACATCATCCGTGCTTAGATAGGGGAATGTGCATCCTGTAGAGTGCTTTCACAGTTGCCAAAAGGGACATTTTCCTCACACAGACTTGCACACACATCAACCCTGCTCACCCACACACAAACACTGAGCAATTGCATGGTTCGAATGCCTACCTACCTATATTATGACACTTGAGGGAGACGCATTAGCAGAGCGCGCTAACCGAATTACTGGGCATCTGGTCTGCACCTGCAGTATTTATAGGGTGCTGACATCTTTATTTCTACAGAGGTATGTACATCTAGTACTACCTGTCAGGTGGGGGATAGCATATATATGCATTTGCAGCCACCTACGTCAGGGTCAGATATGCACATTGAACTGGCAGGTTATGTTCTATACCATGCTTCGTGACCACAGGACCTGTAACACACAACACAACCAGTCTAGAACACCACTCCCTCATCCAGGACACACACTTAGCTTCCCTGGGAACAGTGCTGGGATATGCAGGTGTTCACATACACCATTCCAGTTGTTAACATCAGGTACAGGCATATTGTGTGTGAGAACTACTCAGGCCTCTACCACTTTACCCTACAGCCACTACAATTTGTGGGTCCATGTGCTATGGCAGAACCACACACCACAGCCACATGGGGGAATACATATTGCACCTGTCCATCTGCAACATGGGTACTCACTGTTCCACACCAGAGGTAGACCACCATTCTTGATATCTGACCATACCCACCTTTCCCTGGACATCCATATCCTATCCCGACCCCCAGGCAAAGTTGTCACTGCACATAAACTGTATTTAGCACAAGCAGACTCTACACTTGTGAAGACTGGGGTGGACAATTTCAAAGGACCCATGCTGGGGGACTATACTGGCCACTCAGCATAATCCTTGACAATTGCATTCTATGAGCATGTGTAAGGTTTGCATTGATCATGCTATCCCACATTTACCCATGACTGGTCCACAACAAGACACCTGTCAGGTGTACACCAGCCATATATGAGCCGTCCAACAGACAGAGTGAGCTAATACATTGCAGAGCTGTAGCCCACAGAGGGAGGACATCTGTGAACAGTTCCGGCACGACACTTCATTCCCACATAATCATCACAACACAGTGATGACAGTGGAATTGTCCAGACAATGCAGATAGGGCTCCCCTCAGTCTGTTATTGATGGCCACTTACTGTTAGAGGTCCTCAGCAACCCTCTTCCAGCACATACCAACAACATGGCTGTGGCTTAGCACATTCAAACCCTAGGATCTCCACTGTGCCCCTGCTTGTCAGAGGCACAGCTCATTAGCCTCACACGTTGCCTTATGTGACCTACTTTACAGTGGCACAGTAGCCTACTGTACTGGGGATGCAGATGCCAAGCACACTCTGGCTAAGCTGTCATTCCCTAGGGCAACAAGCCTAGTATTGACCTCTACACCCATATGTTCAATTGTCAGATGCACAATATTTGTTGTGCTGTTCTACTGTTTACAGGTCTTTATTGCCATAGCATTCCCTGTTCCTATGAACAACTTGTGTATCTGTGGAAGATGTTTGCATATGACGGCGATCCACTATATCACTTATGTCTCTGTAGTCATTTACTGTGTGCACTGGGCAGATTGCTGTGTTGTGGTTGGTTCCTGGAATGACACGTACAAATACAAGATATGTGTGGCCAACTGCTAAACGGAGATATGGCCTAAGTGTGTGAGCATGCCCAGTTCAGCCTTTCCATGGCATGTTGTCTGACATATGCCTCATTTATCAAAGTGTGCGAGCATGCCCAGTGTGAGCTTTCCATATCTTGCACTCTGAAGTCCACCACATATTTGGGTGTGTGTGAACTTCAACAATATCTCACGTTTATGGTTGTGTGTTGGGTGTCATGTTGTGTACTAACTGGCCAACTGCTTTGTGTCTGCCACAACAGGGATTATACTGTGCCTGCAGGGATTGCATGGGATACCTTGCAGACAGTTGTCAACATACTTTCATAATGACCTAACACTGTAGTACCGTATAGTGTACTGGTTCAGTACTTTCACTGTGGTGGAAAGTATCCTGGGCTTTAGTCCTATCACTGCTTGACATCTTCATAGTGAGTACAACAGACTGTGTAGGGGCCAGTTGTGCACATATGACCATGTTGCATTATGTTCAGATATGGACTACCTACACCAGGCTCGTCCAACATTGGTAGTGTATTCCACAACATAGGTGGACATTGGCAAACACTAGTGATGTTCCCTAGGCCATTTCTGATGCTAGTCACAGGGTGTGTTTGTCCTTCGACACACATTGTAACTGGAGTTTGCCATGACATATGTCATGGTTAGTATACTGTGCCTCCGTCTACCTCTGACATAACAGTGATACCCAGGGTTAACCTACCATCTCCCATCCACTCATCGGGATTCCTCTTGAGGGGTGTCGATAGGTGACTCTCTGGCTAACCTGTACCGGGAGTTTACTCAAGAGTGGGGTGCCTTCTGTGTTATGGATCATTCTGTACAGCTTGTCCTATGTATGTCAGTGCTGGGGTTCAGGTCTCTCATGTGCATAGCTCACTGCCATTCAGATTGTACAAGGTGCAGCATGTTCATTGATTCCAGCTTGGACATGGCTTCATACATCAGGCACAGCTTGCCTCTGGCTGGGCAGTATGGCAGTGTGTGGAGCTGCAGTTTGTTTACTCAGGCAACACATGGCATCTGTTCATGCTCTTTGCTACTCCTGGTGGGGTACTGTTGTAGACTTTACAGTTGATGGAGGTGTCTGCTGAGGTATATCCCACAGGGGCTATTGTAGTCAATTGTGACGCTGATGAAGGATGACTGCAGAGCCACAGTGACCTCCCCTTATCTACATCTGACAACCTTCATGATTGGGTGGGTATATGGTATGTTTCTGCAAACACTACAGCCACATGTTTGTCCAGTGCAGGATATCTATCACCTTGTGTCCCCAGGTCTCTCATTACATGTTAGGTACGTAATGGGTTAACACCTGTGTGGTAATTTGTGGGCACTTACTGTATATCCACAGTGGTTGTCTATATACAGTTCTGCAATTAGCTTGCTAACATGGCTATGGCTCCAGTTGTCTGCTTGTAGGTGGCCCTTTTGTGGGTTGCTTGTGTCAGCTGGGGGTCGGATATGGTGTGCTGTTTGTACTCCTGTGCATACATGTTCAGTCACAGTCCTTCCATGTTGGCCTATACCTATGGGACATATATACAGAACGGGGGGGGGGGTCCCAGGACCAAGCCTTGTGGGATGCCACTCATATCTGCTTTGTAGTCTGACATGGATGCAGCATGTCTGACCATGTCAGTTCTGTCCTTGGTCTGGTTTGCAACCCTCTACTGACATAGGGGTATATATTTAAGCTGGTGAACATATCCATACTGAACTCGTAGGGTATTGTCTGGAAGCATATGCATGGTCCAGCTACACTGTGTGGACCACATTGCCCTCATCAATGACCTTAATGACTGTTTCAAATGGGTCGAACATGTTTAGGGGCAGGATCTGCAGTTACAACAGCCACACTGTGTAGGGTCCGGTCTCAGTAGGTCCACGATAGCTTTATGTCTGCGGTACATACTGATCCTTTCCATAGCTGTGCAGACCAAGCTTGTCAGGATCCTGGGGTGGTAGTTTGCAGTATCCATTCAGGCAACACCTTTGTTGTGAAGGACCACTGTTGTTGTACACTGCTCTTTGGGTACATATCCTGTGGTAAGGCTGACATTGGGCAGTAGTGTGATTTGGCATTCCATTATTCTTGGAGTCCATGTTGGCCTCAGCCCAGGACACCATCACATACCTTTGCTGCTGTGTGTTTTGCTTTGCAGATGATGGCTGTTACCTCAGCATCTGCAATGTCAGGGGACCAGAAGTCTGCTGGGATAGATATTTTGCATTCTGGGGGGGGGGGGGGGGTGCACTGCACCTGTCAGGTTGTATGTTGGCAATATGTGTGTGTGTTTGGTATGTTGTTTGTAATATCTGTGTGATTCGGAGCATATCTGTGGATTCCCAACATGGTTCCTACCATCAGTTAAGTAAGCCTTGTGATTATCCTTAGTGTCCTGTACAATTTGTATCTTCATAGGTTCATGGGTTCATACTAGGCTATCCACCCTAGGGCATTAGTAAGCCAAGCTAGAGTGTGTGTGTCTTTCGCCACCCCTTGCTATGTGACTATTATGGCCATTTATGATTTTCTTTACTGTGCCTCTGTCTGGTCGTGACACAGTGAAGACCCCCAGTATACATGTACGATCATCCATCCACTTGGCAATATTCCTGTTGAGGGGTGTCAGTGAGGGGCTCTGCCTAACATGGATTGGGATCCTGTTTCTGGGTGTGGGGAGCCTCTGGGTTATGTATCTGTCCCTCCAGCACATCCTATTTCATTATGTGTTGAGGCTGACATCTGTCACTCTCACAGCTCTAATGGCTTTGATTTCCTATGGTGGAGCATGTCCATTACTCCTGTGTTGGACATGGCCTTGTACAACAGACATACAATGCCTCTGTGTAGGCAGTCTGTGACTGCATTCAGCTGGGCTGTCTACAGCCAGGCAGCATATGACATATATTTGACACCCTTTATCCTCTTGGTGGGGTACCGTTGAGGTCTTCCGAACCGCTGCAGGTGTCACGTATGGTACATCCCATATGAGTCATTGTACTAGATTATGGGTCTGATAAGGGAACAGTACAGGGGCACAGTGACCTCTGTTGATGTAGATGTGAATCCTTTCATGATACGTTGTCCAATATCGACAATCTTCCTAGCCACATTGGCATTGTGAGTGTCACATGACAGATTACTGTCGACTTGTGTCCCTAGGTCCCTGATTACTCCTTGCATACATAATGGTTTACCACCTATGTGGTAATTTGTGAGTACCTTGTCTGGTATTTGGTGGGACATTCATACTATCCAGTGTCTTCAGGATGTCTGGGTGGAGTTCTTGTGTGTGAGAGTGTGGTCTGTCGCATGCTACAGACTGTACAGCAGTTTTGACTACACTTAGGTGCACATGGGTGGTCTCCGCTGCTTTGTGCATTGTTAGTTACCTGGCCGTATGGGTGTCTGTGCTGCATATGGATACTCCCCCTCCTTTGATGTTTTGGTCCAGGTGTTGGGGCCATAACGCATGATATGTGGTATAACCTGGTAGTGCTGGTGTGCTATAAGTAGGCTTGCAGCAGGCTTCTGTCACTGCACATACATCGATGTTCTCCATACTGGGAAGTGCCTCAGGGGCATGCATATTGCAGTTTACACATCTGGCATTGGTCAGCATTACCCTTATGTTTCTTACCACTTATGTTTTCTAGGGTGGTGGGTAGTCTTTTTGGCCTTGCCTACATACGGCTCTATGGAGGTGGCAAAGGCCTTATCCAGTATCCAGACGCCCAGGGGTAACAGGTGCAAGCCATCCCTGGAACAGCAGCATGGCTTGTCATGCATGACATCTCAAGCAGACAGACATTAGACCCTCTTGGACTGACAGCTGTAACTGTGCCACCTGTTAAAGATGATCATTCTGTGTTTGTACTGTGGCATCATTCTTGGTGAAGGTTGGATGCTGCAAACGGCCAGTGTCATACCAGCCTGGGGTACATACTCAGAGAGCTCATCCATGTCTCTTTTCATGTAGTCCAGGGAGGTACATCTCAGGTCATTCACACCAGCATGGACAATGAGTGCATCATATTTCTGCTTGCTTTGGGGTGACCTGCGTACTTGTGTTATGTGGCATATTGTGGCAGCCTACAGGCTGCTTACTGTACCCTTTCCCTTGTTCAGTCTGGTGAGTGGGACAGCAGTGTGTCTGCCTATACAGACACCTATTACAACTGTATCAGGCATGTTGTTTCTCCTTCTGACCTGTGACTGTTTGGCACACCAGCTTTGTGTACTATGTGTTGCATGTGCTATGTTTGGGGGTTGTGGTTGCTTGGGATCTGCTTTGGAGGCTTCTGTTGGTGTGGTGTGTTTGTAATTAGGGCCTCCGGGAATGTTTTTCTGTGTTTATGTGTTTGGTTTACAGTTGTGATAGGTCTATGTGGGACTGGGTTTGTGGTGTATGTGGTTACCTTCTCCTCCTGACTAGTTTTGACAGTACTGAGTTGGGGGAGCTCAGCCTCCAGTTTGGATACATGGTTGCATCTCTCACATATATTTGTATTTATTGGGGGGAGTTGTGGGTTGTCTGTGTACTTGGGCCAGGTGTCACATTGCCTCTGGATTCACAGATTCTACTTGTTGTGGCTGGCCTTAGTGGATTGTATGTGTGGACATATTTTATTGCCATACTACCGATAAGTGATTACTTCCCTTTTTATGTTTGCTCTGTCATGTAGTAGCTTCCTCATTCTCTTGCATGGTTTGGTAATGGCTGGAGTCCAGCATGCCAGATGCCTGCATGTATGGCATTGTGTCTTGTTGTTATTTGTGATTGCATACTCCAAGCATTCCTGGCTGTGTTCATGGAATGCCTGTATAACATGTTCTGCGGTGTGTCCCATATTCTGCACTTGCACAGGGCCTTTCATGGATTCCACATCGGTTTGGAGGGGTGCAACCTATGCTTTACACATGTTTTTCACTGTGGTATTCTGGCCAGGGACTGTGGTCGGGATGTGTATATCCAGTGTGATTACTCTATGGTCTGGTCTTACCAGTGAGGGATACACTTCTCATCTTGCCATCCAGTACACATGTTGCTGATTATCACATCCAGTATGCTTACCCCTCTTGTGGGAGTGGTACGTTGTTCCTGGGCATTTTGGTTTATGGATTATGGGAACTTTTCTCCTACTGTGTTGGTGCTAGTATAATGCTCCCAGTGTATGTCTGGGTATTTTCAGTCAAGCAATATAATGTGGTTTTGGGGGCTTGATATATTCATGTATTCCAACATAGGCCAGGTGCAGTTCCTGGTATTAGGACAGTAGTCTGCAGTAGGCTATATACTGGGAGGCGGTTTTAGCCATTGGTATTTGACCATGGCTAATCCATGCTGCTTCTTGTTGTGGTACCAACATGGGGGTGTGGTTATCCTTGACATTTATTGCTAGTCACCCTCCTTTTGTAGCTTGTTACATGTTTTGCGGCTGTACAGCACAGTATGAGGTGTGACCTGGTAGTGTTAGCGTGCTGATGTGAGCCTTGACCCAGTTTTCTATTACAGGACTGATATCTACATTCTCCATACTGTGTGCGTTTACACTGCACACATGTTGCTGTTTAGACTTCTGGCATTGGGTAGCATTACATCTAGGTTCCTATCCCTTGTGGTACCTATGAATGTGGGTTTGTGTTTTGAGACTTACCTATTCAGGGCATGCTGTGGGTACTGACAGCCTTTGCCAGTATCCATGGGGCCTGGACTGATAAGTGCACGCCACCCCTAGCAGGTGGTGCATCATGTCATGCTCCACATGTCTTTCCAGGCTGGAACACATTGGCTCCCCTTTGACTAACTGCATTACTTCAGCCAGTTATTGCAATTGATCATCCCATCGTCATTTTGTGGCTTCATGCTTGGTGAGGGTGGATGTTAGTCAGGGTCCTCAGGTGTGCATATAGTACATTGTGTTACATTACTTAACACATGGCATTCATGCCTCAGGTGGTGCTGCAGGGCTGCCTCTGTCGGATGCGTATATTACACTCCCTGTACATGTTTGTGAGCAGGTCATGTCATTTTAGGTATCCCTGTTATTATTTGAGTGAGTCAGAGGGGGTATCATTCCCAGGGTTCCTACAGAGCCAGTGTATGTGCTATGCGTTGCCTCTTTGCCAAGGCCAGGGCATACTGGGCACACCTCCTTCTGCCTACTGGGGCAGGCTCAGGTTGTTCCTCCTCCGAGTCACGCTCTGCCTGTGATGGCCTTGGCAATGGTGGGGGGCTGTTTGGCCCAGCCCTATGCTGGTCCTGCTGCAGCTGTTTTCACAATATCATATTATGTAGCATAGCACATACCATGACAATTTGGGTACATGTAGTTGGTGTGTACTGCAAGGCTCCACCAGATGTGTCCAGACACCGGAACCGTGACTTCAGCAACCCAAACACATGCTCTATTACATTACGTGTTTGTGCATGTGCCTCATTATGGCGTTCCTGTTCAGATGTGTGTGCGTTTCTAATGGGTGTCATCAGCCACGGCTCCAGTGCATAACCTGCATCCCCCACTAAGTGTCTGTGTGGGATGTCCCCATTGGCAAATGTCTGGTACAGCTGCGTCAAATGCCAGATGTGGGAATCATGGTAGCTCCCAGGGCAGCCAGCACACACATTCATTATTATGCCCTGGTCATCACACATGACCTGGCAGTTGATGGAGGGGAAGCCCTTGCGGTTAATGTAGGCCCTACCCCGCTCACTGGCTGGTGCTTTGATGCGTATGTGCGTGCAGTCTATTGCACCCACTACCTCAGGGTATTCCGCTATTTGCTGGAAGAGATGCATATTGCTGGCCAATACCTCACGGGCATTGGGTAAATATACATGATCACCGACATGTGCTGGCATGGCATTCAGGAACTGGTGCAGTACCCTGGAGGCTGATGCCTGTGATATCCCCATCATATCACCAGCTGGTCTTTGGAAAGTACCTGTTGCTAGTATTCTTAGGCCAACACATACCTTGGTTTCCACTGGGATGGGTTCCCCTCTGTTGGTTCTGTGTGTGAGGCGTGGCCTGAACAGCTCAACTATTTGCTGCAGGAGCTCTCTGTCCACTCTATAGCACTCTACTATCTCCAGCTCATGTAACCCATGGTAGGTGACCCTGGGCCTGTACACTCTTCACCGTCTCCTCACTGTGGGTTGTCTGGCACCATCTGCATTGACACCACCCTCAGCAAGTCGCCTATGTCTCATTATGACAGCTATGGCAGCCCCTAACATTTCTGCTCTGAGTAAAGCTTTTTCAGTTTTCACTTCTAATAGCTTACTCCTGTCTTGCAGTGTCTCTTGAGAGAAACATCCTGCACTGCTGTTTGCAGAGTTTTAAGTGCTGGGCTGGGCTACTATCTGCCTGTGTAATTGCCTGCTTCTAATTGTTTTCACCTGCTAGCTCCAGCAGTATTCCCTGCTAGCTTCCTACTAATTCTGTTGCTTCCTTTTTCCTTTCTGTTTCCTCAGGGGGGAGCAGCATGCATACCAGCAGAAACACGCTCACAGTGGGTTACACGCGCGCACACATGCTTACACGGTTCAGGATCTGCCTATTTGGGTTAAAACGCGCGCACACCAGCGCAAACAGTGTTACAAGTCTGCCAACAGGCTCCTACATGCTCAGTCTGCGTTACACGCGCGCACACTGCCCTACTCGCGCTTCGTGGCGCGCACACATGCGCATGCACGCCCAGCAAGAAACTTTAGTGTAAGTAACAGTGTACACCTTCCATTTCTTGACTTTCCCATGCTTATCTTGTGGCACTCCTCTTTCCCTGATCTGTGTCTGTCATCTGTCATGTTACACTGACCTCCAATGAACTGCATTTCTTTCTACCATTCCCCCCTGTGATGTCACCTATCTCCTACTCTATTCCTCCCCCTTATGTATCTCTTACACTACTCAGACTGTGCTCATTTGCTATGTGACTGTAGGATTCAGTATCCTAACCCTCATTTACATGAGATTGCCTACTAATGCTTAGTTACATGTCTTAGACTCAGCTTCCCCCCTTAGCAACCACTACACGGTGGCCATGTTGTTTTTGGTCTGCTGGTCTCTGCATTGTCATTCCATGTATTGCATAAAACCCACATTTGTGGGTTTATAACCTTCATTTTTATGTTTTATACAGTGCAGCCCGTTTGCGCTGGGCTGCGCTGCGTTTAAACATCGTCGATCGCCGAAAAAAAAAAATTATATTTTTATTATTTTTGCATCAGGTTACCTTGCCAATGGCCACATATTTGGCCATTGGCATGCTGCCTGACACATATGTACCCTTTATTTGGAGCTGACATGGCTCCGTTGTGATTTTTGCAGAAACGTACTCAGTTGTCAACTGAGTACATTTCTGCAGCTAAAACGTCTCTTACACGGGCTGGTTTCTGCTTCGTGGATCGCTAATATACTTCATTTGCATACCTTTCGGCTGCAAGTGAGGTATTTAGCATATCCACGCCCAGTCCGTGTAAGAGACGTTTTAGCTGGTCTCTTACATGGAGTTTAGGGCTGTTCCTGGATCGCGAGGCTTGCATGGAGTGTTACACGTCTCTTACACTCCGTGCAAGCCTTCGTGAATCCTGCCCAAAGATTTGCCAAGACAAGATAAATAAAAAAAATGTAAAGATTACAGTGAATTTAATCTGGGGGAAAACTCTAAACATAGAAGCAAAATGACTTCAAAGCATGAGCTATAATTTTCAGAACCCTAGATAATATTGAAAACTGTAACACAGGATTCACAAGTGAACAAGCAAAGCAACAGCAGACACATTCAAATAACTCACTTCTTTGGAGTTTCATAGAGTAGCCCTATTTGCTGTGTTATTTCCTTCCACAATTGAAATGATAAAGTCAGCTGGTAGAAACATAGAAAATTCTTGGTGGAGCTAAAACCAATGTGGGATGCAGGGCTTAGTTCATCCTCTATCGATCATTCCATAGCAGTTCATTCTCTTTGGTTGTCTGCCAGTGAAAAGGGAATATATCCTTCTGGTGGCCACAGATAAAGCCCTGGTGTTGGGGTGGGGGGGGTTGTGGATGGAATGGAACAATGGAGGCCTTGATCACTGGCAGAAAATGGTTGCAGTGGAACCTGTAGTCATAATAGATGGGTTGGTGGTTGGGTGGTGAAGTATTGCACTCTTGTGATGTTGATTGCCATCAAAAATCCAGAATCACAACTAATAGTACAGGCTGTGGTTAACCTTTTCAATTTCAGTACACTTTTTTATGGAACAGCTAATGCTGAGTCAAGGTTCATTGCATGCATCCAGGTGAATCTGGCACTCCAGCACTTTTTTCCCCAATACCGCATTCTTTTTCCTATCCAGTGGGGTAAGCCAATCCTTGTTAAGCATATGGAACTTATAGGAATTGTGACCTGTTATTTTCTGTGCTAAACTTGGCTATTAGATTTCTTGTTACTTTCATTCAGATGTCTGAAAGGTGCTGAGATATATATGTTTTTATCTTGTTTACTGTTTTGTCAACATTAAAAACATTGCAAAGCATGCACTGAGCCCTATAGACAACCATTTCACTATTAGTCACTTTTGTCCTTACTGCATTATTATTGCCCTACGATAATACAAGTGAAGTGGTCATAATCAGTTATATTATTGCAAAAGTTGCAGTTGTGAGCTTCACATTCATAGGTACCTTTTGCTTCTAAGTTTGTTTTAGGGACTTTGCATTCCAAAAAGTCCCGATACTGCTTCCCATTTTGAGAATAAATTACAGACCTGGCCCCAGCAGTTTAGCTATTGGTTTGCTACTGTCTATTATCAGCCAGTTATATTTTGTAATTTTTTTATCTCTTTGCAGTCTAGTACAAATGTAATAACCATCTTTCTTTTTCTTGCTTTGGTTTTGAGATCAATATATGTTTTTTTTTTAAGTCACTGATTATCGTTCTGAATGGTTTAAGGCTGGAAGTGTCTTCTGTTGTTTTGAGGTCTTTTATGTGACCCAGTATGTTGTGAAGGAGCATACTCTCATAGCCCCTTGTAAGAAAATCCCTTTCCAAATATTTAAGATTCTTTAGGAAATCTGTCAACTCTTTGGAATCTCTGACTATCATCATTCCTTGGGATTTTATCATGTTTCCTTTTGTGATTTCTGGATGCATGCTGGAGTCATGTAATAGAAGGTTAACTCTGATGATTTTCTGAAACATGTTGTTAGAGAGAGATGCATCAACTGTACTTTTCTTGACTGTTAAATCAAGGAAAGTACACTTGATGCATCATCTGTACTTTTCTTGACTGTTAAATCAAGGAAATCAAACTTTGATTTGCTGTGGTTGGTAGTAGATTTTAAGAAGTTAGTCAAGCTTCCAATAATGCAGTGGTGGTGCTGCTGTAGCGCTGTCACCTGACAGTAAGACGTTGTCCCGTTTGATTGCGTGAATGGGTGTACCATCGTTGAAGGTTGTGCATCAGGGCTGGCAACTCGGCACATAAAAATCTACTGCCAATCATTAGCGGACCAGAGTTCCGCTGTGGCGACTCCTAACCGGGAAAAGCCGAAAGACACAACACAACAAGTCAAGCTTCCAATAATGTTGTAAAAGTCTTTAAGTTTGACTTCACCCCCTTTCCAAATTATAAATATGTCATCAATAAACTGGTAATATCAGACAGTCTATTGCTGAAACCCAGAACTATACAAGGTTTCTTCTTCCATTTGGCTAGCATTATATTTGCTTAGCTGGGAGACCATTTCTGTTCCCATGGTTATCCCTGTAGTTTGTTTGTAATATTACTTGTTAAATTTAAAGTAATTGTTGTCCAGAAGATATTGTAGTAGTTTTGCTCTTAGTTTGACTTGCCCTGGTAGTTCCCCCATATATCTTGTAATTGCTTCTAACATAGCCTTGATGATGTATGAGTGAGGTAGTACTGTATAAAGTGCTCTACATTGATGATAACCAGACAGGTGTCCTGAACTGTTCCGATGCTCTTGATTTTATGTAAAAAGTCTGGAGTATCAGCACAAAGGACCTGGTGTTAGCTGTCAGGGGTTTTATGACAATATCCAGGCAGAGGGAGATGGGATCTGTGATACAGCCACTTACCATCACTGGTCTATAAGGTAAAGCCTCGATGCATTTGTGTGGCTTAGGTATTCCAAAAAAGCAGGTACTTACAGGTTAATATCGAGCCAAAACTTATATAACTTATGAGTTTAGGGTCAGTTTTACAATAATAGCTGGAGCCTTTGAAGCCAAATGTGAGAATAGAGATGGGGTAACAAAAGGACCTCACTTTACATGATGTCTGAGTTTCTAATTTGCTGAGTTAGTATAGTTTTTATACTCTTAGGAAACTTAAGCAGATTTCCAGTGTCTAGTCCTAATATTTGTGCAGACCTGCCTGTTTCAGTCATGCAAAACTCTAAACAGTATATGAATAGGTTTTGTGTTTTAGAGATAGTATTTTCACCCCTTTCATTCTTCAGATCTTTGTAGGTAAGAATGTATTGCTGCAATTCTGTTAGTGATTAAATATAGTCCATATGAAGTTGTCCAGAAATGTAAAGAGTGAAATGCTGTTTGCAGATCATAATAGACAAAACAGATACAACCATTTGTTTGAAAAATAGAATAGCATGTTAAGTGAGTTAAGCACTTTGCAATGCTGTTAATGAATACATTAAAGAGGAAGGAATCAAAAGCTGAGCTGTGTGGTACTTGTAGGGTTATATATGAAGGAAATTGTTGTTTGGATTTTCTTATCTGAATGACTGTGTACTAATCCCAAGATTGCTAATATGCAATGTCGGCACATTGAAGGAGAACCTATATTTATTTATTTATTTACTTACTTATTTATTATTTACTATTTGTTAACCAGGTTAAGCCTAAGATAAGGTTTATGGATGTGGTGAGAGAGGACATGCAGATGGTTGGTGTGACACAGCAAGATGCAGAGGACAGGAAGAAATGGAAACAGTTGATCTGCTGTGGCTACCCCTGACGGGAGCAGCCGAAAGAAGAAGAAGAAGAAGACGAAGATTATTTGTTAACTAGGTTGGTGGGCTAGTACAAATAACATTTTACAAGTAATCTCCATGATATCCCTGAAGTCTCAAAACAACCCACTAAACAAGTGTAGTGGGTCCAAAAACAAAGCAGTGTAAAAAACTTCTCTGTGTGGAAGATTTTCAGTCCATATATTTCTAGTAAATCACTGTATATTAATCAGATCAGACAATAGTAGTCGAAGTAACAAACTTAAACTCATCTTAAGTCAAAACAAAATAAAACAAAAAATAATAATAGAAAATATATAATTGCACAGCATTACTAAGTATTCAAAAGTAATCCAAGTAAGGCAGGCAGTCTGTTTCCAGTCGAAAATCCTTTATTAAGTACACATACACGCGATCCAAGTAAAACAAAAATAGAGTAGTAATTTCCTCACAAGCTTTCTAAATATATATATACTTTTTATCAGGCATAGGAGTGGTTTATTGTGCTGTAAAACAAAGTGTTATTGGTACACATGTTAAATTCACATCCCTGCCCCCATCAGTGTGACATTCAAGCTAATCCTGCCCTACTTAGTAGCTATCATAATAATATAACCCTTATGTACTTTAAATAAAATTTATAATTATGTGGTACCTATTATTTAACCAGATTATTAAGTAGATTATTAAGTCTGTGATTTTATCCAAGACAATATACTACATGGCTGGAAATATATCAACCTTAGTTAATTTGGCAATCAAAAAATATAAATATATACATATACACTTTGCATGTAAAAATCAGTTTCTATTTTCATAACCTATTGTTAACAAAGATCGCTTTTGTCCTTCTAGACTTCTTCAGGTCTGTGTACAAGAACCCTAAAAACAATCTATAAAAATATATATAATTGTATAATAAGTTAGTATTGTTATTACACATCATTTTGAATAAAGTGGAAAAAAGAACCAGAAAAGAAAAATAAATAAATAAATAAAAATAAGAAAAAATGTATGTATAATGATGGAAACAAAATATACACTTAAATTACAACTGATTTAAAATGGTATTTAAAACCAACTGGTAGAATAAATTAAAATGCAATTAGTCATGTAAACAATTTGGCAATTTTCTAAGTTCCAGTGCATTGAGCAGTAGTAGTTTAGTCCAGGCTTCCTAAAAGAGTTCAGCTTTAATTGCCACATGAGTTCATGTTTCTCCAGAATATACAGGATGTCTCCTTCAAGATCACCCATGTCTATGTGATCCAGGATCTGGAATTTAAAACCTGTGTGTCTTTTATGAAGAGAAAGGTGTTTGGCTAGTGCATTATTTTTACATCCAGAGCGGATTTCTGACAGATGACATGAAATCATACAAATAACATTTTCAGACAAGACCCAGGCACAGAGGATTATAAGAAAGATGTATCCACTTAATCGCTTATCTACAAAATAATGTTGAAAACAAAAGAGATACAGATAGGTAAAATAAAGCAGTTATGTAGACTAGCAGGACTTATACAGTTTAAAAAAACATATATACATAAGTGCATGATTGATAGAACTACACAATGCCTTTTATAACACAGGTATCAGACTAGGTATACACATATACAGCTGATGAGATAAAGAGGAAGCAGAGGTGTTGACAACCTATAGATTTTCAGGTATACTGACTGAAGGTGTGACAGATGTAGAATACTCTGTACCTTAACCATTGTCTCTAAAACACTTACCTCTGGCTCTGTTATGTAAATACTTAGATACTGCTTGTTTGAAACATAGTAGAGTCTTCTCATCTGTTACTTCTACTGGAAGTTTACTGCACAGAGCAGGCCCAGTCTTGAGAAAGTACTTTCAATAATGGCAGTTTTAAGGGGAGGGGGGTTTAGTGAAGGTGGGAGTGTTTTGGGGGTATTTCTTAAGGAATATACTCATTCCCATATTGGAAGTTTTATTCTCAAGAGTGGACAGTGGCCTTCATTAATATTTTGAATAGGGCTGTGCATGTTTAGTAAGGTGACCTTGCTGTAATTGGTAACTAGTTTACTTTCATTATTATATTAGAGAAGTGTGCTAGGTTGTCTGCCAGCACAGCAAATTGGCATATTTTGTTTTCAGCTATTTGTAGTCTTTGGGTATTTCAAACAGCATTAAAGGTTAGTAAGGGAAGACCATATTCAAGTTTGAGCAAGACAAACATTTTGGCCAGGGCAAGCTGTGCTTCTGGGGTGAGCAGATGAGGTATTTTAAGCAGAGTTTTAAATGCAAAAGTACTTTGGTTACAGTTGCATCAGTATGGGATGAATGAGAAACAACTGGGTCTATGGTGTGGCTAAGATACTTATATTCTGTGACTTGTAGAATAATATTCTTACAGTTCCCATAAATGGGTAGACTGGGTAGGAAGTTTGCAGTTAAGGCAAAAAGCACAGTTTCTCTTTTTTGAATCAAATAGGAGTTTATAAGTTGGAGTAAATGTCAAGCAGAGGGGGATTTGATGTTGTCATCTGAGCTTGAAAACTGAGATTCTTCTTTTTAAGTCTTACAGCCTTGCAATTCCTTCATATTCCCATTAACATTCAACATTTGGTATGCAATGGACCTTTGTAAAGTATATTCATTCTTCTGCATGTGACACATTCAATTGGCCCTGATCCCTGAAGTCAACACCCCATTAAGAGTTCCGCTGGTTGGAGGGTCTGCTCTTTCTTCTCGCCCCAATCCCCTGACAGAGGTAAGCAGGCATACCTCATCATTCATCTTCCTTACTGAGTCAGCTTCTCCAATGTCTGAAACATTAACTGATCCCAGATGAACCCGGGATGAACCTGTAAATGCTTAAATTTAATCAGTGCTCTATTCTGGCAAACAAATTAAATCAATAAAATAAATAAATATATAAATAAACTCACTTTACCTGAATCATTTGACTTTATTTCTCTCAGTCAGTGGAGCTAGCTCCCAACTTTAATAATATGTGCTGCCAAAGTGAGATCTAGAAATATATCTTGTTTATGCAGAGGTATTCCAAATCCCTGTTTCCAGACTGCAGGCCACTTTCTTTTTTGACCAAGGAACTGATTCATATTTTTGTACAGACCTATCTGCATCTTTTAAGAATTCAGGAGGGTAACTAGTTGATGCACAAGGGTCAATGTATCAGTTTAAGAAAGAGTTAATAGATCAGCTATAGGTTGTTGTTGTTGTGTCTTTCGGCTTTTCCCGGTTAGGGGTCGCCACAGCAGAACTGCAGTCTGCTAATGATTGGCAGTAGATTTTTACGTGCTGAGTTGCCGGCCCTGATGCACAACCTTCAATGAAGGTACGCCCATTCATGCATGTCTCCACTATAGGTAACAGTTTAAAATGTGAGTGAAATAGCAAGGTCTGACTGAAACAGAACAAGATATCTTTGTCAGCCATATAACACAGGGATGCCAACATATTTTCATTAATTTCTGTCCAAATGCATTTCTTTACAGAGAAAGAAAGAGAGAGGTTTCTGTTCACATACAATCAGCCTTACATGTAGAAAAAAATTGTAAGAGGGGCTTCAAATGTTACTCTGCAAGCTACATAAAATCCGCATAACTTAAAATACAGTTGAATAATGCTGTGCTAACAATCATTGCAAACAATATGATAAGCCCTCTCTCTAAAAGTGAGCACAAAAGTGACCGTCAACACCATAATACTCACATCAGGGGAAATAGGAATAGGAGTTACTGCCAATACCATAATATTCACATCAGGGAAATAGGAATAGGAGGTGTCAACACTGTAATACTCACATCAGAGAAATCGGAATAGTAGTGTCAATACTGTAATACTCACATTAGGGAAACAGGGATAGGAGGTGGCAATACTGTAATACTCACATTAGGGAAACAGGGATAGGAGGTGGCAATACTGTAATACTCACATCAGGGGAAATAGGAATAGGAGGTGTCAATACTGTAATACTCACATCAGGGAAATAGGAATAGGAGGTGTCAGTACTGTAATACTTACATCAGGGGAAATAGGAATAGGAGGTGTCAATGTCATAATGCTCACATCAGAGAAATAAGAATAGGAGGTGTCAACACCATAATACTCTCATCAGGGAAATAGGAATAGGGGGTGCCAATACCGTAATACATCGGGGAAATAGGAATAGGAGGTGTCAATACCATAATACTCACATCAGGGGAAATAGGAATAGGAGTGTCAATACTGTAATACTCACATTAGGGAAACAGGGATAGGAGGTGGTAATACTGTTATACTCACATCAGGGGAAATAGGAATATGAGGTGTCAATACTGTAATACTCACATCAGGGAAATAGGAATAGGAGTGTCAATACTGTAATACTCACATCAGGGGAAATAGGAATAGGAGTTACTGCCAATACCATAATATTCACATCAGGGAAATAGGAATAGGAGATGTCAACACTGTAATACTCACATCAGGGAAATAGGAATAGGAGTGTCAATACTGTAATACTCACATTAGGGAAACAGGGATAGGAGGTGGCAATACTGTTATACTCACATCAGGGGAAATAGGAATAGGAGGTGTCAATACCGTAATACTCACATCAGGGAAATAGGAATAGGAGGTGTCAATACCGTAATACTCACATCAGGGAAATAGGAATAGGAGGTGTCAGTACTGTAATACTTACATCAGGGGAAATAGGAATAGGAGGTGTCAATGTCGTAATGCTCACATCAGAGAAATAGGAATAGGAGGTGTCAACACCATAATACTCACATCAGGGAAATAGGAATAGGGGGTGCCAATACCGTAATACATCGGGGAAATAGGAATAGGAGGTGTCAATACCATAATACTCACATCAGGGGAAATAGGAATAGGAGGTGTCAATACCATAATACTCACATCAGGGAAATAGGAATAGGAGTTACTGCCAATACCATAATACTCACATCAGGGGAAATAGGAATAGGAGGTGTCAATACCATAATACTCATATCAGGGGAAATAGGAATAGGAGTTACTGCCAATACCATAATACTCACATTAGGGGAAATAGGAATAGGAGTTACTGCCAATACCGTAATACTCACATCAGGGAAATAGGAATAGGAGGTGTCAACACTGTAATACTCACATCAGGGAAATAGGAATAGCAGGTGTCAATACCATAATAGTCACATCAGGGGAAATTAGAATAGAAGTTGTCAATACTGTAATACTCACATCAGGGAAATAGGAATAAGAGTTACTGCCAATATCGTAATACTCACATCAGGGGAAATAGGAATAGGAGGTGTCAATACCATAATACTCATATCGGGAAATAGGAATAGGAGTTACTGCCAATACCGTAATTCTCACATCAGGGAAATAGGAATAGGAGTTACTACCAATACCATAATACTCACATCAGGGAAAAAGAAATAGGAGTTACTGCCAATACTGTAATATTCACATCAGGGGAAATAGGAATAGGAGTTACTGCCAATACCGTAATACTCACATCAGGGGAATAGGAATAGGAGGTGTCAATACCATAATACTCACATCAGGAGAAATAGGAATAGGAGTTACTACCAATACCGTAATACTCACATCAGGGAAGTAGGAATAGGAGTTACTGCCAATACCGTAATACTCACATCAGGAAAATAGGAATAGGAGTTACTACCAATACTGTAATACTCACATCAGGGAAATAGGAATAGGAGTTACTACCAATACCGTAATACACACATCAGGGAAGTAGGAATAGGAGTTACTGCCAATACCGTAATACTCACATCAGGGAAATAGGAATAGGAGTTACTGCCAATACTGTAATACTCACATCAGGGGAAATAGGAAGAGGAGTTACTGTCAATACCATAATACTCACATCAGGGGAAAAAGAAATAGGACTTACTGCCAATACCGTAATATTCACATCGGGGAAATAGGAATAGGAGTTACTGCCAATACCGTAATACTCACATCAGGGGAATAGGAATAGGAGGTGTCAATACCATAATACTCACATCAGGGGAAATAGGAATAGGAGGGCATGTGGCCATGATTTAAGAGATGATCAAGGATATTCTAGTTCTAGAACTTTATAGAGTGTTTAAGTATTTGTTGAGCCAGACTGCAGTTTATTTTGCTAGAGAAAGGATAAAATTTAACCTGTTTTCTTGTCAAATAAATGCATGGGAAGTCAGCAGGCAGTTTCACTTGGTAGTGCATGGCTTTCAGATTATCTTTATGTGACATCATGGCTTTAAATTTTGGTTTGACCCAAAGAATACCAGAAATTCTAATTCTGCACTTCCAAGGTGGAACCACACTGTGAAGGTTGCTCAGAAACATATCCTTGAGATATTCTACTGCCTGACTGCCACTTTAGAGGACCACAGTTTATGGACATTTGAGCAGTGCCTGAAATATGGGATCAAATCCCTATGTCTTATGTTCTGTTTTGTAGATCCTCCTACGCCATTAGAATGCAAAAATAGTAAGATGGCCAGTTGAAGGTGTTGACCATCATAACAACATCTGTAATCTTAACAGGAGCAAATGTAAGGATAGAGGCTGGCGTGCTCTCATGACAAGTGAATTTATCAGTTTGTTTAATAAGACAAAGAAGATGCTCAAAAACACCAACCTATATTACTGAATGATTTACCCATCAATGTTCAAATTATCTAGTACAGTGAACTCAGATTCCACAATGTACAGAAAGTAAACTGCAGTATATTAACAACAACTCAAACATGGAGACCTGGGTGAACTCTGATAAAGGCAACAGAATGTAAGTTGCCATTACTGATTTAATATGAGTTAGAATGGACTTCCTGTGTGCATACCTGGTAAAGTTGGGCCACTGTTACATTACTAATGTTGTTCTTGCTTTTTTCTTATACAAGGGCTATGTCTTAAAGAGCACCTTAGATAAATGCATTACGCTAGCAAAAAAAAAATATAAAATTCAGGTAAACATAACATTTCAGTATTTCCAGTTATTTTATGTTTTCCATCAGAACAGAATACAGTATGTCAAACGTGTGGAGCAATTTTTAAGATTAGACTATCTAGCATGAATACATACAGCCATAATGTTAGAAGGAGAAAATGTAACCCATTTCTGCACAGGATGCATATATCTTTCTCTTACTGCTTATTGCATCAGCATATATCAGCTTAGGATCTTCAAACAATGGGCTAGATTCCAAAAACATGTTCTCAGCCTGCTCTCAGTGTTAGTGGTCAGTTATACTGACATCAGGTCTTTTGGAATCAGGCCCAATGGCCGGGTGTTATTACGGCTAAAGATAACATTGCTGTTGCTTGACATGATTTCTGTTAGATTTCTTAAGAGACTGAAAATTGTATGTTCAGTAATATCTCCCAGCTATGTATGCCATTTGTTTACCAGGAGATAAATGGAGATGTGTGTGTCCTGTATACCTGAATCATAGAAACACAAAATGAGTGGAGAAATATTTGGCATGTGCTATAGGTGAAACTACAAATTTCATTTCATAGTGTAATGTTTTACTTTTTCAAAACTGAATGCAATCAACATGTACTGTAATGCACGTATTTGTGGTGGCCAGCATGCATGCATGCATCAACAGAATTTATTATATATAAGAGATAAGGTTATGATTGACTATTGCAAAATGACTTCACTGGTTTTAATTAAGAGGTGTGTCCCGAGTCAGTGAGGAAGCACACTGTTTTAGGGAGGGAAGATGGTCAGGGCTGGTAGGAGGGGCATACCTGGGTCCAGAGGCTACTAACATTCTCACTTGGAAACAGAGAATATATGTGCTGCCCAAGAGAACTGGCCAAGACTAGGCCATATAATGTGTTATACTGGACCTGTGAGAAAGAGCAGGCAGCAGCAGAAATGTTAATGAGTAAAGGAGTATCTAATTTACATGGTTCAAGACCCGCAGTGAGACAGGTGGTATATAAGTAGATGTAATAGCTGTAATAGCTGCCTTAACAGAGACAATGAATACTGAGAGACATTTTCTAGTTCAAGGGAAAGAAAATTAGATCCCTGGTTGTGGTCATCATACAATCTGGCTAGTGAAAGTGGATAAGGTACACATACTAAACCTAGAGTGCTTGATTAAAATTGAAAACTATTCTCACAAACACTGGCTAATCTACAATGTATGTACTGTACCTGTGTACTATGCATGTATTCTACCTATGTTTCAAATTTCAGCTGTACACCACAAATCTATTAAGTACCTTTATTTTTAAATTAATTTTTTTTTGTTTGTTCTCTCCACTGTAACTGTTGATGTGCTGCATACCACTGTAAAAACATGTATTTTGTAATTTGTGTGTATACTGATCATGTCTAAATGTATCTGTAATTTTTCTATGTGGAGCTTTTCTCCCTGAGCCTCTGCTGAAAAAGGGCCTTTTCAGCTCAGTCAGACACCCCCGGTTAACAAATGTAAAATAAGTAAAATAATAAAAATTATTTCTCTCTTCAATACTTTATTTTCTGTGGAAGTTCCCAAATAAGTTTTAAAATGGATGTTAAGGTTAATGAATCTCCTAGTGACTCTAATATTGCATAACAGTTATTGTATCATTTTCTGCACTGGAAAATAATGTTGTCATTTTTTCAAACTAAATTTAATATTGCAAAATCAATGACAAAAACATTCATCATGCATAAACAACTATGGTGTTTCCTTTGAGAATGGTGCATTAATAATATTTGCAGCTTTGTTTTCTAAAAAAAAAATCGCCTTTTATAAAGAAATCAGGTACTATAAATTTTAATCTGCATTCCAAAGTGAGAATATGACCGTGATTTCCTGGGAAATACAGCATTTTCTGAAATGTGACAATTTTTCTGCAGGTATTTTTAGTTAGTCCTATTATTTTGTCCTGATCTGCGTTCATTTATTTTGCAAACAACAGCTGGGGAGTACTTCTAATAAAGCACATACTGTAGAACAAAGGAACATGTAATGCATTAACAGCAGAAGAAAATCCCAGTAAACTGAAAACATTTTAGTGGTAGCAGTTAAGTATTCTAGTGTAATTGCGGTAGAATTGTTGTTTCTGGAGGTAGAACATCTCTTACATTTTTATGTGAAAAATGTTTAGAATGAGATGAAATGTATTATTCACTTCATTTCCAATTTAAACTATAAGGTTTGGGTGCATAAAATGTATACTGACTATGATATTCATCCATCCATCTATCCACCCATATTCTAATATCCTTTGTCCTTAGTTGTGTTTCTTGAATTCCATAGGGGCATCCAATGTGAACAATGAATTCAAACACTTCTAAATAGGGCACGAGTTTCTAAAATGCGTTCATGAAATTCCATGTTTCTGTTCAAACATCTGCTGAGCTTCTTCTATTTATGTTTTTTTGTAATGGTGTAGGACATGTGATCAACATTTTTATGTAATATATGGTTACATATGATGAGTTCAGCAGAAATGCAGGGTGCTGCTTTTACTGCTTTAACCTTGTTAAACAAAGTCTCAAAATTGCAATCTGTTGGAGCTTTTTTCTTTTTAACCTTCTTAGGCAAAACTACAATCTGGTGAAGTTCAAAAGTGAATGGAAGCACTTACTAAGTGGAATAAAGATTCTTTTAAATGTTTTTATTTATTTGTTTAATTTTGATTACGACAGTCTTGCTGTTTCATTTTGTTTTATATGCACAATTATTGCACATTAAAGCTTTGCTTCTCAGGCCTGTGCTGGAAAGGAGACTTGCATGGTCTTGACAGACTTTTACAATAAACAAATGCATATAAATAAATGGTACTTATGTATTATTACAACCAGATTCTAAAGGAGTCACTGTTGATGTGTTCTGCCAGGCCTTCAAGGTATCCGACTCACTGTTGATATATTTGGCAGCCCTTCCAGCTACCATTTTGTTTGGGAAAGAAAATCCACCCTTTTTATGATGTTATCTTTACAACACAAATTATATAGCTATCGAAAACATTACCTTGTTTAAAAATGTTATGTTACTCAGCATGCTGGACCTATTTCTCCGAGTTGAAACTCCTGTTCATAATCAAGCTTTCTTTACTTTAGTTATTGCTCCACTTATTAGCTAACATCGTTGGATCACGGCAATCTTTTAAGTGTTGTCATCCCTCCTGTAAGTTAATCGTTGTTTATAAGAAAATAAAAATATACGTCTTATAAAGAAATAAAGATACTGCTGCACCCCGTAACACTAATGCCATCGGGAGGTACAACTTCACCAAGCTCCATCAGAAATATTTTGGGTTTCGGCTGAAACACAGTATCTTTCTAAGACTGTTACATATGCCTGAAAAAGTCTGAGTTCAGATCCCCCCACCAAAAGCAAAAAAAGAGCACGAAAAAGAAGCATATAGCTTAAAATGAATTGTCAATGGTTTCCTCAACAAAAGAATAGCCTGAAGGGCTGACAACCAGCAGTCCTGTTTACAGGTCTGGAAAGGATGCTACCTACTACTTCCCTGTGAGGAACTGCACCAAAATGTTTCCTTAACAATGTTAACAGTGAATATCTGTCACTTATTCCATGCTGAAACTGGAGCTTGTAAAGCAAATAAGGTGCAGCTTCTCACAATGAAGTACTGTGCAGAAGTGTGTTATGCTGCTCTGCACTTGCATGACATTGTAAGAAGTGTCGTGGTTGTGGACTCGGAGTATTTGTTTTGTTGAAATGACAGCATACAAGTGTTAGCGACACTGAAGGTTTGGCCAAATCCTGCATTTTGCCAGGAAACCACAAATTGTATGAGGACAACAGGCCAAAAAAGAATAAGAAAGGACACAAAACTCCGGACTTTCTGTGAAAAGCTGGAGAGTTGAGAGGTGTGCTGCCCACTTCTGTCTTACTCGTTATGAGGTACTAGTTAATGTTATTGAAACAAACTGTGTACCTGCAGTGATTTGGAAACACTTTTGGACCACTTCTGTACATTAAAAGAAATATTTTTTGTTTTACTACATCTTTCTAACATTCTTGCTGATATGTATATATATTTCCAGTGTTTTTCAGTACATTTGTTGGCATGCGTATGGCTTGAAAAACAGCCGTTTGTCATGCTCCAAATCTGGTTGCGATAATACGTAAGTACCAAATACATAAGTACACATAGCATCCTCTTATACATCTGCACTGCACAGCCATATTCTATACTGCCATAACAAAACTGGGTATGGAAAATGGACAGATATCGTTTGCATGTCAGTCCTTCACACATATTGGATCTCTGTTGTTTAGCAATTGCGTTTTTCCCATTTTCCCTCACCAGACCAAGTATCTATCTACGAATAGATGGATATACAGTTGTGCATATCTATATCCATATCTGCATCTATATTATTTATATCTATAGCTACATCTTGATATATATATATATATATATATATATATATATATATATATATATATATATTACACAAACACACACACCATATATATATATATATATATATATATATATATATATATATATATATATATATATATATATATATACACAGCAGAACAACTTCAGATCCCTTCTGAGTGATAATACAGAACAATGAAAAGATCAACCTGCAATGATACTTTGGGATATGCATGGATGTCTCCAAACACCCACCTTCGACCCTTAACATTAAATCAATGGGAAAAAAATGGCACGCTGAAGATTCTCCAGGCTCATGTTTGTGGTATAGGTGCCATTATTTTCAAATGAAGAATGTAGATAAGCAATGATTATTCAGGAAGTGAATACACATATTGCACTGCAAGGTAGGAATGGCTTTGGAGAGACTCAGACTCCAGGTTTACTATGAAGTGAATTTGGTAAATTAAGAAGTCTTTCATAGTGTTAAAAAATTCATTTAAAAATATTTTTAGAGATATATATTTATATAAGTTATTGTATGTATGTGTGTGTATATATATATATATATATATATATATATATATATATATATATATATATATATTGGTGTATGCAATGGGAATTGTTAAATTTGTAGGTTAGCTATGTTGGCACCAGGTTAAATAGGCATGATATACCCTTGGCGAAACCTAACTGAGTTGGATCCAGTATTTGAAGGTTTTCGATCTACTTACTGACTATTTCCACGATAATGCTTTCTGTGGCTTTACATATGAGACTAGTCAGACCTATGGGTCTACAGTTCCTGTGGTACATTGATGACTTGCCCTTGTACAGTGGGGTGACAGTTGCAGTTCTCCATTCAAGTGGCACAAAGCCTGTCTAGATGCTATGGTTAAATAGTGACTCTAGTGGTCCTGATAGGTCATGTTCCAGGATATCTAGAAGGCATCCAGGTATGTTTATGTGGCCCATCCTTGAAGTGTTTTTGGTCTTATCACGTCTAGGACCTGCCCCTGTTGACTACTGGGGATGTCAGATGGAATTTTCTGGAGGTCGCCGGTGGAAGTGGGTAACATTGGAGCTGAATTTACCAGCCAGCAGATTTGCTAAAACTTCTCTGTGTAGGTGGCTACATTTACAATCAATTCTTTACATTGCTGTATACTGTCTTTGAGGTTTCAGACATAGTTAAAGAAAAACTTGTGATTGTCTGCTGCTAGAAGGATATCTTTTGGCTTTAGTAGACTTCATTGGTCCACTAAATTGTTTGTTTAGATTGATGACAGTGCTTTCATCATGTTGGCATAGTACTTTCTAATCTTGGCTATGATGATTTTTCTTTTTGGATTTCACCAGGGTGGTTTGTTTTTGAGTTAGTTCTGAGCTTATTTCTGGTAGGCACAGTTGTCTCCATGCATTTATTGACATGATTGTACAGAGTTTCTGTGAACAATTCTGCAAAGACAGCTGTGTTTTCAGTTTTTTTTTTTTTGATAGTTTATCACTTAGTAGTAAGATGTTTGCTTTAGAATAATGTACAAATGTTACAAGGTTAGCCAGGGTCACAGAACTGATTTTTATTATGAAGGAGACAGCTTTCTAGTCTGACCTTACCAGAGAGGACAATACACTGGTGTAGGGTACATTGTTCTCACATGTTTGTGAGTACCAGATTGAGTATGCTTGCATCGCTATTGGACATTTGAACTATCTGGTCCAAAGTGCTTGTGTCTGTGTTTGTGTTTACAAAGTCCAGGAATCTCTGGGCCTGAAAGTTTGGTATCATGTAAATATCCCAGTTTATAGAGGAGGTAGTTGAAGTCATCCATAAATATGGTATTGGATTGAATGGTGAGGACCTTCAGTAACTTCAAGTATAAGATATGGGTTAATCGGGTCATAGATAGTGACCTATAGCTAGAAAGGATATGGCATAGGACTTTGCCTTTGAAAACCTGGACATGGAGAAGCTCGAGTGCATCATTCTGTTAAACTAGTCTTGATGTGCATTTGTTGATGATATGGATTGAGATACCTTCACCTTTAGTCCCTCTATGCACAGTAACTGGCCTGAATGTGTAGAAGGCATTGTTCCCCTTTACTGCCAGCGTGCTCTCTGTGGTTTTAAACCATGTCTCAGTAACTGAATAGATGTCCACATTCTCCAGGGTGAGAATAGCCTGAAGGCAAGTGCATTTTCTTGTTTAGGCTCCTGGCATTGAACATTAAGACCTTTATATTCTTTTGGGTTGGTTTTGCCACATTGGAAGGTTTGCAAGTCTGGCATTGCCTGAAAAGATGACACCATGGGGGAAGGCAATTTTTTAGCTAATATTTAAAGCCTAGATGAGGCAGGTGCAGACCATCCTTGGTCTGTTGACCATATCTTCCCATGCAGACAAATATTTTACTCCCTTGGAATGACACCTGAAACTAAGCCAGCTATCGAAAATCAATCATATTGTGGCATCATCCTTGCTGAAGATAGAATGCTGTTCAGTGCTAGGGACATACCCACCTGGGAGACATAGTCCCAGAGCTGCTTAATGTCTCTTCATATATTTCAAGGAGATACATCTCAGGTCATTTACACCTACATGGACTATGATTGAGTCTCTCTGGGTACAACATCTTATATTTCAAACCTGCCAGATGACAGGACCGCATTACAAAAAGAAAGGTCCATTCTTTTCCCATCCATGATCAGGGACAAATTGGGTCTATGTTTGGCTAACTAATTTGAAAAACAGCAAACCGTGAAACACCGAAAGGAAGAGAGTGAACTGTACAATCAGCAAACTAAAACAGCATCGAGAAAAAGCTACATCGAATGGCCATAGTTGGCCAACAACCAGGAAGTAACGTGATACGTAAGGCAAGGGAAACCTTTTCAATTTTCCCTTTTCCCCACTGTAGTGCGATCTCAAATTTGGTATATATAGTTGGGGGGGGGGTGTAGAGGGTGCAGCTCCCCACCTTCTTTGGCTATGTATGTGATGTTGGCCAACTATGGCCATTCAATGTCATTTTTTTTGATGATTTTTTAGTTCACTGATTGTCCCGTTTATTGTTTACTTTTTGGTGTTTCGCAGTTCTTTTTTTTTTTTATTCAATAGCCAAACATAGACCCAGACAAATAATGGTTCAAAAAATGTGCTTGTCCTTAAAGGTAAGTGTTTGGCCTGGCTTCCAAATTCCAGACAGGAGCTGCTCTTTAACAGCAAATATTCTAAACCATACTATTATAGTGCATAATATTCTATCTCCCAGCAGCTGAGGATTCCACATTGAACATTGCATCCTTGTACCTCTAATTTTCTCCTTGGATATGCAGAACCACTGCACCTTGACATGGTCTATACAGATTTTCCCCTCCAACTTTTCTGGTATTGCAAGAATCCTTATGTTTTTTTTTTCTTCTAGATGATCTACACATTCAACCAGTTGAGCTTTCTTGTAGTCTACTTGAGCACCCATTGCATCTCTTTTGACCTTCATCTACACATTGTCATCAATGAGTTGCTGCAAGGCATCTAAATGGTTATTCACTATCAAACCCATTTTACCAACTATCTCCATTTGGGTGATATAAGTTTGTAATGCCACTTTTACCTCCTTTGTTTCTTTTAATATTATTGTTTGTAATGATACAGTAGAGAGTCAATTATCTGAACATCGATTATCCAAAATGTAAATTATCCAAACAAAGCCTTACAAAGTTTTTGGGTAGGAAAAATCATAAAGTTGGAATATATAAACATTATACTATACATGTTTACTCATCCATGCTTTTTGAGCTTGTAGCCCACTCGTGTGTGAACAATATTCTTTATTGTAAACTGAAATTGCTGAATGGTTGAAAAGTGTCTTCTCTGCATGCAGAAAAAAATCACTTTTAGAAGTTTTTTATCCCCTACAATTATATGTTTGATTATCTGAACAGTTTTATTATCCAAACTACCTTACATCCGAATTAGTTTGGATAATTGACTCTTTACTGTACTTTCTGCTTCTCTGTGCTAGTAACAGGGGATAACGTTCCAGACAAGTTCACGGCCATGTTAGGAGATCGTCTCATGGTGGGTGGCTCACAGCTCTCTTTAACATTGGTTTTCTTACTTTATTTAATTATGCATTTGTATTTGACATTTGCACTGCAGATATGACTCTGCAGAATAATATTACATAGTATGATCCAATTTCAGACCACCTAACAGTAGTGAAACTCATTTAATTGAGAAGAGGAGGAGAAAGCAAATATCCATGCTCACAGTAGGGTCCCCATTCTGGAAGTACCCAGGATTCCCACCATGGTTTAATACTATGTTAAGGAATATTTAGAGGGGCACCACAAACATGTTTAGGTTAGAGCAGTATTCACCAGGTGCTATCCACCCTAATAAGGAAATAAGGTAAGGCTGTCTGACATCACCTTTATTATTTATTCTAGCAACAGAGCCAAGGACCTTAACTAATACTCTCACTTAAAGTGTGCATCCAAAATCCCTTACTGGCTTTTCTTTGTAATGCAGTTAATATAATCCATGGAACTAATGTGCAGAAAGCTAAGAGCATCACATCAGATCATGAATTACAGTTACACCAAATACAAAATACCATTTTATATCAGTCAGATATCTGCCATTGCTTCTCACTCCCAACAAATTATTATTTGCTGTCTTCATTATTATTGAGAGTAACAGGGCCTCCTGACCTTCTGTAGTACGAGTGACTGGGTAATAGCAGGGATTGAGTAGTAATTTGATCTTCTAACTCTTCCATCCTTACTGGTATATAAAGCCTGTGTCTTGAAAAGGTTGTGCTTGTTTTATCAGTCTGTGGATGGCATTTCATTACTGAAACTAAACGGAAATTCCTTAAGATTCCAAGAGCAAGATAAGTTATTTCTTATAGTTATTTCACTGAACTGCACTTCTGAAATGCTTATAATTGTGCTATATAGTTAATCTACTACATTTTGCGCTGTTATAAAGCTTTTTTTTTACTGTTGCATTTATGTACTGTTTTATACTGTATTTAACTGTATTTTTCATTGCTAGATACTGTTTCATTACTCTAATTGCATGTTTACTGAATTACTTAGCTGTAAACTGCTTTTTCATACTGAGAGTTGTATTTTCTGTTTGTGAGTGCTCTATCCGATCCATTCTGTGCATTTTTGATTTTTTGAGGTTTCTGTGTTCTAATCTAGTCTTTTTACAGTTAAAAGCATTCTCTAGAGTCTGCTTGCTCCTTGATCTGTTTTAAAACTTTCATTTAGTGGCTACAGCTAGGAACTGTAATAGTTTCCCCAACCATCATCCCTAGTGTTGTGGTGTTCTTATACTTGGTGGCTTTGTAGTTGCCTGCCCGTACTGTGTATTTGGTCTGTGGCGCGTCTCCCAGTCTGGTGTCATTGGTTCATGCAATCTAGTAGGGAGCATTTGTGGGGGCCAACCCACTCAGATTCTTACCCTTGAATTAACTTCTGTTCCATCTTTCTCCATTTCCACTTTACTGAAAAAAAATTCCAAGCTTGCTTCCCCCCTTTCCTGTAACAAGTCTTGTCCAGATACAGATTTTCTGTATCCTGAGTCCCCCCCCCCCCCACTTAACTAGGGTTAAACTATTCCTGGCGCCATAACGTCTGCTCTTCAAATTTTCCCTTGCAACTTGCCAGCTTTTTAGTTTTAGCACTCAAATCTGTTTCTTTGATCTCAGCACTTGTTCAGAACTCGTTGTAAGCACTAAATAAGCTACAAATTGCTACAGCACTCAACTTTTCTCACTAGTCTAGAGGAAAACAGTTTTTAGTACTTAATAAATAAGCACCTATCCAGGCATGTCTAAAGGTCAGCTCCCGGTGATTTCTCCTATCTACCTGATGAATCTGGGCATCTTGGGACAGTGCAGCAATTGCCTCATGTACACAGACAACCCTCTCCTCCTACCACCCAACACTACGACCTGCATTTATATAGCCAAACTGGAAGCAAAGGTCTTTTCACCAAAGACTGGACTAGACAGTCAAGAGGATAAGGTAAACACTTGCACCGCACCACACTCACCACACTCATCACATAGTCCCTCAAACCTACACCACCAAAACACACACACAGAAGCACAAAACACACGCCTACATTCACAGATGCTCTCTGTAAAAATCTGCCCAAACAACTGAGACCTCCAAAGCAGAAATGCAAGCAGCCTCCACCCCCCCAACACAACCCAAATGACATATAGCCCACATACTCAGTGTGCCACTCAACAACAGCCCATAAGGCATAATGTATCCAACACTCTAGTCATAGGTGACTCTATAGTCAGGCACACTGATGTTCCACTCACCAGGCTAAACAAGGAGAAAGTTACTATCAGCTGCCTGTTGGGTGCCAGGATCCACCACATAATGCACGCACTCAGGTCACTCCACAACAAGTACGAATATGACTCTGTCATTGTCCATGTTGGTCTCAATGACCTGAGACATACTTCTCTGGACTTCATGAAAAGAGACATGGAACAGCTCTCTGATCTTGTAGCCCAGGCAGGTATGACCTTAGCCCTGAGTAGCATCCTGCCATCAGAATGATACCACAGTACAAGGACAAAATGATTGACTTCAACAATTGGCTAAGCTTCTGATATCATTCTAAGGGAATCCGATATCTGTCTGCCTGGGATGACATGATCAACAGACCTCGTTACTTTGCCAGAGATGGCCTGCACCTGTTGCCCTTTGGATTCTGGATACTTGCAAAGGCTCTTTCCACCCATATAGTGCCTTTTTTAGGCAAGGTTCAAATGACAAATTCACCACCATAACAGGTACAAGCAAGCAAAATTTGAGGGTAATGCTACTCAATGCTAGAAGTCTAAACCTCAAAATGCACTCACTCGAGGCACTCCTTAAAATGGAGAACATCGACTTCTGTGTAGTGACAGAGACCTGGTTCAAAGCTCCAGAGAGCACCCCTGCATTACCAGGCTATAATTCATACCACATCTTTCAGCCACCAAACCCGGACCGAAACGTTAAGGTGGAGGCGTGTCCATATTCATTAAGGATATCCACACCTCCAAGCTAGTTGCTCAGCATAATGCCTCCGAGATTATCCAAGTTCAACTAACTCTGAGCAAAACCGCAATCCAGAGGGTAGCTTGCTACAGACCCCCCACAATGCCCCAGAATTCCCACTCCTCTTATCTTGATACACTTAAAAATATTAAGGTACAACCCAACACCCTAATAATGGGTGATTTCAACTACCCCACCATTAACTGGGAAAACTACTCGTGTACCAACTCTTTTTCTCAATGTTTTCTGAAATTCATCAATTCCAATGCCTTGGATCAACTTATCCACACCCCCACCAGGGGCAGCAATATCCTAGACCTAGTCATCACCAACATGGGTGACCAGTGTTCCACACTAGAGGTCAGACTACAAGCTAATCACCCTCGACATCCACATCCCGCTCCCACCCCCATTAAAAAAACAATTGTAAACAATTTCTCCAAAGCCAACTTCACGCTTCTTAAGACAGAAGTGGCAAACTTCATGACACCCATGCAGATGGACAATGGAGATACAATGGAGATATGACTGCTGAATCCTACACAAATGCACTTTATAAGCACTTACATGAGTGCATGGATCAGGCTATCCCTAACAGAACCAAGATGCTATCCTCCAAAAAAAGGAAGCCAGTCTGGTGGTCTTCTGCCATAAACAAACTCTACAACAGAAGAAAGAAATTGTTGCAAAAAAGAGTAAAATCCCATGATTGGGGGAACTCCCTGGTCAGCCTCAGTAAGAAGCTGAGATCCTTCATAAAATCCTCCAAAGCTAAAGCATTCTATGTCAAGAATCTCAGTGGCAAAACTCAGATCTGCTCTGAGTTACAGCACAATGACACTAAATATACAGAACCAACTGATATTGTCAACATCCTGGCAGATAGGTTCAGTGCTAATTTTACCCCCCTCTCACCCCCTAAAGGGCCCATCTTTATACTGGAAGAATGCAAAGTTCCTGTAATCACGGCTGCACAGGTGAAAACTTCACTCTCCAAAGCCAAGTACACAGCATCCATGGGACCTGACAACATCCCAAGCTGCCTCCTACATGAACTACAGAATGAACTGGCACCCCACCTAAGTACCATGTTCAATCATAGCCTCACCTCAGACTTTGTGTCCATTGAATGACGCACTGCGATGGTTATCCCACTCCACAAAGGGGGAGCCACCACAGACCCTGGGAACTACCACCCCATTAGCCTGATGAGCCTGCTCTGCATGGCCATGGAACGTATCATCATGGAATTCATAAACAAAGACATTGGAGTCTCCAAATTCTGGACCCCATACAGTTCGGGATTGTAAAAGGCAGATCATGTCTCCTAAACCTGATAGACTTTTTTGAAGCAGTCACCAAAGCCATAGATGAGGGTAAGGTGGTTCACACAGCCTATCTAGATCTCGCCAAGGCATTCAACACCATCCCCCACTCTGGAATTATAGATAAACTCACTAAACTAGGTATAAATCCCTATGTCACAAGATGGTTTGCCAACTGGCTTACTGACAGAACCCACACTGTGAAAGTAGCAGACTCCAAATCAGACTTCAGACCAGTGACAAGTGGAGTACCACAGAGTTCAGTCCTGGGTCCTCTCCTGTTTGGTATCTACTTCTCTGAAGTACAGGCTAACACAGAAGGTCCTTGGTAACTAAATTCACAGATGACTGCAAACTAGGAGCCATAATCAAAACTCCTAACGATGTGGACATCCTACAGAAGGGCCTCACTGAGACAGATTCCTGGTGTCAAAGCCATAGTCTCAAGTTCAATGCCAAAAGTGCATTGTCATCCCCTTTGGTAAAAACTCTGTACTAATGAACTACCACATAGGCAGTAGTCTACTTAACACCGAAAGTGTGATAAGAGACCTTAGGACACAGGTGGACAGTAGTCTCTCCTTTGATAATCACATCACCACAGTGGTCAGGAAATCCTTCTACATGGCACACCTCATCACAAAAGGTTTCTCATCCAGAAAAAAAAAAAAGGTGATTGTTCCCCTCTACTCAGCACTCATTAAACCCATTATAGAGTACAACGTCCCTTTTGGTATGTACCTCACAAGACAGCTACAACAACTGGAAAGGCTGCAGAAATACCTCACAAAGAGGATTACTGGTCTGAAACAGATGCCCTACGCAGACTGACTCAAAAAACTCCAGCTTTACTCTGTCGCATATCACCTACTCAGAGGTGATCTCTGCCTAACATACAAGCTATGTCAAACCCAGAGCTGTTGGACATGCTCCACTTAAAGAAATCCCAATCCCTCCAAGCTACACGCTCTAGGGACCTAAACCTTGTCGCCACAATAAACAGAACATGCTGGAGGGATAGATTCCTGTCCCAAAGAATTCCCATACTCTGGAATAGACTACCTATCTATGTCAAACTGAGCTCCTTATTAGCACTCATCAAGAAAAATCTTGATGATTGGATGGGTAATAAGAAATTCACCCTGGGGATCACTTTTGTAGTTCTGCTTGACAGGGGCACAGGAAAATAATTTTCTTGGGTGGGAAAGCCAGGGTACCTTTTTGGCTAGGCTTGTATAGGCCCTAGGGCAAATAGCTTAGTACCTACCTATGAACCTATGAAACTATAAATGCAGACATTAATACTAAATGTGCAGACACTGGAAACATACCTCTCAAGTGTACAGAATTTTCCAGAATGTCCAGATTTTTGCCTCATATTTTTCAACTGTTTCACATAAAATAGTGGTTTTCAGGCAAATCATTAACAAATCATTAAGGATTCAATTCAGAATATAAAGACAGACATCTGAGTTTCAGGCTTTATACCTTTCAGAAAATTCATGCTGATTCAAACCCTGTTATTCTATCAGCTTTCTAAGTTTGTTAGAGCAATATTTAAAAAATTGCCCCTATCTTTGGGCCTTTGGCTCCCATTATTTATGACTTTGTTCAGATTTCTTGGTCTAAGAAGTTGAAAGGTATAACTGGAAAACAAAGTGGATAATCTCTAGTATTTTGAGCTGTGTAAGAATTTAATAATCATAAGGATCCCCGAGAATGGATTCAATAGCTTTCTCTTGAATAACTCAAAACTGTGGTCTCAGATTGACCCATTCAAGGGTTCACAACCTAAAATAGGTAATACTCAGACATATAATCTTTAAATATTAAGACTTTAAGAATAAGGATATTATCCTTAAAAAAAAGAGGTACCTTGAGGAAAATGTTAAAATGGTGAGGTATGCAGCTAAAACTGTGTCTCACTAAAGCACTCCTTTGTTTATGAAACAGAAAGCTCCAGTGTAATTTTTGAAAAAGCTTTCGAAAACTGTATTGGTATACAGTTGACATTTCTCGCCATACTGATTCACACAAAGGTATGTAAAAATGCAGTTGTACTTCATCTGCTGAGATGGAAATTTTAAGTAGTATCAGTATCAGAATAATATGTCATTATTACAATAAACAAATCCAGGAAGTAGTTTAATTAAATAAACTCAGTCATGTAGATAAAAAAGTGGAGAAACAGATCTCATACCACAGCAAGTTTATCAGATCAAAAAATGAAAAAAAAGGATAATTAATTAGTCCACAATGGAAAGGCATAGAAGCAAAGCTGTGGCAAAACAGCAACTGTTCATCACTCAGGTCCAGACCCATTTAGAAGTATTTTGAAAAATAAAGGGACATGCCAACATCAGGAGATGAAGAAAAAAAGGCAACCTGGAGTTTTCAAAGATCTTTGCAAAGGAAAATTTGCACTCAAACTGGAGACAGAGCAATGGGAAGAGGATTCACAAATATCCATGGGATACCCTGAGAAACTGCTTCTACATCCATACATATTTGTTACTCTTGGTCCAGAAGATACTGTTTGGTGCTTGTTTAAATGGATGACTTATTGCAATATCAGAGTACAAAACAATGTGAAACACAATACCTGGTTATACTAAACCTAAGTATTTTGAGAACTGCTATAAATGTTTTTACTTTGTATTCACTAAGGTAGCTCCCAGTCATGCATACACTGGGATTTAAGTAAACATATAGTTAGACAAACAAAGACTGCTGTGTATGTATAAACTATATACATACACAGACTGTTGATCTTTGTAATTTCAGAAATATTTAGCTGATGAATGAATGATGTGGCTGCCATACACCTATACATGGCCCTCTACCATTGATTTATAATATATAATAATGTCAGAAGCATTAAACATTTGTGGAAACTTCTGATTCCTAGACTCTGGCCTGTTAGAGCTGAGATATCTTGTAATGGCAGTCAGTTATTTAGATATACACCTTAATACACTTTTTTTTCTTCTTTAATTACCACAGGTTAACAAACAATGTGTAGTGTACAGTGTGCTATGTTTAGGTGGGTATTTCACTGTTACCTGAATTACTACATAAATCAGTGGAACTTATGTTTTGTTCTATATTATTTGAGGTTAAGGAATAATCAGATATTCAGACTATTCACTATTCAGTATGTCATAAATGAAAATGTCACAGAAATATGTTTCAGAAAATATATTTGTTTGTAAACTTTGATGTGTTAATTGCTCTGTAATATAGAATCTGTTTTCTTTTTTTTTCAATAATTTTTGTTTTCATTTTACAATTATATATGACACAAACATTTCCATCTTTACAACATGACCATAGAAATATGTTATACATTAATGCTAATATCATAAGGGGTAGGTGAAGGGTGCTCTGTTTCCTATATGGACTGAATACAGTAGAAGAAATACTGATGTCTTTGTTAGAACCTGTCTGTAGATCAAAATGTTGTTGTTTGTCTTTTCGGCTTTTTCCCGGTAAGGGGTCGCCACAGCATAACTCCGGTCTGCTAATGATTGGCAGTAGATTTTTTACGAAACACCGAGGTGCCAGCTTAATGCCCAGCCTTCAACGAAGGCACGCCCATTTACGCACGCATGTCTTTTGAACGCTACCCAACCGCGGAGCGGACATGCAGACTCCACACAGAAGGCACTCCCAAGCCACGCCGATAATCAAACGGGAGAACCTCTTGCTGTGAGGTAACAACTCTGTAGATCAAAATGTACTATGTAAAAATGTTATCGTTTGAATCCATTTTCTTTTCTTTGTAGGCTGGGAGGAATATATGGGTAATGGTAGCATATTTATTGCAATTTTGACCTAACACAGTATGCCTTTTGTTGCGGGAGGAATGTGGGAATGGTGTTACCTGTATGTTAATGATGGTGGACAAGAAATGATACTTTTAACAGCAGGTATACACAGCTGCGTATGAACAAAAATGAAATGTTAAGGATATTAGTGAAATTAGTTATTTATGGTATGACTTCAATGTATTGTTTATATGTCTTACTTAAATCATGTATACTTAATTTCATGATTTAAAATACATGCATATTATTACATATACAATAGATATGTTCAATTCCCTATCAATTAACAAGATGGGGTACAGATTCAGTTCTGCATTTTTTTTTCTGCTTTCGTAGTATCTGTGGTGCTACACTTGTGAGAGGGCTTTCAATATGTTAGACAAGATGGAGACTAATTCCTTACAATTATATATTATTACATAACTATTGCTGTATACTATCTCTTAAAGTGCCTCAAATGTATTAGTTCAAAGTACAGTAAAAAAAAACATATGTTTTGCATGATGACAGTTAAAGTTAAGAATGTATGTAAATGATCTCAAAAAGCCAAATCAAAGATAGTGTTTATCAAATGACAACTCCAATAATGTTACAAGTGTGTGTCAAACTTTTTGTCTTAGAGTATAAAATCTCTCACCAGCGGTGTGAAATAAAGGGCCTACACTAGACATTATATTAAAAAATACCATAACTGTACTATTACAAGAAATGTGAATTAAAATACAATATGTACATAAAAGGTTACAAAAGTGAAACAGGTGGCTGGGTCATGGACAGGTAACTGTTTGAAATGTCATATGTCATAACCAGCTTAGCAAGTCCCAAAACATGCAGAGTAAATCAGTGAAAATCTAGCTTATGCATAATAAGTCCGAGATGGCCATTTCGCAGGATGTTACCTTTTCGCCAAGGTATTGTGATTTCAGAGTTGGTGTAGATAAGTCTGGGGAGGGAGGACCTGCCCCCTGCAAAAAAGACTTTCAAAGGAAAAGAGTGAAGTTAAAGATTCGCTGTTCTCCTGGATTTTCAATGTTTTTCTTTTCAGTCTACTGGCACTCACATTACGGGTGTTGACATTCAAATAGGAAGCCTATGGACATTGTATTAGTAGTTGAAAAAGTAATGTCCTAACTGTGATAAATGCATCACTGAATTGGAGAAAGGCTGACTAATGATCAAAGAGAGTGAAGGCAAAATGCTGTCAATATTATATCAAACCAAAATGGTTAAGGCTATTATAGAGAAAGCTGGGACCCCACTATGGGAGACAATTCCACTGTTGAAGTGCTTTGAAATGGTACTTGAAACCTACATTTACAGACTTTGTTGGTTGAGAATTTTAAGGTGGCCCATAATGCATGGAAGATGGTGTGCATAAGTAAGAGGTCAGACTACCTAATGTAATGGAACATTTGTAACAGTGAATGGAAAATTTTGATCTAGTAGACAGCATGAGGGCTCTGCATCTAATGATCAAAGACTATAATTATATAGTTAGTGGGTTGGATGTAGCAAGAAGAATCAGTTTGCTGCATTTCATAGTAGAAGCATAGGTTTATTAGA
Organism: Protopterus annectens; assembly: GCF_019279795.1. Classification (NCBI taxonomy): domain Eukaryota; kingdom Metazoa; phylum Chordata; order Ceratodontiformes; family Protopteridae; genus Protopterus; species Protopterus annectens. The sequence continues at coordinate 545,886,562 of NC_056746.1, forward strand.
CCACTGTAAATTGACTTCAGAGGTGAGTGTTTTGTAAACTAATACAGAGAAAAGCAGTTGGAGGATGGATCCTTTAAAAGGTAGCAAATCTGATGGATTAATCTTATGGTTAAGGGTGTTTTGGCAACAACAACAACGACAACAACAGGATACTGATGTAAGTATGTTTGCACATTGGTCATATTTTAAACTGAAATTTAGAGGTTTAGTAGACAGTATGCAACAATATGTTAAATAATACAGGGGCTAGAAGAAGAAATGACAGATATGACAACTTGGTGTAAACAAGATACGTTTAGGGATAAACCCTATCACAGTGCATCAAAGCATGTAAGCTAGAAGTTAAACCTATAATTTTCTTATGAGTTAAAGGAAATGGGTAGAAATGTGACTTTTATTGGAATAAGAGGATTACATTGCCTATCATGACAACAAAGTACACAATTTTCCATAAAGGTATAGAGAAACATGTATAGAGAGTATCAAAGACCAAGATGGAGACATAGTGAAAGACACAAAACATATTAATAATAAACTGAATAAAAAATGCAGTAAATTTTTAACAAATAATCTGAATTTAAAAGATATGTTACTGTAGATAATATTGTGCATGTGGAAGATGACAAGAAACTTGCAACATCTGTCATTATTACAGAATCTTATTCAGCTATTGACTCATTGACAAGTGATAAAGCCCAAGGGAAAAATAGACTGACACACAGTTTCTATAAAAAGTATAAAAAGGAATTAGGTTTGCAGTTAGTCTCCTTATTTTATATAGCAGAAAAAAACTTTAGACCATTTTGTAGATTACTGTAATGAAACCAAGGAATTTATATTTCTAAAGTCATGTAACAAAAAGTAAAAATGAAGCCATAATTTATACACTACCTCACTCATGCAACTAAAACTCAGGTTATTTTCATCCCAGCTATAAGAATAAAATCCATAGTACTACCTCCGGATAATGAATATGGAGGATAGACTAGATTTACTGAGATAAGTGCATCCAGGGATGTCTTCTAAGAGCAATTCCTGTACCCGCTGCCCTTCTTGTTCCATCAGCTGCTTACGAGATCAGATGCATGGAAGTGTTTACAAGGGGAATTTAGGGTAGCAAGCTTGGAAGTTACTTCATCTGAAACTCCTGCAGCTACTGCACCCTGTAGAGTATCTCTGTGCAGTCTAGTAAAAGGTGTGAGATAGTTCAGGGATCGAACAGCAAAGGACGCTGAAATAAACATGCACTTTCCATATCTGTCCATAATCCTAGAATCCCTTTTAGGAGGATGTACAGGTCTCTGATAACTCCTTCTTGGTGGCTGTTGCCACCACCATAGCATCAACGAGTACGCCTTTGGTTAGGAAAGCCTTGTCCTGGGGGGAAGGCATAAATTTGTTAGGCCTTCGAGGGACAGGTTCCATGGTATCCGGGAACTCCCATGCCTTTCGAGAGATGAGTTCCATCAACTCATCAAAAGGCAGAGACACCCAAGATGTGGTGGGTTGAGACCCGAAAGCCTTCAGGAGAACTGACTCATCATCAGTAGAGTTAATGGGCTTCTAGTCACCCCTCTGTTTGAGAATTTCTAAGATTACCCCAAAAGAGATATCATCAGAGGGGGACCGTGGGGACCCTATTGACACATCTAAGTCAGTATCTAACTTGATACATTCCTGTGGGGAGTCCAGATGCTTCCTCTTGCAAAGTTTCTTCCTGGGAACCTCCTCAGTGGGAGCTTCTGGTGAGGTCTCAGAAGAGCAGGGCTCACCTAATGGGGCAACCTAAGGCTCTGGGTCTCTACACTTTTGAGAGACCAGTGAAGCAGAGGTAGATACAGGCACTTTGGGGGAGGAGATTGCTGGTTCTGATAATGTGGGTGCCTGAGGGGACAACACTCTCCTCATGGCATCAAAAGCCCCCTGGCTCTGATGAGAAGAAACCCCTGGATCCAAAGAAGCGGGTGATCTCCTTGGCACTAAAGCAGTGGGATCCAGGCCCATTGTAGATGCTGAGCTCAGCCATGCTGAAGCCCAGAGAGGTAAAGTCAAAACCAAGAGGTCATTTTGACTATCCTTCCTGGACCCGACCGGCAAATGTCGGCTCCTAGACTCCAAGGTCAGCACCGAGAAAGTCAGAGTAGTTGGAACCAACAGACCCGGAGTAGGTGTTGGCTCTGGCAGTCCCACAATCATCAGCTCCAAACACTCCGGCTCCGAAACCTCAAGTTAGATCAGAGGAGGAAAAGAAGTAAAGGACTGGGTCTCAGTTGGGCCTGAAGCCCCAAGGGTCAGCCCTGATAAAATTTTTGCTAGTGCCAGTGTCTGTAGAAGCCTCTGCACCACACAGTCTACATCCTTATCAAGGAGTCTTGAGGACCAAGAATACACTATGGAAGAAGCCACTGATTGTAAAATAGGTAACTTAAGGGTAGGAGAAACCGGCTCCAAAACCGGGAATTGGCTCCTACCAACAAGCGCAATCATCAGCTCCAAACTTTGTAGTGACAAGGTAGATGGTCTATCTGATGTTTTTGGAGTTGATGAGCTTTTTTTTGGCTCCAATCCAGAAGAAGTCTTTGAAGATTTTGAATGCATATCTTGGGTATTGTCCTTATCTAATGAGTCCTGAAAAGCAGACTTTACCAGTCCTCTAACAATCAGTTTACTTTTTCTCTCTTGCAGCACTCTAGTACTGAACAAGTGGCATATGGAGCAATTTTCTTGGCGGTGAACCTCCCCCAAACAATATACACAGTCAGAGTGTCCATTAGTGATGGACATGTTCTGTCCACACTTAGGGCATTTTTTGAAACCAGATTTTGATTTTTCTTGGGACATGTCTACAGTTCTACAGAAAAAAATATCCACATGGTATCTATCTATGAAGAATAACACACGAGACTAGAAATACTATGAAACAACTAGTAATGCCTTCTAATTTAAACAGGCTATAATATTTGGAAAGAAACCCTCCTAAATAAAAAATGGGCTCACAAAAAATCAAGACTTAGGCCTTTTTATAATACAGGCAATCAAATTAACTCTAACTACAAACACACCACACACAGTTAGATATATTGTAAGACAGAAATCTAAACTGTAGCAATTTACTATAAGCTAAGAACTATCAAACTTAGAAGAAAGGGGAAAGGTAGTTAAACTAGGCCTAATAAAAATGGCCACAAAGAAGAGAAAGAGAAAGGTACACTCTTTGTAATTCTCTAAACTAACTAACTTGGTTAAACTAACAACTACTATATAAAAGTGGAAATTGTTGAAAAATGTACCTAAAACTTGAAAAAAATACTTATATTCACTGGCCAGAGCTTGTGAAATGTCTGATCTGTTGCAGGGGCAAACAAGATCTGAAGGAAGCACCAGTGCATCATGGGATAGGGAGTACGCTACAAGCTGGTTGAAGACCTCAAGCTATTGCATTTGGCTGAGTCGGAGCTGAGGATCGGCTCTGAACCCACCAGTGAGAATGAAGGCGAGACAGAATAATTTCACAGCTCAGGTTATTTTCATCCTAGCTAAAAGAATAAAATCCATAGTACTACCTCTTGAAAATAAATATAGAGAGGAGACTAGATTTACTGAGACTACAGCTAAAAATGTAAATTTAAAAGAAATACCAATAGATTTTCATAAGACTGCTGATTTGATAGAGAAGGATTGTTTATAGTCGGTAAAGAAAAAGATTAAATTCCCAGTATACTCTACAAATAAATGTAAATTATTATATATCAATCATCTATCTGTCAGTTACTAATAAACACTATTTCTGCTCCAAAGGACCAAGTCAAGGATGTCTATTGTCTCCATTATTGTTTGTAATGTGGAAAAATAACTACCTTTCTAACAAAGTGCCACAGTCAAAATGGTTTTGTATTCTAGGATCAGAAACAAGAAATTCAGCATAGGTTGCTAAAGATAAGCCTTCCTATCTTGAAGTAGACATTAACAGGCTGATATAGTCTCTACTTTCTTTCCAGGTCTGTTAGCACTTTTGACAGCTATACAATTAAAAAAAAAAAACAGCATCAATATGTATGGATGTATACAAGTGTCCAAATCATTATTAGAAAGCAATATTATACTTTATGTCCAAGAGATTAAAAGGCAAATAAGTACATAGAAATACCTTAATTTACCATTTTAAGCACAATGTAAGATATTGGAATGATTATTCTACCAGAATTTCTATTTTGTTGAAATAAAAAAGGAAAGAAACAAAAATATAGGAAGTATAATTTGTGAAAGCAGTCACCATGAATATCTGAGACAACTAGCTGTTCCAAAAAATTAACTCATTCAAAGAGAAAATACATTTTCCAATCAATAAAACCATCATTTCTATAACGAAAAGGGTGATAATAAATTAACATTCTTATTTTCAAGTATATATTATTAGCTAAGCATTGTGGTTAATATTATCCTGATTTTATGTTCATTTTTAAATAGTGTCACCCTATCAGATAAATAAATAGGTTACCCTAATGCAATGATAAACAGGCAATCTTAATCTCACAATATCTGACCTGCAAGTCCACAGCACTGAAGCAATTTGCTTGTTGTATGCCACAATGCCAGCAGACATTATTTATAGATCTCATTTTCTACAGTTTATTAAGAGAGTAATCTCTAGCATACAATAGTTTATCTTGCACTGATGTATAATTTGAAGAAGTATGAAATGTAACCATGTTCTCAATCTGTGATAACAGTGATAAAATGATATGCAATACTGAGTCCCATGCTTGCTAACACAAGTAATAAAATGCTCTCATACACAGGATATATTTTTTATAAACTATCAAAAGCTGTTTCTTTTTTCCTAAACATTCTTTATAAGGCCTGTTTATGTCATAATGAGTATTACTTGAGATAACTGATTTAAAAGAATTTAATTTCTGATTGGCTCTTTAAAAACAGTTGATATTTAAAACATAACTGAAAACAATCCATTTAAAACAAATCTCTAAAATATGGATATTATAGTATAAAAGAAAAAAAGGCAACAATTCCTAGTATAAAGTATTGCGAATAGCCAGAATCCCAAGGAATGATGTTCACAAAAGGAGTACTGCTCGATGGAAAAAAATGTATTTAATAATCAGAATACCAAAAAGCACCCATACTTAGTGCTTTCATCCAAAAACTGGACTTAATTACAACCTTTGTGTGACCATAATAGTAGTCACTAAATGCTTGAAATAACAATCAACTAACAAAAACAATTATCTTACATAATTAAGTTAATCCTAATTAATTAATCACATAATCAATTCAAACCTTGTGTTTCAGAATAATAAAATAACAGTTCTATATATCATTTACCTTAACATTTTAAGATAATTGGTTTTGTTATTTGATTGGTCATTTGCAGTGCTCCTTTCCTGAAACGCTGTCCTTAGGGTTAAGGATATTATAGTAATAAGAAGTGTACAGTCATTGTTTTGAGTGTGCAGCAAGTACTTGGAAGGAATTTTGGACCAATTGTTAATATATCTTATTAATAAAAATGCCAAGCTTTGTTCCTATTAAACATTGTGTTAAAACATAAGACGTTGTGTTAAAACATAAGACGTTGTGTTAAAACATGAGACTCTCGTTCATGTAAGAGCATTTGGAGTGCTATACGGTAACCTAGGGAGAACCACTGTTCTAAAAAATAGATATTTGCTATATTTCTTCTCAATAATTTAATTTGGGTTGAATAAATAGATTCTGAAAAAGAAATCTAATCAACATTAAACAATATATATTTAATGCATTGGTGCTGCCTAAGTTAGTGAAATATTTTCTGTCGAATTTTGTGATTTTAAATTCTCGCATGAACTTATTGAGATTATTTAACAAATTACCAGCTCATTATGTATTTGAGATATTTTATGTTCATTTTTCCATAAATAAATATCCTGCCTTTATCTAATAGATTCTAGTTCTTTTGTTGCATCCTTCCATGCTTTAATATTCTTTTAATAGTGAATGTCTAATGATTTGGTAACATTACCAATCTAACATCTAAGAGAAACATGGAATTTAACTGATTTTGATAATGAATCATAAATGATAGCATCTCAGTGTAGCTATAACAATTATGAGTTCCTTATTTGTCTGAAATGGAATTAAGTTAATCATCATCAGGACTTACAAACTATCTTTTTTCTAACATATTAAGTAAATTATGCATTTTAACCCTTTCCTGGAAGTAGACTGATAAAGGAGAGATGGCACGCAGTGTGGCAGTAATAGAAGAAATGTCTAATGGGAAATAGGGAGTCTGGAAGAAATAAGTACTGCAGAGGCTCCAAACCACAGTTCCAGCAGAAAAACAATTCCAGAGAAACTCTCAGAAGCTGAAAGAAACATTTAATTTTACTGCTTTCGTTTTAATGAGTACAAAGCTTTTTCAGACAAAACAGTGAAAAATCCAAGAAGATTAAAAAATACGGATTCTGCCTAATCTACATGGAAAGAAAAAGAAGTAAGGAAAGACACAGGAAATCTGGATTACAACAGTGAAATTACTTAAATATGTACACCTATATTTAGTTCCTTCCATACCTGCACTGTGTTCGTAGTAGTATTCACTGAAGCATTCCTCACATTTGGGACTATTCTCAAAACACAATTTCCTATTAAGGAAGAAAGATGCTATTTGTATGATCTATGAAGATAGTAGAAACAAAGCCTGCCCTGACCCTAGATGCTGCACCTAGACTGTAGCATTTGGAGAAGGTGTGCATAGATGACTTATGACAAATTATCTTGTTCACATATAGCCTGAGTAGTAATCCCCCTAAGGAAGGCTGTGGTTACAGCAGTGGCTCTGGTAAAGCAAGCACTAATTGGCCTGGGATAGGCTGCTATGGTTTTAGTAACAAAAGGAAACACAGCAAGCCTTCCCTTTTGAAAGAGTTTACTTGTTACTAGGTCCATTTTTTGGAAAAGAGGCAGATAGCTGATAAAACTTTGTGAATTTGTTGGTTGTGTGTAAATAAAATCACAGTTGTCTGAGCACATTAAGGGGATATTTTCAAGAGATCTGTGGCATTGGAAAGAAAATTGGTAGGTGAATAACTTGTTTCAGGGTTATTTCAAATAACACTTTAAGCATGAAAATGGGGTTTGTATACAAGGATACTCTGTCCTGATGAAAGTCAGTGCCATTTTGCCCAACATGGCTTGGAACTCAGAAATACTTCTGGAAGAATTATTAACCACCAAGAATAGTAGCTTTCAAGACAGGTAATAGAGCTAGAAAGAAGTAAATGGTTCAAAAGGGGACATAGTCAGTTTTTCTAACACATAGGTGAAAACCTACAGTGGAGCAATTTTCATAGGACTGCTTGACTAAATGTCTAGAAAACAGAGGCAAATCCATAAAGATACAGACTGAAATATCAGAAACATACTTTTTTAAGGAGGTGTGAGGTGAGCATGTTTTGTAAAGGTCTAACAGATATTTGGAGGCCATAACTATCTTAAATCTCTCCACAAGGAGATTTTTACCATTTAGCTAGGTTTGATTTTTTTCTGTTAGTTTCTTAATCTTATTCAGAATATATGTGCCTACCTGGAATCAGGGTAAGATCATCCAAGCTATCACCCTTAGAATAATCAGGTTTGGGTATAGCGAGGAACCCCTGCTTTGTGTAAAGAGCTCTGCGCTCTGAAGGAAAACTTGGCATTTTCTTCTTGCCAGTTTTTTTCAGGACAGAGAACAAGTGTTCTTGTGGCTGAAAGGGTGCTATAAACATTAATTTCAGTGTCTCCGGCTTGATTTTGAACAGTACACTGGGGATCAAGGGACCTGAAGAAAAATGCAGAAAGAAAATGATTTGTCGAGTTCTGGGGCAAAGCATCAGTGTCCTCATGCTTCCAGAATTTACATCATTGTTACAGAACTTTCTCAGTTGCTTGCTAACATGAAAGCAAACAGGTCTATTACAGGTACAACCCAAAATCTGGTCCAGTCAAAAAAAGACATCCATTTTTAGCATTCGTTCATGGCAGTCTGCTTGCAATCTGCTCAGCCTGTCTATGAACACATTTTGTTGAAAGGAGATATAGGTGCCTTTTCAAGACTCTCCCAGGCTCACATGGCCAGCCTGCAAAGTAAAGAATCAACAAGAAGATACAACACTCCACCAATAAACAAATTGGACTGCAATGGTAAATCATTTCAAAGTTGTTTACTATTTAAAATATAAGTACAAATAAACATAAAAGAAATTATGGCAATCATGCTTACTATGAAAGCCTTCACTCCTGTCCAAAGAAGGAGGTGGGTTCAAGTGAAGACAGACAATAGTATTTAAACTTCTTCTTTCAGCTTTTCCTGGTTAGGGGTCGCCACAGCGGAACTCCGGTCCGCTAATGATTGGCAGTAGATTTTTACATGCCGAGTTGCCAGCCCTGACGCACAACCTTCAATGAAGGTACGCCCATTCATGCATGTCTCTACACAGAAGACGCTGTAGCTGAGAATCAAACAGGGCAATGTCTATCTGTGAGGCGATAACGCTACTGCAGCAGCACCACCGCAATAGTATTTAAACTAAAAAGGGGAAATACTCATACTGCTTTGGACACGAGTGAAGGCTTTCATAGTAAGTATGATTGCTATAATTTCTTTTATGTTTATTTGCTTTTCCACATTTTGTCCATAACAGATTTAAAAAGGAAAACAGTCATGGGCATTCAGAACTGCCATATAGCTGAAACATCTGATGTCCTCAAAGGGGTCATTTACATATATCCCATGTTACCTCTAATACAAGAGATTTTAAGGAATTGCATAGTAGAAATCTTGCTTGGCTGGGTTTTTCCTTTTAGATTTACTGATAGGTTTTTCTGTGTGACGTTGTTACACAGGATATAGACATTCTGTAAATACTATGGGGAAGGAATTGGGAAATGAACTGGAAATGATCTCTATTGGCTCCAAATCTTAGGACTTGTCTAGCTTGCACTATACTACTGGAATGATATACTAGCCTGGCTCTAAATGTTAGGACTTGTCCAGCTTGCACTACACCACTGGAATGATATACTAGCCTGACTCTAAATGTTACCACTGGAATGATATACTAGCCCTAAACGATGAAATCATTGATGGTCTAATATCTCTACTCCTCCAACTGTAAGATACCTACTACCCCCACCAGTAACAAGAATCTATAGATCCTTCCCCATAAATGGCTTACCTTTAATATAAATCTCTGTATAAATCCAGAAGCCACATTTGGGCCATGTGGAAACAGCTTCTTTCTCAAGAAAACTGTAGCCATTTCTCTCATCTAGTTGAAAAGTTGGAGAAAGTCCTTTTCTGGGTAAGTAAGGTATACAAACATGTCACTGGCATGCAGGGGCACCTTATAGTCCTCATCCACTATCCTGAGTCCTGAGATTAAAGAGGCTCCTTATTTCTTTGCTAGGGTTTCAAGATAAAAGGCAAAAAGTAATGGAGATAGAGGACACCCTTGTCTTGTCCCTCTAGAGAAAGAAGCAGACAGCCTGCCCCCTATTTTGATCCTTGCTGAAGATTCTTCACATAATCTTCAAAGTGGTGAAATAAATAAAAGTGGGCATGCCATGTTCTCCATTAATGTGGAAAGAACCCCCCATCCCCACCTTACAACCTATCAAATGCTTTTTCTGCATCCAGATTAGCTATCAAAAGGGTTGTTTTATATCTGTCAGCATTCTCTATCAAAAGATATGTTTTAATTAAATAACCAAAGTGGTGTACCCTGAGACAATTCCTGTTTGATCCTTGTTTTCAAGTGAAGTCAAGCAAGACATTAACCTGGATGCCATAATGGATATAATTTACAATCATGATTTTAAGTCTAATATGGGTCTATACAAAACTACTTATGAAGGATTCTTCCCTGATTTTAGAGTAAGTAAAATGTCTGATACCATGTGAAAGGGGATCTTCACCTCTTAAAATATCATGAGCCAATTTAGTGAAATTCACTACACATTTACTAGAGCCCATTTATATATGTCAAATGGGAGGCCATCCAAACCTGGGGCCTTCCCAGTGGAGACCTTACTAATCATAAGTTTCAAATCCTGTCTTGTTATTGCTATATGTTCCTCAGTAATAGAGTGCATGGCAGCAGATTGTAGCCTGGCCTATCTCAGGTGGTAAATGCAAGTGCAGTTGTTTTATTGGCCAGAGGGCTTAGGAGCCAGTTTCCTGTGTTTCAAGTGTCCATATAAAATCATTATGTTTGCGTGGCTCTTGGCTCATTCTGATAGAGATCAAAAATGTTTGGTGTTCTAGCCTGTACATTTGAAGAGATTGCTTTGCATCACGTGCCATCCAGACAGTACCTAAGTACTTGTATTTAAAAATTGTACTACCAGAAGTTAAGTGATCAACTGCTGATTTCTTGTTTTATTTGTGCAGTTATCTGCATTTAAGGCTGAAATTACTACAGTTTACGCAGACTGTCTTGCCGTTGTCTGACTTGAAATTGTCTTGTTTAGCTAGTTTGTTAAAATTGTTTTGTGGTAGCATATACTCTTAAGCAACCTTTTTGTCTTTTTACACTAAGTGTTCTGGGATATTCCATATAGTGGCAGTAGGTGAGAGCCTGGTCTATCAGAGCTGGGAAACACATACGAAAGCTGTAAGCATACCTCCTAACCTGTTAGTGCAAGTAATCTGGACAAAGGCAAAAATGATGGGGGTGGGGGGACAAAGGCCCAAAAATAGGGCCACATTTAAACATTGCTCTTATAAACGTAGAAATTTCATACATTTTCTAAAAGATATGAAGTCTGAAATTTAAATGTCTGCCCATTTTTAATAATTTCAATCTTCAGTGATTTTCCAGAAAACAAAAAAAAAAATTATGAGGAACAGACCATAAATATGAGATAAAAATCTGGACAATTGAGAGGTACGGCTGTAAGTATAGTCCTTTTATTTGCCAGAGGGCTTAGAATCCAGTTATCCCGTGTTTTAAGTGCCTGCATAAATTCAGCGTGTGTGTGTGTATATAGCAGCAGGTACCAAAAAAGCAAATTTTCCCTATAAAACTACCTCTGAAACTGTCACATTAACTTGGTGAGTATAGGGCAAATTCTTTGTGTGTTGAGTAGCATGTAACAGCTAAACACATTGCCCCATGAATTTGCTATAGTATAGCCTTGTCTAATGTCTAGTCCCAAAAGCCTCCTCAGTCAGACCACAATTAATCCCTCATTCACCACACGATTGTAGGTCATCTAATAAAGAACCTGACATCATGGAGAGTCACTATCCCAATTTCTCCACAGCTAATTTAGTGGCTATAGGTATCTTGAGACAATGTAACAAATGTCTAATATTCACATACAACCATTTAATCCTCAAAGAAAGAAACACAGTATGTGAGAGATGTATATATTATTGAGTATAACATTGATTTTGGTATGTAATGACCAGTCATGTGCAACAACTAGAATAGCTAGAGATGTTCCTCAGAAAAAAGAATACAGAGTGTAAACACAATGCACTATGCAAATCACCTCAAAGCCCTATCCCTATACTCTGTTTCCTATAGTCTGCTAAGAGGTGATTTATGCTTGGCATAGAAGGCATTCTTAAATCCCACCCTGATGGGAGGGTGGCCTAATGGTTAAGGTGTTTGCCTTGCAACACAAGGTGTAGGGTTTGAGTCTCACAAGGGACAATTGTGGCTAGGCTTAAAATGTCTCGCAAGGGCAGTTAGCTTAGTACGAACCTATGATGGGCTTTTTACATATCCACAAAATGAACAGCATGAAAACTGCTAGATCCAAATATTTAAAATTTGTTTGTGATTTAAATAAGACATTTTTGAGGGACAGGTATTCCCATTCACTGGAATATGCTTCCCATCCATTTGAAGTAGAGCCCTAACCTAACACTATTCAAGTATAACCTGGACCAGTGGATGGGAAATTGGAACTTTACTCCTGGTCTAACATCTGTTTCTGTGATGGGCAGAGGCAACAGTTAAACCATGCCCTAACTAACATACACCCCTTAAAGAAACCTCTAAGACAGAATGGCAAGGGGGATACATTTGGGTTGAATGGCTAAGCTTATACACTCCCCAGTGGTCATTAGCCTAGTATATACCTGTGAACCTATGAACAATCTGATAAAAGACCAGAGATAACTGACAGAGATTACTTTTGCCTTTGTATAAGATGGATTATAAACACTGGAAAAAATCCAAGGGTTTGTGGATAGGCACCTCTGATTCTGAGTGAACATACGTTTCTAGATTTTGTCCTTGCATTATTGATGATGTTTCTGATGAAGAAGAGGCCCTTAAATTAATCAGTGCTGCCTCTGAAGAATGAAATGAGCATGACCCACTTGGTAACCAGATTCTCAAAGTTGCTAGGTAGAGAAGTGTGCATCTCCATTTACTTCTTTCATAGACTGCAATCACAGGTCTATAGCTGCCTTGCATATCAGTATTTCAGAAAGAGTGATCATTATCCACCCAGACTTTGCTTACATTGCGAGAGTAATTCTTACCCTTCTTCCACATGGCAGGCAAAATTCTAACTAGTATGTATAAAAGCATACCATCCTTGTCCTTGCATCTCTGGCTGGTATACCAGATGTGCATGCTCAGTATTAATCTCTTGCACGGAAATGCCCAACCACTCAGAGAGTTTACCCAAACAAATTCAATTCAGTCCTGTTCTCCATATCCATTGGTACCCCATCAACCAAATATCATTATGTCTGCTACAATCCTCTAAGTTTACAAGCTTGGCTTCAGTGTACTCCTATCTGGTTTTAGTGCTTTCTATCTTCTGTTTCAGTCAAGCAATCCCTGAATCATCCTGTTGAAGTTGGTCAGAATGATCAGAAAGGATGTATGAAGTTTGGTATCCATCCTGGCCATGAATTCAAGAAGTGTGATATTCATCTTTTGAATTTACACCATCATTAAATTAATCTTGTTATCTAGACTCTCCATTTTCCTGACCCCTTATGGCTTTCCTGATCCAACAATTCTACTTTACACAGATGATATGGTTGTCTCCAGATCTCTTGTCTCCTCATCCAATATCTGTAACCTCTTTCAACATCATTACTCACATCTTATCTTGGCTCATTCAAAACAAATTGCTTCTAAACCTGAAAAAAAAAATAAACCCATGTTGATTGGGGCACCCCCAAATGCTCACAGAAGTGCCCCCCATTAGAATCTCACTCTAGAAAACAAACACTTGAAATGCATTAACCTAATACCTAGGAGAACGGATACACTTTTCCCTCAAAATTTAAAATCACATGCTGGTATCAAAAGCCAAATCCAAAGTAAACAAGCTGCAATTCTAGGCTAGGAAAATGTCACACTTTTTGTCACTCCAATGCAGGGCTACTATGGGCAAAGTTGTTCTCATGCCACAACTTGAGTACAACCAATCCTTAACTACTTCCACCTCAGAAAATAACTTTTATGCTCTCCAAAATACCTCAAACAATATTTACAGGTTTATTACCCTCTCCTCTGAAAGTGAGTACCACTGCAACTATGTCAAAAAGGCTAAGTAGTTGGCTGTCCAAAAACTACCCTCCTTCCTGGATCCATGACTTTCAAACTTTTTAGCATGGACATAAAGCTTGGTTTAGGATTTGGCAGATGCCTATGAAGTGGAATGGGAAGAAACACTATCTAGCCTAAGCCTCGACAAGATGGCAGGCATTTGTTTATGACTCTATGTTTTTTGCCTCACAAGAGTGGGAATAGTGCCCTGGAGACCTCTGGTCCCAGATAAAGACTAAAACCTCAATGTGGTCACCAGGTACCTTTTTGCGTACTGGGTTTGTGGGAATACTGCCTTCCCATTCTGAAATCAAAAAACAGGCCGCTACAGCTGACGGGTCTTTGGTCTCTGGGAAGAATGTGAGATACACTGGCATGGGAAGAAACACACACACACATGCACACACGCACGCACATACACACATGCACACACACACACACACACACACACACACACACACACACACACGCACACATGCACGCACGCACACACACACACACACACACACACACACACACACACACACACACACACACACACACACACACACACACACACACACACACACACACACACACACACATACACACACACACACACACAAATAAATGGCATGAGCTGCTGCATAACAGTGATGCCAGAGCCCTTGGATCAAAGTGACTTCATGTGTAGGTGAAGAGAAAGTGCATCTCTTCACTCAAGGCTGCCTGATGCAGGGAAACTTATGTTATCAGAGACTCTCACAATTTTCCAGTGCTTTTTCCTCTTAATAGGTTAGTCCCAGAGGCTTTGACTGATGCTTTGGTGGCTCATTAGTAGGCACACAGACATCTTTTTTTGATTTCTGGATACAAACTCCTGGAGAGACTGACATCTTCTACTTGTCCTGGGGTGAAAGAAGAATCACAATATGGATGGGAGTCCACATAATGCTGTAGGCTGAGGAAGAATAAATACCATTTATGAAAATCCTTGTGGGTCATTTGTTTCCCACACGCTACAGTTATCAACTTTAACAAAATGATCTTCAAAGCTGGGTTCAAAATCAGACATGAGCCAAACAATGATGCAGATGCTATGATAAGAGAAAAAGAATCGCCTATGGTGGACTTATCTGATTGGTGAAAGTAGGCCAGCAGACAGAGAGACAGATGGAGTGTTGCAAGCTGCATACAATTGAACACACTGCTCAACAAGAAGGATCAGAAGATGATGTCTGTTGATACACCCTTTGTACCACTGATGTACATACTCCTTGGTGGGAGGGCAACGGCCAAAGCCCTGGAGGAGGATAAAGCTTCTGAAGTCAGGTTGGCTATGACCTACCTACATGCAATATGTCCCAAATGTGAGGACTGCAAAAGTGAATATGCTGAAAATCATTCTATTCTTCAACATAAATTATGGGAATGTTCAGTTTGCGCAAAATGTGATTTAAGTCGCTGAAAATGAGAATAAACCTCAAGCATATCTGTAAAACACTATGAAAATGAAAAAAGGAACGGACTCCTTGCACCAGCAAACGCCAAAGTAATAAGATCTTAACACAATTTTATTAATATGACAAGCGTTTTCGCCACCAAAAGGTATGGCTTCTTCAGAGATAAGTTTAAAAATAAACAACCATACTCAAACACGCTCAATATAAATAACCCCAAAAAGAGGAAATGACATCACAGTAAATTACCTGACATGTTCTTGCGTACTAAAGCATTAATTCAACTTTAAATAAAAATAAATACATTAGAATTATGCCAGTTAAATAATGTCAGTAACATTAAATGTTAAAAATATATAAACATATATAAAAAAATATATATAAGAATAATAAAAAACTGATTCCATATATAAAATATTAGGTAATAAATCACATCAATTGATTGAGGCAGTACAGGACATACCATGTATCCAATAAACAGTAACAGGTCAAGAAGGCAAAAGTAGTTAACTAGTATTGTTATACCTGAAATGAGTTAGATCAAGAGCCTTAAAAAATTATTTGTAGCCAACTATTTTACAATGAGCTGCCATTAATACTATCTGCAATATTAGTAACACTACCTTAAGTAACTTCTTAGTCTCAGTACTGCAGAGATGTTACAGTTTTCATTAAGCCCTGGGTGACAGAAAGCATCAGTTCTCAACTGCCATTCTAGCTCACGTGTTTCCAGGAGTAATGGAATAGGGCCCCCACGGATATTAGTTGTCACTTGGTCAATGGCCATGAATGAAAAACCATGGCCTGGAAAACTGTCCACATGCTTTGCTAGAGCATTGGTGTCTATTCTTTTCTTTATAGCATACATATGTTCGTAGACTCGATCACGCAACCTGCGGTCGGTCTTACCTATGTAGAAAGAGGGGCAGCACTCACAAAAGGCCACGTACACTATAGATTTACTCTCACAGTTAAGTGGAAATTTTATAGTGTACTTCCTATCTCTTATTCTGTGAGTCTGTCCCGTCTTAACTTTGTGGCACCAATTGCAAAATCCGCATGTGGACATACCTGTCCTTTTGTTAAACTCCTTACTTAACAGATCTCTTTGTAGGAGTTCTTTAAGATTATTATTCCTTTTGAAAGTGAAATTAGGTAAACAACCCAATCTCTCTGTCAAAACAGGACTACTCAAAATAAATTGCCAATTCTTCTTTATTATAGCCATAATGGCTTCTGAGTTAAAACTAAAAGTGGTGACATAACTCAAGGAAAATTCACGTCCTTTATTAGAACTAATGTTACTAACTAGAAAGTCATTTGTACTATCAGGCAGATTTGACATGACTGGTGACAGGGGATCCAAGCTAATTTGGACTTGATGCAAAATAGGTTTAAAAAAAACACTTAACCTCTTATTGAGAACCTCAGAAGTAAGTTCATCAATCAGTTGTCTCGGGTAACCTCTGTTGAAAAACATGTTACCGAGGTGTTCACATTCGCTCTGAAAATCAGCCATCGTACTGCACATTCTCCCTGCTCTGACCAGCTGACCCTTTACAATGACCCTCTTTTGTTTAAAGGGATGCTGGCTTGAGAAATGCAGGAAATAATTGCAGTACGTAGGCTTTCTATGTACAGTTGAAACATAGGCGTTCATATCACCCTCCTTGCGTAGTTTCACATCAAGGTAATCAATATCTGTCACAGAAAATCTGAATGTGAATCGTAGAAAATCCGTTGTACTATTTAATAGGTCAACGAAATTGCACGCTTCGGTATAACTACCCCGGAATAAGATAAAAATGTCATCGAGGTACCTCGTGTAGAATTTAACAGAGGCCATAAAATCCGGAGAAGAGAAAAGAAAATTCTTTTCCCAATACCCCATAAAAAAGTTAGCTACGGATGCTCCGCAAGGTGAACCCATGGCGACACCTTTTTTCTGCAAAAAGAATTTTTTATCAAACAGAAAGTAATTACAAGATAGGACAATGTTCAAAATCTCGGTAACCAAATCGATTTCCGTTTTAGAAGCTCCAAAATCACCTAGTAGAAGAGCTAACCATTCCAAAGCTTCCTGGTGAGGAATGGAAGTGTATAAATCAACAACATCGATGGTGAGGAAATTATTCTCACCATCGAACGTCAATCCATTAATACTTTCCAAGAAAGACCAGGAATCTTTACATAGCCTGGGAAGATGTTTCAAATATTTAGAAAGGATCTTATCAACGAGTATAGCACTTGGATATGTCATTGAACATCTTCCGTCAACTAAGGCCCTCATAGGTGGGTTGTTGATATCCTTGTGGACCTTAGGAATGCCAAACATAACAGGAAGTTTCGGCAAAGATATGTCTATGTAATTGTAAGTGTCGAGGTCTATCTTACCACCTAGAAACAAATCACGAAAAAGACCTCTCATCATGTTATGAGAGCGGTTTATTTCGTTAATGGAAGCTTCAGTATAAGCCGGAGTGTCCAAAATGGACAACATTTTCTCCGTATACATAGAATTGTCAAAGATGACCAATCCACCACCCTTGTCTGGCTTAACTAGCCTGACAGGGTGGTGGCAAAGGTCATCCAGGAGGAATGCCTGTTCTTTTGTGATGTTATATCTAAAAGCTCCAACCCTAGAACGATGCTCCTCAGACAAATGTCTGAAGTCAACCTCACAGACCCTCTCAAATAACTGAAGGGACGGATGGAGGGGCGGGTTGAAGACACTAGGCAACTTTAAAGAGTCCTGAGTCATGTCCGAACTGTTGCTGAAAAGCAACTTCAAATTAAGCTTACGTACAAAACATTTTAACTCCAGGATCTCTTTTGGAATATCACCCATTCTGCTAGGGACGAAGGTATATCCAAGAGCGAGCAATTCAACTAATTCATCTCGCAGTTCTAACCCTGTAAAATTATAGATTTTAAAATCTTATCTTTGGTTAGAAATAATTTTAGGTACACTATAATCAGGAGAAGGACTGGTAATATTTGCCAAAATATCAAAACTGGTGTTCTCCAGGTCGTTAGTTATATCTAAATCATTACTGGCAAAAAAAGCATCCCCAGCTTTGCTAGAACTAGCAGTAAACAGTTCTAATTCACCCTCCTGTTCGATTGGCATCGATACTTCTGTTTGCCTAAAAAATTCTTATTGTGACTATTTCTATTGTTAGATGAATTATTTCTTTTGCCTGGGTTTTTGTTACCTGGGTTATTCTTATTAAACCCTTTAATTCTTTCACTACGTCTTGGTCCCCCTTCGTCCACCGCGAAATTGGCCTCTTCCACAAAAGTTTCATCAGATTCAGTATTAACAACTGAGTCTGACTGGGCCTGAATGTTTTTAGATTTCATTAAATCGGGATAATGGAGTTTGGGGTAAGCATTGTTGTCATGGTAAGCGATTTGGTTACCGAGATTTTGGACATTGTCCTATCTTGTAATTACTTTCTGTTTGATAAAAAATTCTTTTTGCAGAAAAAAGGTGTAGCCATGGGTTCACCTTGCGGAGCATCCGTAGCTAACTTTTTTATGGGGTATTGGGAAAAGAATTTTCTTTTCTCTTCTCCGGATTTTATGGCCTCTGTTAAATTCTACACGAGGTACCTCGATGACATTTTTATCTTATTCCGGGGTAGTTATACCGAAGCGTGCAATTTTGTTGACCTATTAAATAGTACAACGGATTTTCTACGATTCACATTCAGATTTTCTGTGACAGATATTGATTACCTTGATGTGAAACTACGCAAGGAGGGCGATATGAACGCCTATGTTTCAACTGTACATAGAAAGCCTACGTACTGCAATTCTTTCCTGCATTTCTCAAGCCAGCATCCCTTTAAACAAAAGAGGGCCATTGTAAAGGGTCAGCTGGTCAGAGCAGGGAGAATGTGCAGTACGATGGCTGATTTTCAGAGCGAATGTGAACACCTCGGTAACATGTTTTTCAACAGAGGTTACCCGAGACAACTGATTGATGAACTTAGTTCTGAGGTTCTCAATAAGAGGTTAAGTGGTTTTTTTAAACCTATTTTGCATCAAGTCCAAATTAGCTTGGATCCCCTGTCACCAGTCATGTCAAATCTGCCTGATAGTACAAATGACTTTCTAGTTAGTAACATTAGTTCTAATAAAGGACGTGAATTTTCCTTGAGTTATGTCACCACTTTTAGTTTTAACTCAGGAGCCATTATGGCTATAATAAAGAATTGGCAATTTATTTTGAGTAGTCCTGTTTTGACAGAGAGATTGGGTTGTTTACCTAATTTCACTTTCAAAAGGAATAATAATCTTAAAGAACTCCTACAAAGAGATCTGTTAAGTAAGGAGTTTAACAAAAGGACAGGTATGTCCACATGCGGATTTTGCAATTGGTGCCACAAAGTTAAGACGGGACAGACTCACAGAATAAGAGATAGGAAGTACACTATAAAATTTCCACTTAACTGTGAGAGTAAATCTATAGTGTACGTGGCCTTTTGTGAGTGCTGCCCCTCTTTCTACATAGGTAAGACCGACCGCAGGTTGCGTGATCGAGTCTACGAACATATGTATGCTATAAAGAAAAGAATAGACACCAATGCTCTAGCAAAGCACGTGGACAGTTTTCCAGGCCATGGTTTTTCATTCATGGCCATTGACCAAGTGACAACTAATATCCTTGGGGGCCCTATTCCATTACTCCTGGAAACACGTGAGCTAGAATGGCAGTTGAGAACTGATGCTTTCTGTCACCCAGGGCTTAATGAAAACTGTAACATCTCTGCAGTACTGAGACTAAGAAGTTACTTAAGGTAGTGTTACTAATATTGCAGATAGTATTAATGGCAGCTCATTGTAAAATAGTTGGCTACAAATAATTTTTTAAGGCTCTTGATCTAACTCATTTCAGGTATAACAATACTAGTTAACTACTTTTGCCTTCTTGACCTGTTACTGTTTATTGGATACATGGTATGTCCTGTACTGCCTCAATCAATTGATGTGATTTATTACCTAATATTTTATATATGGAATCAGTTTTTTATTATTCTTATATATATATTTTTATATATGTTTATATATTTTTAACATTTAGTGTTACTGACATTATTTAACTGGCATAATTCTAATGTATTTATTTTTATTTAAAGTTGAATTAATGCTTTAGTACGCAAGAACATGTCAGGTAATTTACTGTGATGTCATTTCCTCTTTTTGGGGTTATTTATATTGAGCGTGTTTGAGTATGGTTGTTTATTTTTAAACTTATCTCTGAAGAAGCCATACCTTTTGGTGGCGAAAACGCTTGTCATATTAATAAAATTGCGTTAAGATATCTTATTACTTTGGCGTTTGCTGGTGCAAGGAGTCCGTTCCTTTTTTCATTTTCATAGTGGTTTGCATTTTTTGTTGGTTTTACATATCTGTAAAACACTTAACCAGAAATTAACAATGTTCTCCCTTCAGTACCAGATTATACATCAATATCTTGAACTCTTGCACTTCGTTTAATGAGAACTGCCACCGAAGCAGTCAATTTTATTTTCTCTCACTACAGTGTAGCTATTTCATCCATTTATTTTTATCTTAAGTAAATATATTTGAACATTAGTAAAATATGGTTCCTGTAAAAGAAATTTTATTTTTACATCCATCTTTTACTATAAATACTCTCCTTTGCTTTGCACTTGAATGCAACCTGCATACATTTAGACTTAAAACAATGTACTACATATTTTAATTAACAAAAATAAAAGGAAAAGATGTATCTCCTTAATGATAACATTTGCTTAGAAGAATGCCTCAAAATAAATCTTCACTTATGTTTTCAAAATAAAAATACAGAAAGAAAAAGAGGATAAAATGTAATTTAAGACTATACACAGAGAAATTTCTCATAATCTGTAGACTGGTTACACTGGACCTTGACCTTGACCCTGGCAAGACTTCAGATGTTATTACTGTTATTAACTGTTCAGCTTCATGTATGGTCCCAAAGGTAAGAGGTATGCCTTTGCAGTCAGTTGTTAATTCCCTTGCTGAGAAGCAGGTTATCATTTTGTCTGGCAGCAAAGGGGGGAGCTTGATGTCAAATTCTCAGTCTGCCCATTTAAAATTTCCCTTTGCCTTCATATTAAAATACTCATCCTCATGACCACACATATATTTCTTTTTCATAGGAGGTTACTAGGCTAATCGCCCCAGGACCTTTACGAGCCTAGCCAAGTATAACCCCTGTTCCCAAGAATATCAAGGTATTAACCAGAACTAAGTCAACAGCCACTGTCCAAGAGGGGCACAGGTAAAACTTCTGTGGTGAATTTGTAGTTTTCCATCCAGTCATCTGAATTATGCTTAAATAGGGTCAACGAGAGACTCTGCTTCACCTGAATTGGAAGTTTGTTCCAGAGGAGAGGTACCACTATGACACATATGTCTCTCCAGCAAGTCCTGTTGATGTCACATACTAGGTTGAGCTCCCTAGAGCGAGTGCATCTTAAACCATTTGATTTACGAATGTGCAGCATTTCCATTAGAGCAGAATCTGAGATTGCTTTATATGCAAGGCAGAGGTCACCTCTGAGAAGTCTGATAGTGACTATGATTTCAGTCTGTCAACATATGACATATGCTGAAGTCTCTGACTTTTCTTTGTAGCAAGCCTCTGATGTCTTTCTAGTTGCAGCAGGTGCCTAGTAAGGTACATACCAAAGGTAACATTGTACTCTATTATTGGCCTAATGAGTGAGGAGTACAGGGGAGTTCTAACCTCTTTTATTCTGGATACAATGGCCTTACTTATGAGGTGGCCGATATAGAAAGCCTTTCTTACCACAGTGGAGATGTGGTGGTCAAAGAAATGTTTCTGTCAGTCTGTGTGACCAAATCTCTCACCACTGATTGCATGCTTAGGGTGTTGTTGTTAATGTGGTAATCTACAGGGATGTTGCCCTTGCCAAAGGGGATGATAATGCATTTTTTGCACTGAGTTTTAGCCCATGACTTTGGCACCAGTCACTAGTCTATGTAAGTCCCTCTTGTAGGAAGTTGACATCATTTGGGGACTCGAAGACTGCACTCAGTTTGCAATCATCAGCAAACTTTGTCAGCCATAGGCCTTTTGTTTTAGCCTGTACATCTGAGAAGTAGATTCCAAACAACAGGAGCCCCAGCACAGATCCCTGTGGAACACCACTGGTTATGGGTCTGCTAGTGAAGGTAGATTCACCTATTTTTACTGTGTGTGTTCTACTGGTGAGCCAGTTTGCAACTCACCTGACTATATACAGGTTGAACTCCAGCTGGGTGAGTTTATCAATGATGTCTGAGTCAGGAATATTGTCAAAGGCCTTAGCCAGATACAGGTAGGACATATGCATGGATTTGCCTTCATCCAGCACTTTGGTGACTGTCTCAAAGAAGTCCACCAAGTTCAATAGGCAGGATCTCCCTTTAACAAAGCCAAACTGGGTTAGGTCAAGCATTTGGGGGTCTCCTATATCTTTGTTGATGAGGTCCATGATTATTCTTTCCATAGCCTTGCAGATTATGCTTGTCAGGCCTTATGGGTCTATCGTTCCCAGGGTCTGTGGAGGCGCCTCCTTTATGCAATGAGATGATGGTTGCTGCTTTCCATTCAGCAGGTATAAAACCAGTACTTAGACTGTGGTTAAAAAGAGTACCCAGCATTGCAGCTACATCCTGTTTTAATCCATTTAGAACACAGCCTGGGATATTATCAGGTCCCACAGAGACTGTGTTTTTGGCTTTGGAGAGAGCATTTAAGACTTGCTCCTTTGAGATACTAGATAGAGGGAAGCTGGTAGGGATACTTTGGGGGATAGGTGGTGGGAACAGAGGAAGAAGTTTTCAGTGAACCTGTCGGCTAGCAGGTTGGCTATTTCTGTAGGTTCACTATATGTGTTGTCATTAACAATGAGTTTTGTGCAGATCTGTTTTTTTTTTTTCCTTTAAGGTTTCTACTCTAAAGAATGCCTTATGGTTATCCTTAGTGAAGGAGGCTAATTTGGATTCATAGTTAGCTTTAGAATGCCTTATGAGGTGTCTTATTTGCTTGTTTAAGATGAAGAGGGAATGCTTCCAATTGGACATAAATTTATTTCTCTTATTGTATAACCTGTTAATGGCAGCTGTCCACCAGGCAGGCTTGTTCTTTCTTGAGGATCTTATTTTGAACCTATCAGGTATGGCTTAATCAATACATTTGTATAGATGCTTATACATGGCCTTGGTGTAAATCCCAGTATAGGTGTCCATGCCATCAGTGAGGGTAGAGGCTATGAAGCTATTAATGCCGTCATGTATTAGGTTGTAATTAGCTCTGGATAAGTTTTTTTTTAGTCTAGTTGCTGCTAATGGGGGGGGGGGGGCAGATGTTGCTGTTACTTGTAATGATACTGATTTATGGTCAGACCTCACTAGGGAGGGCTACATGCATAGGGTGGTGCAATGATCCCCATGTTAGTGAGTAACAGATCCAGAATGTTTGGGCCCCTTTTGGGGGGTGTCAACCAACTGGTCCAGGGCATTGGAGCTGATGAAGTCCAAGAACCTTTGGGCAAGTGTCTTAGTACATGTATAATTTACACAATCTATGGATGAATAGTTAAAGTTACCTACAACCAGTGTGTTTGGTTGTATATTGAGCGATTCAAGAAGATCTAAATATGCAGTGTGGGTGTCCTGGTTCATGGAAGGGGTCCTATAACTGGAAATCACTTGGAGATGGGTCTGATCTACAGTCAGTTGGACCTGGATTAGTTCAAGGGAATCATTTTGTTTAACCAATCTATGGGGTGTATTTATCTTTGATGAATATTGATACTCCACATCTTTTAGTTCTTGCACTTTCAGTTTGCGGTCTGAATGTGTGGAAGACATTATAACCTGGTATTGTCTGGGTGCTTTCCATGGCCTTAAACCAAGTTTCTGTGACTGCACAGATGTCAGCATCTTTTAAGATGAGGGCTGCTTCCAGTGAGTGCAGTTTTAGGTTTAGACTCCTAGTGTTTAGCAGCATAATCTTGAGATTGCTTTTTGAAGATATTTTTACATTGGGACTTTTGTTGTGACATTGCCTAAAAAAGGCACTATGGGGGAAGCAAGATCCTTAGCCAGTAACCAAAATCCCAGAGGTGAGAGATGAAGACCATCTCTGGCAAAGTAGCGTGGTCTATCTACCATGTCATCCTAAGCTGAGAGGTGCTAGATTCCCTTAGAATAACACCAGAAACTAAGCCACTTATTGAAGTCAATCATTTTTTTGTTTATAATGTGATATCATCTTAGGTGAAGGTAGTATGCTGCTCAAGGCTAGGGACATACCTGCCTGTGACACATATTCAGAGAACTCAGTCATGTCTCTCTTCATACAGTCCAGTGAGGGATGTCTCAAGTCATTCACAACAACATGAACTATGATGGAGTCATAATGGTACTTGTTGTGGAGAGACTTGAATGCATGTGATCTGATGGATCCTGGCACCCAACAGACAGCTGACTGTAACCTTCTCCTTGTCCAGCCTGGTGAGTGGGATATCTGTGTGTCTCACTATAGAGTCGCCTATGACCAAAAATTTGGTTTAGATGTGCTTTGCCTGAGGGGCTTCTTTGATGAGACAATTGTGCTTGTGGTTTTTATGTGTATTGAATACTGTAAATACTGTATTAGTTATAGCATGTTTGTGTTTCAGAGGTTTCTGATGTTTAAGTAAATTTCTGGTGAGTATCTCCACGTATGATGCTTTATGTGTTGAGACCATGGTTTGCGCAGGAGGTGTAGCATGTGGGCTGACAACTTGTTCAGTGTCACTGTTCTGTGAATGAGTGAGCAAGGATTCCAAATTCTTAGTGTATATACATATCTCACAAATCCAGTTTGAGTGGGTTAGGAGTAGTGGGTTGTCAGTGTACATGAGGCAATTGCTACACTACCTCAGGATACCCATGTCAATCAGGCTGGCAGGAGAAAGAGAGGAGAACTAACCATCCATAATACTAGGTGTTAATTTGTTTATTTTAATTCAGAAGGATGTAACATCCTACCTCCTGACTGTCATCATGATGGAGAAGTGATGAGCTCACATAGAAATAGTGAGGGGACACCTTTATACAAGGCATATGACAGGATATCACTGGTCCTGCTGGAAAAGGAACAAATGACTCTTTGTTTGTTTATAAGGTGGATGATCAGTGGCAGGAAGCATATTGGTGAAAACTAAATATGTTTGCTACAAGTATATGTGGCCATGATTCACTTGCATAGTGCTTAATGATTAGTTCTTAGGTATATAAATTCTGGGGAATGTCTGCTGGTGAACCACAGACATGAGAACATCAGGGCAAGAGAACAGATATGCTCTTGCAAACCAAGTTGTGCAGTATGTAGCACATAAACAAATTTTAAAGCAGCAAGACAAAATTTAGAAACAGAGATGTTACCTGAAAAAGCAGTGCTATTACCAGATGTTTAATAACCTGAAAGAAGCCACTGTACCTGAGCCCCTGCAGATCAATGGCTAAAGTTGAATGTGTAGCAGCTTAATCTCTTATGCTTAAGCCACAAACCCAACAAAGTTTCAGACAAGTGCACACACATATACACAGAACTAGAAATATATTACAGAACATTACAGAGGGCTGAAATGCAGCCCATAAAGCACTGCTACTGGAAATGATGTTTACACAGATGTACCGACAAGCAAGCCTTGGCTGAAGAGCCCAACAGTGATGAGTGTCGTGGCAGGACAGTGAAGACTGTCTCTGAGTATCCAAACCCAAATGAGACAGAAATGATAGTGAGAGAGTGGGTAAAATGGACTATTACAATATAGACGGTTCTTCAACTGGATTGTCCACTTCTGTAAACTGGTGTAGCCATCATGGTCAACACTGCGTATACTTCTCCCCTGGGTAAAATGCAGTGCTGTGCATAAGTTGTACAGTAAGTATATACAAACACACACATGCACACACATGCAAAAAAAGGTACAGTGTCTTACACTTCAGAATGCTGCTGGGAAAAAGCCTTCTAATTAAATATTTATTTTCCTTTTGTAAAACAGGTAAGGGACAAAATAGCAGCAATTTAAAAGACATGTCAAATATTGTAGTATTTAGAGGAAATACAATTAATTTACCATTTATACTTTGCAAAGGCTCAGGGTATTACATAAACAAAATCATGTCTTAAATCGTACCACTTAAGTTAGTAAATTCTAATATTTTAGGTTATTTCACTTTTGGGCCAATGGAATTGCATTTGTGAAAGTAAGCAGTGCGTACATGCAGCTTTTAATGGCAAGTAGGAAAACCAGATTGCCAAAATATTAAGTTCCATTAGAAGAAGACTCACCAATGGAAAATAAGTTACTCTCCCTCTGTGTTTAGTGCTCTGGGTCATTTTCCAGATGTTACCTTTATAACAACTGAGACAGGACTGAGCTTCACCAGCGAAGGATATAAAAATTACATACATTTTGCAGCATAACTGTTGAAGAAAGGCTAAAAGAGCTCAAGACGCATAATCTTAAAGAAACTAGACAGAACATAATGTATACTTTTGTATCTAACAGGACTGCATATTTAGCTAAGTACGGTGACGCTGTTCAGAAAAGCAGTTTATGAGAACAAAAGGACAATAGCTGAAAATGGAGAATTCATAGTGTAGTTAGAAAGATGTATTATTTACAAGACATCTGTTTTATACAATTTGACCAGCATTCCTAAACATTCAGTAAAACCAAAAACTGAGAACATTTAAGAATGCAAACTATAGAAATAAGGACTATGTTATAAAAAGTGGAAAGCAATGCGTAGCTTATTCCATAGCTACTGAAAGGGGCATAGTATATGGGTGAACAGTTTCTGTCTGCAGCCACAACCTTGTCTTCTGTGCAAATCAAATGGCGTCCTGGGTTCTCATCTATGCACAGAAGCTTGTTAATAAAAATGCTAGGGTTATTTTATGTTTAAGAAATAATATTCTTTTTTGTGAAATGAATAACTGAAAATAAATATTTTATGCTATGATTCAGTGCAATTAATTTGGTGTCCAGACAAGTATTGTCTGTTACTGAATTGGCTGGATAAAATTGCAATTCAATAACGCATACACTAAGTGTACACTAAGTATACACCATTCTGAGTGAACAGGCAACACACACATAAGTCTCAACTTCTTCCCCCTAATTTGAGTTTTCCTACTGATATATGCAGCTTTAAATATTGACAGAGATTCATAAAAGTTACCTACCACAAAGCGTAGACTACATGTGCACTTAGTGTAATCTTTCTGAGTGACTAGAAAGCACAAGAAATGTGACAAGAATGTTCTTAACTAGATATTGTGTACACAGTGTATACTTACTATAGGCTTTATTGAATCTGATTTAGTGGATACAGAACACACAGTTATTAATATTAGGTTGAAAACTATAGTTTCTGTTTTTGAAGTAGTTCTAAAAATCATAAACTATGAAATGCTGCATAACAACTGGTTCATTCAAGGTTGTTTACAAATTCAGGGACAAAAAGCACATCTCCTGTGATAGCTCTCTTTTTCTTCTCTCTCTCTAGCTCTCTCTCTCTGTAATGTAGGTGCGCGCGCACACACACAAACATATATATATATATATATATATATATATATATATATATACATATATATATATATATATATAGAGAGAGAGAGAGAGAGAGAGGTATCAACAGTACAAAGTTATCATTAAGAAATTAAAAGATATTAAAGGCAATTCCTGTCTCTGTGGGCCTTGAAGGTCTGTTTGAGAGCTATGAAATAAAAGCAGATTCTTTGAACATCAGTCTTAAAGGAGCAGAGCTGTGTAATTAGTACATATTAATGAAAATGAGTATTCCAAAAAACAGTGACAAAGAATTTGGTTCATTATGGGTAAAGTATTATTAATGTTCTATCATCTGCACTTCTTTGAAAAGAAGGAAAACCAAACCTTTATATGGTATTGCAAACAAAGCAGCTGGAATAATGAGGTTGGCTTCTCACTGCAGTTTTTCTTTATTTCATCTTTACTTCACACGCCCAGTTGTTTTGTGCTCTTCTTTACTACAGGCATCTGCATTATTTGTTATTTTATCCACTGCTGGGCATATTTCCTGTGACAGTCACTGCTACCATGCAGGCTTTGAACCTTGCCCTCGAGCGGTTCTATTAACTTGTTTACATCTTCCTGCATGCTTTTGAGCTAAACAGATATCCTTGTGCTTATTATTTGTACTCAGTGGGGCTGCACAATCTGAAAAGAAACAGAAGTTTGTTAAACTATGCCAACTGTGTGATACTGATATTTACAGTGCAGAAAAGAACTGCTAATTGTTACTTTAGAATAAGCAGAAACCTCGTGCTGTGGTAGCTCTGGTGACTCTAAATGAAGAGCATATTACAAAACGAATGCATGAATGAATGAACGCATGAACTTCTTCCTCAGTACTGATGTTCTGAGGGAAAAAAGTAATATAGCACATATTATTTATAATGCATTGCTAGATAAGTAATATTAAATGAAAGATTACATTTGATGAACACTGTCTTTAAATCACATCCTCTTCTTTGCTCTGTCTGGATGAGAACCACCAGCCTTCTTGATGAACTCTTAATGGGTGCCATATGAGTAAGCTGGGAACTAATGCTGTGATGGTTCCTTAAGCTAAATTTTCCCACATGTATGACTAATGTACTTCACTATAAAAGTACAAGAAGACTTAATTAAAGGAATACCAAATGTGACTTTACATTACATGCATTGTCTCTTCTTTCCTTCAGGAGCTGCAAAACTACAGTGCTGTATTTAATAATACAGCATAAATTATTACTGTTTTTATAATTTCAAGAAATCCTGGGTGAAAATGTCAACATTTTGACTGTGACCTGATAAAGTCGCTATCAAAATTGTCAGCAATCATGGCATTTCTGATACCAATGCATTGTTATTAGTGGAACATGTAATCTAATTATGTCAGCTGGGTAAAGAAAGATATCACATAGAAGAAATGGAAAATAGATTTAGGCTATTCAGTAGAAGTGTCCATACAGAAATCGGGGCATGACATCTGACTAATGGCTCTCTGAAAGGAGGGCTGCATTGTAACTGGCAAATATTCATTTCTTAGCACACATTGAAGGGAACTTCTTGTCATAAAAGCAGAGAATTAGTGATTAGAAATGATGCATTTAATGCAAAGCAAGATCACTGCAGTGGATGTCACAGTATTATTACACAAAAATCAAAGTAATAAAACTATCCGTGCAGTGAGATCTCAACCAATAAGGGCAAAGGCTGTCAAGGAAAGTGCTGTCATAAATGAAGCTGAAGCACCACCATATCCTGACAATACAGAAATGGTACAAATCCTGTTAGCATTCCAACATCAATCCTTCCAACAGCCTTCCATGGAATGAGCAATCACTGCCTGAAGATAAATTAAAAAAAATAATAACATCTTTTACAAACAGAGATGGAAAAATGTAAGATTTGTAGGCCTGTATGATTTTTCATGATATGCGCAACCATCCTTGTTGTGGGTGCAGGACCTAGGAAGCAGAACAGGGTGCAACACCAGACTCTTTAGATCGCTTGATAGAAACAAAAACCCAGATTCCTAACAACATGAATCCCAATGCTCTTCATGGCTCCAGAGCTTGGGGGTTTAAAAGGGTGTTAGTCCCCTCATTCTGATGTAGATAATTCAACACCAAAGCTCAGATCAACAGTAATCGGATTTCTGTCTTCAAATCAGAAGCAACACAGTGTCAACAAGCTGCAGGAAAACAATTAATGCAGCAGATAACCTTAATAATAATTAGTTGTTTCCTATTGTTGGCTGTTCTCCATTTATCACAGAACAACCAAAGAAGAACACGCCAATCAATCAAATGCCTTCTTTGTATAAGTTACTGTTCTAAGATATGCTATGCAGTTATGCGCCAAACTGTATAAATCTTTTAACAGCATGTATAGACTTCTGTCACTCCTCAATAATCTACAGCATAGCCTTATGATGGACAGCACTACAAGTAAAATGAAACAATCAGTGAATGAAAGTACTTCATTTGGGATATCACTCAACTAAAAAAAGCCTGCATAAATATCCTCTGAAACAAGAATCAGGCAGGAGGTTTCAGTGTGCCTTACACCATTTGGTGTGTGTTTTTTTTTGTTCTTTCGCTCATTCCATCAAATGTAGCACTGAGAAAACTATTTGTTTATATGTACCATTTGCCGTAATTTTGTCTCTTACAGTGGAAAGTAGAAGAAGGTATTGCTATGTAAAACAATTCTACATTTGTGAAAAGCTGGAAATTCTATGTTAGCATCCTTTTAATGGTTGATACACTCTTTGCATGGTGCTTGCTAGACAGGAGCTTGCTAGTCCAGATGGTTTATGATTACATGAAAGATTTATGCTGACCTGGAAATCTCCATATAAGCACTGTAGGAGTAATAGCTGTATTATGACACACTGAACAGCAAAAAGATGAGCATCAGATATACAGGAAAACTAACGCCTGAAATACAGATGGGCAAAAGAGTAAAGCCTAAGTATTTTTTCAGCTACTCACTCCGTGAACGCCATATACACAAACTCCATACTTTGCACCAGTTGAAAGAAGGGAGAAATCTCACAAAAGCAGAGAATCTTTACCAGATCACATTTAGAAATTATATCAGCAGTGATTTTCTATTGAAAAGAATGATGTGTTGTGTTCCTTGGCATCTTCTGCTTTGGGCAGCTAACGCTTCAGGAATTTCACCTCTGCCACCTTCAGATATATCAGATTTAATTCAAAGCATTTTGATGATTACAATTGTGGTTTAATGACATATCACTGCATTACTTGACCTCCTTTTTAGTGATGCTAGAGATATCTGCAGGCCAGGAATTTTCTGTTTATAACCAAAAAGCCTTCAAACTATAAATAATTTGCAGGACATAAAAGGCGACTAAATAAGATAACAGTGATTGATATCAGAAGTCAAATACTATTGCTAAACTGTGATTCAGTACTTGTCTAGTAATATATAGAGAAATGTTAACACTGCATTATTCAATTAACTATTCCTACTTGTAAATTTGGTTGCTTTGAATTTTAATATACAGTTTCCATCATGCATATAGGTATCTGATGAAAGACAATCAGATGTACAGTTTTAATCATCATTCTTTTTTGATTACTTTTTTGTAACAATAGAAAAAATGTACAGCTATAAAATAATTAAACTTTAAACTGTTCTTCAAAATACTGATGCTGCACTCAAAAAACATAGTTTCTTAATTGCTTTGCAGATCAGTAATGCATGCATAATGATTTAATTAGATTGGACTATTCACTTTATTTAACAGTGTGAAAAGTAATTATGAGAAGAACATTTATATGTTCTGCATTTATGATGAGTTTCTCTCTAGGCATTTGTTCCCATCATCTGAGAGAATGAGTCATTCTGTGTTCTCTGGCATCTGACATTGTTGCTCCACATTCTTTTGGAGTACACGTGATAGAAATGCCCACTATATTCTCAATCAAATTGTATTCCATAGATATTTTGAATTAATTGTCATAGACACCCTGCACTAAAAAAAACAACAAACAAAAAAAAAACAGTGCATTAACAGATCATTGCTCTGTATTAACATATATCCTGTACCATAAACTATATACTGTTAGCTAGATTTCATTTGGACAACACTGGTCTCCTCATGTACATGACTGAAACTGCAAGGTTTTATTTATTACATGTGATCTTTGTTATAATATTTCAAACATGTAGAATGGTTTAAAAGAAAGCAAATTAGTTTAGACAATTTAATAAGCTAGAGAAGTTTAGACAGTCTTTGTTGTACTGAGACAAAGTACAATTTAAACAGGATTAATGGTTCCCTGGTGGTGTCTTCCTTACATTTTGCAAATCTTGAAAGTTCAACTGCATAAAATAAGAGACAATGCTGGCAAGGTTTTTTTGAACCAATAGTTGGGTAAATGACATGAAATACTTGCAACAGTTATGCTATTATAATATATCTTAAGCTGCAATCCTTAAAACCATGATAGGCCAATAAGGAATCTGAATCCAAAAAATGATCAGGGTCATACAGTCTATCGTCAACCCAGTGATCAATAAAAATCATAAAATTTTGTTGGTTTGTAGCCTGTCTCACAGCTAGTAGAAGTGATTCCACGAATTATCCCACCAAACACCAAAAATTCCATTCCACATGATTGCTGATGATCAGTTATCTTGACAAGAATCCTAGACTGACCTTTAATAATTCTCTTAACAGCCCAGTGCTTTATATGATCTGCCAGGTCTTGGGATTAGAATACAAGCCTAAGCAGTGATAAGGGGCCCTTAATGGTCCTGATTGCATCTCCAACTCACTGCCTTTACGGTAAGTACCGTGACAACATTATCATGAATAGTCACTTATAGTCTTGGGAAACAGTCAGAGCAAAGCTCTTATACCTCACATAGACTCATGATATAATTGCAACAAACTAGGAGGCCATGACTCCTCCATTAACAAATCTGTGTCAAACCTCCAAGCTCACATTCATATACAGGAATGGGATGCTTCCACTGCTGTTTTACTTCTGTGAAGAATGATCTGAATCTTCCAAACTGCAAATGAGGCAAGCTCTCAGAAATATCACTATTCCTGCTAGGAACATGCCTAGCTGTAAATAACATACTCAGATTAAACACAGCTAAACATAATATCCTAAAAGGGACTGAATTGTTGATGAATGAGATACTCTTTTAGACAATACAGAGACCAGTGTTTTGTTCTCAGAGTAAAATACCAGTTTCATATTTCTAAGCCTTTAACCCCAAACCTAAATTGGCATCAGTTCTAATAAAGCAATATCCTTTAGCAAGACCAGGGACAGACAGGGCATTTCATATTGAGATACTACTCAGCCTACTATATCCTTCTTCAATTTCAAGTCACTTTTGGGAAATCCAGTCATCCTCTCTGAATGATACCTTATTAAATTCAACTCCTTGTTCCATTTGTTGTTGCCTTTCTCCAACAACATTGTGGTCACTACCAAACCAAGAAAATAAACACATTTTTTAAACAGACTAGTTTCCTATAAATTGCAGCACACGTGGACAACAGGACCTATAAAACCTGAAAACATGTGGTTGCTTTTGATACATCAAAACAAGAAAATCAACAACAACAACCATCTGTATTAAGTATAAACTGATGTTATAGTGATAAAATGTGAAAGAAAGATGCATGCGTCCTCATTACCTTCCCCCAAATTTACATGTAGTTTTACTTTTCATAGCACTTGCAACTTGAGTGCAGACAGTTTGCAAGCACATATAGCTCTTTTTTGAGAAGTTTATAGCTGTTCTATTTTCTTTTTGAAGAGGCTTGTTGAATGTCCTGGTATTTCTGATTGCTACACAGGGAGTGATTTTTTGAATTCTATTATTATTATTGGAGAGACATTGAGACATAAACAGTACAATTTTAGCTTACTAAATGTAGGTGCAGTGCTCTCTAGAAATAAAAGGTCAAACAAAGAAAAAAACTAAACTGAAGAACTTTCCAAGGAAAACAGTGTAATCAAAACAAGTAAGACTAAAAACACAAAAACACTAGAGTGCGCACCATGAACCACCATATTTAAATGTAATAGTCGCTTTAGCACTAAGACTTCATCAGAAAAAGAATGCATACAAACAGTAAATACTTTTATACTATATACTCCACTATACATTTTTTATATTGCTCTACCTGTTCTTCTCTTTATATTGCTTCATCACTGATTACACCACAGCTTTTTCATATTTCTTTATTAAATTATCACTTTTAAAACATAGGCACACCCAATAATAGACAGACCATATTAACATTTTCATTGACATACATTACACATTATGTATATGTTTTTCCTCTATATAACAACTCTCATTTAGTTCAGCATTACATAAAATGCTCAGTTCCTGACTTCCATTAAGCCTCAGTCCTCCTCCTAAACATTATTTTGCAGGTATTGCTACTACAAATTCCATTTATTTCTATATAATTTGCTCTTTCCTTTTTCTAGCGGTCCAGTTTTCAGTTCTTTAATCTCCCTTACAATATTCAGTACTTCAAATACAGTTGGTTTAGACTTTGATTTCCATTTTCTAGTTATTTCTTGTTTTGCAGCCAAAGAATTAAACTTTAATAAGGCCTTAGCTATTTCTAGGCAGTTCAGATCCTATGTCCCAGCTGAAAAGAATCATTTCCTTATTAATTACCATTTGTCTTTCCAATATCTGTGATAAAGTATTCTCTATGGAATTTGTAAAATATGCTAGGTCATTATAACCCCAAGAAACATGTTTCTATTTATGTCTTTCAACCTCAGCCTGCCTCCACCATTTGCTATCTACCAGAGGAAAAATTAGTTAAGCTCTGCTTGTGATATAAAAATAGATATGCAAGCATTTCCAAGCAAAACTCCTAAACCTTCTGGACATATTTGCATATTTTGCATAATTGGGAATTATACATACATTCTCCCATCATTCCCTTGTAAATTTCTTTTCCAGTCTTTATTCACAATCATTTCTAATATTCAAATGACTGATACCTAAAGTTATCAGCAATATTTTATATGCCCTACTAATTACCCATTTTTTTCACAGCAGCTTCTGTTCCTTGCTTTATAGTGAATTTATGTATAATATACTAGAACTTATTGCTTTACCACTGGTTCTCTTGTATTTTTATTTGTATTGCATTTTATGCTTGTATTCTAGTAATTACATGTCGCTGAAATATAATGTTCATTACAACCTGAGCTGGGCCTGCACTTGTTCATGCTTGATCAGTGCTGTAAGCCAGTTAAACAAATGTATATAAACTAAAAAAGTAAAATAAACAAAGGCTAAAAAATAATTAAAAAATGCCATTATTATCATTGTTGAAGTGACATCCTGACCTTATGTGCAGAACTGGGAAAAAGGGGGTATGAAAGGATGGAAGGACGGATGTTTGGATGGAGTGTTGCTGCAAAATGCTCATTGCTGCAAATGGTAATAACTTTAAACATTTTGTTTATTTAATTGGTTAGGTTTTGTAGCTGTACTGGGCATTTGCCCCAAGCTTTGCTGTCATTATTAGGTAAATATTGCTGATTAATAGCTACCACGTTTTCACTTAGAATATACCTAACACTTATAGTATCTTGGCTGATGAAAACACCACAGAGCAAAATTAAATCAGTTACACATACTTCTTAGACAAAGTCCCACCAATACAGCTGCAGTCCTGGTTATTTGCTAAGATATATGAAAAGTCCCTTGTTATATAGCAATTAAATGTAAAAAGAATGTACTTATCAAATTTGATTTCTGTCTCTTTTTCTGAATATTCTGAAAATGAATCTGTTTTAGCTTTATATTTTTTTATCTCATACTGTCTTCTAGCCTTCATTTTCTCTAACCTGTAATTTTTACAGATTTTCAAATCTGCAAGTACAAAATATAGGCTCGAGATTATAAGGCATATGATCTTAAATCATGTATAGATACTTGCATTCTTTAAATTGCTTGGGGAAAAAAAAATATTTTTATTTAAAGGTCTGCAAATCTTTTTGCCAAATGCATGCAGAAGAGGCTTATATGCCTTCATACAGATTACAGACAGTTATAAAAAGGTCATGTGAGTGGCTTAATTACTTCCCTGTTGCTATGCTAAGACAGAATAGCTATGATTGAAATGGAAAAGAAAATCCCAGAGAACAGATTACTAGTTGCTCTGTTTGTGCTGATTTATATTTCACAATTTGAAAGACCCTTCTTCCTGTTGTACACATAGTTCGCGGCTTGTGACGGTAAGTGAACTAGAACTGTCACACTTCCTTTTGATTTTATAGTTCCCAACTAGAGCTTAAGTGATAATGCTTACTTTATATTTAATTATGACAAACAGTTAACTGCAGTACTGATAGAGGATCAGTCTTCACATTTTGGTTCTTATATCTGAGACATGATGCTGGCGAGTCTAGATATGTCTGAATTCATTAAAAGCATTCGATAAGCAGATCTGCAAAATGTGCTGGAATGACCAAGATACAGTAAAGAACAAAACATAAACATACAAGGGGATCAAACATGCTTCATAAATGATATACTAGGCAGAGTCAGCATAAGTACAACATAATGAGATGCCATGCAAAATGTAAAACTTTAATATAATAAACTTTAATATAAAGTACAGCTTGGTATACAAGACTAGATTACTATCCAGCATTAGAAATAATGTCAGAATTCAAAGAAGCTCATATTAATCTAATTGATTGTTCAGATAGCTCTCAGTGCCCTATACTTATTATTAGCTTTGGTTTAATATAACTCATTGTAATATGCAGACATTATGCTTTAAATATTTTCCTCCAAGTGATGCTTATTCTATAATATTATACTGTTCCAGTACAGATTTTTCACAGGTTCTAGGCTTCATTATGTGACTTTCTAGGAACATGTAGCTCAGAAACAATGGATTATATTTTAAATCCTCAACCATATGTTTTAAGACATGACTTAAGTACAACAAGGGAATTCTGCTGATTACACAGAATATGGAAGAAAATTACAGGGTTTAGTGAAATATAATAGAAAAAAAAAAAACAGATCTCAATTTAGATTTAACCGTTTACATTTTAACTTTCCATCATTTATAGTTGAACTTGGATGGTATTAAATCACCTCTGTCATTGCATCAAAGGCAGTTGTAAATGAATGCACTGAAAACAAAACAATACAGCCTAGTAAATAAAAAAAAAAACTGTTGTGAAAACAATTTTAAAATATAAAACCACAGATATTTTGCAGAGGCTGTGGACAAGCATTCCACTGCTTACTCCACACCATCACCCTTCACTTAAATGTAATAACTTTATTGTTACTAACCAGAGGATTAAAGACACATGCTTCGACAGTGAAGCCTCATTCCACTTTGTCAGAAAAATCAGAGTATTCAAAAACAAAGCAAGTGTCCACGAGTATTAGCATGAGCAACAGAGTAGCATAGCAGGTATGCCAGTAAAATTCTCAAGCACTGTTTTTATCAAAACCATGGGATCCTTGAATGTCACTTCTCCCCACAGTATAACAAATAGTTTGTCAGATGAAACCCTTTGTTCTTTCATAGTAGTGCTTGGCCAGATTGCTCCCCCTGGATGATTGGAAAAAAACATTTAAATCAATGTGGAAATATGCCAGTCATACATACCACTCATCCACTTAGTGCAAGAATTATGGATACGGCCAAAAACAATAGGGGAAAAAGGCCTGAAATCAGGGACAGATTGTAAATGTTGCTCTTTTAAACTTTGAAAGTTGTTAAAATAACAGGTTTCATGTTCAGTGTTCAGTGTATCAGTGTCTCATGCTCTACACTTCTTAAGAGCCCTTACACGTGTTTGCCAACAACAGCTAGGGCATTGAAAGCTCTTTTACCAAAATAACCACCCACTATGCACACACAATTATGTAGCTAGATACATCCCACAACTGCATGGAACACATTTTTTAAGCAGTGACTGCAAAATGATCAGAATTAGCAATCATAACACAGAAGCAAACATCAACATTTTTAATGTCCTGTAAGATATAGGTTCATAGGTGTGTACTATGCTAATGGCCCTGCAGCCTACACAAACCTAGCCCAAGAAAAATCCCTGGCATCATGTTGGACAAAGCCAGTTCCCATATCAAGCAAGGCCACTCGTCAAGACTACAGATTATATCACCCCAGATGGGAATTGAACCCACAATCCCTGGTTTAGGAGACTATATATATATATATATATATATATATATATATATATATATATATATTTATATGTATATAGGTATGTGTATATATGTATATATATATATATATATATATATATATATATATATATATGTATGTATATATCTATATATGTATGTGTGTATATATATATATATATATATATATATATATATATATATATATATATATATATATAAATATATGTGTGTGTGTGAGTGTGTGTGTGTATATAGGTATGTGTATATATATATATATATATATATATATATATATATATTACCATCGGCACACACACCCATCAGCACACACACACTTTAAACCACTGAGATTATGACCGATATTCATGGTCATCTGCACAAATGCAATAGGGATATCCCTGATGTTTACGAAATAGCATAGCAAAGGTGAGATTCATATAGGCCATTTATGCTAATGTGAAAGGCCTTTTGCAAAATGGGGTATGCTAATGAGGTGTTCTTGCAGTTCACAGTCTAGTATCCATGTGGTACTCACATCCTTTTTTAAATGCAGTGCTTCGCCTTTCATGTAGGAGTTGTAGTCCATGAATTTTCCCCCACACATCCCTTCAGTAGTTTTCCCAAGTATGCACAAACACCAAAATGAAACATTTCCCCCACATCAGATTATATTCAAGTATACACAAGCACTAAATGAATCATTTCCTCCAATAGTCTTTTCACTTGTCTGCCTATGCGTGTACAAGTATGTCCCTAGCATCAAAATTAAATATTTCCCACAATAACCCCTTCAGTAGTCTGCCTATGTATGTACAAGTATGTCCCTAACATCAAAATTAAATATTTCCCACAATAACCCCTTCAGTAGTCTGCCTATGTATGCATAAGTATGACCCTGACACCAAAAGAAACGTTTTCCCTTCCCCTTACATCTCCATATTCCTCTGTTAGATTGCTGCATACCGGCATAAATTCATGGCCATTTACATATTTGGTATGCAAATTAGTTCATTATGGATTCATCTCTATGAATCCTACTGTTACACAAAAGTATAATGCCCCTTTTCCGCATATCAGCTGCCCTCTATCATTTATGTCTTAAGCATATTATGCTTTTGTGATAGGGAGGCATGTTTATAAAAAGGCCTCTACTATTATGCATTCATCTTGCAAGTCCAGGATTTGCATATCCACATAGAGCCATTCCTTGTGGATTGCTGCTATGAAAATGTAAAGCCTGGACTTGGAAACTAGCCTATCTTTCACTTTACTTTGGTTCTTCTACAGATACAGTAAACTGTTTTACATACAATACCGCCGGCCATATACATGAACACACAAGCACAATATACATGAACAGACATCATATTTTGATTTATATAACAATGCCTACTGCCAACTGAAATACCAGAGCCTTATGACTGCCTTCTTTAGCATTATGA
This sequence comes from Protopterus annectens, assembly GCF_019279795.1. NCBI lineage: Eukaryota > Metazoa > Chordata > Ceratodontiformes > Protopteridae > Protopterus > Protopterus annectens. The sequence continues at coordinate 545,925,840 of NC_056746.1, forward strand.
TGTTTTAGAATTAAAATTATTGCTTTTGTTTACTTTTATTTAAAATGCAGTGGCCAACAGTAGCAAACTCCGATAACGTTGCTTCAATATATGCTCTTATCCTGCTTTTCACACTACTCATGCCCTTTCTACATACCCATTAGCTAAATAACAATTGCACACACACAGGGATTTGATTAATTTGATTAATTAATATTGGAATAGTGTCTTTGGAGTTTGTTGAGTAACTACATCTTACGTAGCTTATTTGCAAATAACTTTGTTAAAAACATTTCGAATTGCATAGTATAATCACTCAATATTTGGAGAAGTTTGCATTTGAGAAGGGTGGGTGCCATTTTAGAATCTGAAATGAATGGTTTATTCAGCATTATGTTTCCCATCTAAGTCCAAAACCACTGATATATTGCTGTGCTGGAGTGAGACACAAGGATTAGTAGGTAATGCTGCAGTTTTCAAGACTCAAAAGATTACCTAAAACAGAAATGTAGAGAATGATGGATATTAATATGAAGTGGTGAGCATCGCCCTTCATTACCAATGACTTCTGATAATACTGTGTCTCAAATTCATAGAAGCAAACATGCCTGCTAATGTCTCAAAAAACTCATTCAATGCAGATAAATTTAAACAGCAAACTTAGTCAAAAAATCCCATCTTACAGGGGGTGATGATTTCAATATTCTGACAAATAATTCTGATTTAATGTTTTACTAAATATACGTAAATGCTACATTTTGTTCTGTAAAGCAGCAACATATTTTTAGAGTACCTCTTTTCCCTCTAACCCACCTACAAAAGATAAGTAACAAAATTGTTCATCCTTTTGTTTGCTTTTCAATAATGTCCTGCAATTCAACTCTCTGTATTTTGTTCTGGACAATGTTTTAATAAAAATAGAAGTGTCTGGCTGTAGTGTTTGCCTTCATGAAGAAAAAAGAAATCCAGATATACATATAGCTGGATATGAAGTGTGAACAGATGAAATTGTAATGGAACATCTTTAATGGTGGTGTGTGTGGGGGGGGGGGGCTGGGTTTTAAGAAAGAAGTGGGTAAGGTTGTAGTAAGTGAGCTTTAAAGAGTAGGCAAGAAAGGGTTAAGCAGGTCGGAGCTTAAGGGAGGAAGTGAGGTAAGGTTTGGGGTGGATCCTGAAGGCTTTTTAAGTGGGATTTAGTTGTTGGGAGTCACATTTGGTGTGATCTTGTTGCCCTCCTAGCCCATCCTGTTTGGTTGGTGCATTTTTGGATGGAGAAGAGGGACAGGCTTGCCCCTCTTCTGTTCCCCCTCTGGCAGATAATTAAGGATTTGAGGTGGTGAAAGTTTGATGGTGGAGGAGTTTGAATTGATAGTTTGGATTGGTGAAATGCTAAAGGTCAGCTGGGAAGCTGCCTTGTTATTACAGTGATAAGTGAGCAAGTGGGGAATGCTGCTTATCCAAGGGTGAGCAGTTACGCTGCCCTTATGGTTATTTATTTTATGCTTATTTACAAGGAAGTGAAGTATATTGTAAAGTTTCATGTTTTACCATTTTCTGTTTTATACAATAAAAGCTGTCAAAGGTCTTTGAGTGTTGCATGGTTTATTAAAGTGGAACGTGACAAGATGTGTTACAAACCAAACTGTTTAATGTGATCAAATCCTTCTTCTCTCAAGATACTGCTATGAACACAATTATATATTTTCTACAACCATTTCAGATAATTTAGTTTTTGGGATTAGGTGTGGATTATATAGTTTCCAGGATTTGTCTTCCTCAGTAAAACTATTTCCCTCATTTTCACTAAAATAATACCTCAGGCCTTTTGGTTTCAAGTCTTCATACATGTTAATGGTTATGTATGTGCAACTTAACATGAGGATAACTTATTTTTTTCTAAGCAACCTGTGGAACCTAGCTACAGTCTGTAATAAATGATACCTGATATGCTTTCACCTTTAAAACTAATGTAATGTGTCCAGCCTTACAATCTATTACTGACAATGTCATTTTTCTTCCATGATATTCACCTCCTCATGATAATGTACTTACTTTTCTAAGTTTACACGTGGTGCACTTCAACTGCTTTTTATTTTTTAATCTGTTTTCATTTATTTCTCATTATTTGACTGTAATATATTCCATTTTTTTTTCAGATTTGAATGTTCTGAAAATTCAACATTGTGGATTTAATTTTACGTTACCCTTTTTACTTATGTTCTTTCTTGCATTAAGTATGGAAACGTCTTTCTCACAATTGTGTGGAGCAATGTTTACATTTCTACTTTTTCCTTGTCTGCTACAGTTCAAAAGTTACAATTGTTTCTTTCAAGTATTGTTTCAGCAATAAAAGCTCTGAAAAGTGGCCCATGATTACTGTTGCTTGTATGGGGAACTTAAAAGGTGGTATTCCTTAGTTCCACTGAAGTGAATGAAATGAACTCTTTGAAACAATTTATTAAAATATGCAACTTTCTCGGAATTATGTCTTGGATGTAATGTTTTATTTTTACAGTAATTCATTTTTGTTCAATTCTTTCAAATTTCAAAGTTTTGAGAATTTAGTATTTGTGGCTTTACTTTTAAAATATTCTTGTATTACTGGTATTCTTTCTTGCTATGTGCGGCAGGAATTTTCTGTAGACAGCACTAACAAGAAGAGGGAATTATTGTTATCACTATAATCTTTAGAACCAACTTTTCTTCTTGTAAAAACCAAAGGAATCCACCACGATGTATAAAAGTAAAAACGTTTATTATACGAAACAGGAATCAGAACAAGCGCTTTCACATACTCCAAGTATGCTTCATCAGGTTATAATAGACTGTTAAAACATCTTAGCTTATATACTAGTTCAAAAACTAACAATTGATTCAATTAACCTCATTACTTGATTAAATACTCAATCATCTACTTAACTTTAAAAGAAACAGAGCATTGATTCTACCTTCCGTTATTAACACAGTCTCGTATATTAAAAAGGTTAACAAATTCTTATGGGAAGAATCTCTGAAAACAAACTACATCCAACAAGATGTCATAACTGCATAAAAATATATAATATACATAATATTAAAGATGTATAATATGTAAATGTGATATAATGAGTATCATAAAACATCATTATTAAAACGATGAAAATATATATCAGATATTTAACATCTCTAAATATATCTTACTAAACCAAAAATAGTAATTCACTGTTAACTGCAATTAAATTGTGAAATATATATTGTATTATGCTTAAAGTATATATATATATATATATATATATATGTATAAACAATATGTTAAATATTAAATATTAAAATAATAAAATATTTATTTAATCACAATTATGAAATACTTGATGAATTATAACTAATAACTATTGAATTCAATGATTAGTTCATTAACTCTGATGTTATATCAACTAAGACCATATCATATAATGAATTAATGTTAATATGTGTATTCATTATTTCTCCAAAAACTCATTGCTATCTACGTGCTTCTAATATAGGTTTGATACTAATGGCAGTATTAAGTCCAGGTTCTATATGTGCACGTAACCTGAAAATCCATTCTAACTCAATTGTTCCTAACAAATTCATCTTATCTCCTCTTCTCATAGTTGGTTTTATTATTTGTAGGACCCTAAAATTAAAACTATGATCATGATGTATATTAATATGTTTAGCTAAAGCATTGGTTAAAGTCATTTTCCTGATCTCATAAACATGATTGTATATGCGGTCCCTCAACCTCCTGGAGGTTAACCCTACATAATATGCTTGGCATTTGGTACATGTAGCCAAGTAGATCATATTAGTAGTATTACACGTAGCATATAAAGTAAACCTGTGTATATAGTTTAAATTAGGTACTATAAATTCTTTCTCTGTGGTAATAAACTTACACATGCTACATTTCTTACATGGCCATGTTCCCATCAGGACCCTAGTATCTCTATTATTCAGAGATCTATTGATCATTTTATCAATACATAACCATCTCTTCAGGTTCTTGCTGTTTCTGTACCTGAAGTGTAGTGTCAAACCTATTAAGTCTCTCAAATCATTGTCTATTGTAAGAATATCCCAATTTCTCTTTATGATTTCTACAATATTACAATTGTCATTTGTGTATCTTGTAGTAAAGGGTATCATGTTCTTTCTGCTATTAGATATACGCTGTATGCCCTTATTGAATGTCCAGCTGACACTACGATCAAAATGATGTCTATTATTAGGGCCTTTTATGAGGCTAGGTGGATAGCCTCTATCAGAAAATAATTCATTTAAAATTTCTAGCTGTTTATTTCTTTCAGGTATCTGGGCACATAACCTAGCAATCCTATTTTTCTGATTTTGTACTATATTAGGAAAAATAAACTGGGGATGCATGCTGTTATATTGTAAGATGGCAATTTTCCAACAAGGTTTTCTAAACAATTTTGTGGTTTGCGAGTTTTCACCAACTTTCAGGATAGAAATATCTAGAAAGTCAATTTTAGTTAGTGAGTAATCTAAAGTAAACCTTAGAAAATCTGTGGTTGTTTCCAAATAAACAACTAACTCCTCTAATACAGACTGCTCTCCCTTCCACAGAATAAGAACATCATCAACAAAGTGTCTGTATAATATGATGTCTTTCATGTATTCACTATTAAACAAGTGTTTAGATTCCCAATAGTATATTACAAGATTCGCATATGAATTCGCACATGGGGTGCCCATTGCTACACCCCATGTTTGCATGTAGAGATTATTTTGAAACAAAAACACGTTATTATCTAACACTAAGTCCAATAGAGTACATATTAATAATTGTGTGTCCTTATGCAAAGATTTATCTTCCAGTAATATCTCCCTTACTACTTCTACTCCATAGTCATTAGGTATGGTAGTAAACAAATTTTTAACATCTAGCGATGCTAATACTAAAGTAGATGGCATATCTGCTCCTTTTACTAAATGTTCAATATCATTCAATAATGAATAAGTATCCCTCAAAATGATGGGTATCCGTCTCACAGTGGGTCCTAGTTTAAATTCCAAATATTTGGAAATATGTTCAGTAACCCATTTTCCTCCCACCACTATGGGTCACATAGGTGGGGGATATTCTGCTTTATGCATTTTTGGAAGTCCCTTTATATTAGGAATAGTAGGTATATCTATCAAAAAATAATCGTATAGTTGTTTAGTTATTTGTCTGCACATAAGTAAATCATAAAGCGTTTCTTGAACTGCACTTATAATCTTATTTAGTTTGTTATTATTAATTTTCTCATATTTTTCAACATCACTTAACATCTTTAACATCAATTCTTCATAGAAGATGGTGTCTAATAAGACAACCCCTTCCCCCTTATCAGCAGGTCTTATAGTTAGCGACCAATCTTTAGTTAAATTCTCTAGTGCTTGATGTTCATCATTGTTGAGATTATAAAAGATTTTTCCACATTTTTTACCTCTCCTTACATCTGTGAAATATTTATAAAAATCATTCTCACACTTTTGTACAAAGCAGCTAACATTTGGCAGAACTTCTGGTACAAAAACACTTTTTTTCTTAAAGCATGTATCATTAATAACATCATATTCTGTTGAAGTATCTTTATACATCATTTTCAAAGTTAAAGTTCTTGCAAACATTCGCAAATCTGTTAAAAGCTCTGCTAGCTTGCTACCCTGAGAGGGAATGAATGAAAGTCCCTTATTTAGCAAGCTATATTCACTTATGGTAGGAACATGACTCGATAAATTAAAAACAAGTTCATTTAGTGGCGCTGTCTTCTTTTTTTTTCCACAGCTTCCTCCGAAAACTTCCTCTTCCTTCTCCCTCTGCTGTTTGATCTCATCCTGTTCTGATGGTGATACTGGACTGGTAAAGGTAAAAAACCTTGTGGTGTCATGGTCATGGTCATTTTGGGTCTCCCTCCATTAATAAAACCAGGTTGTTGCAAACCTTCCTGGTTAGGAGGTGGCGTATCCAAAACCTCTGTTGCTGCTAAGAGCGTTGCATACTCATTAATGATTGTATTAGTTTGAGGCAGGTGCATCCAACTTTTCTTCTAATCCTCCTCATGTGAATGCAGAGGATGCAACAGGGATGTGGTACCGGAATAAACAAGAGGGAATCATAGCTTAGGTGCTGTCCGTGAACCACAACATCAGTCTTCAAGTTGTTTAACTTTGTAGGAAGCAACAACTCCCTGGCAGACTCTGCAGCAGGAACATCTCCATGCCCAGTAGTTCATGCAGAAACAGCTTAGTACAAGAACACATCAATTTTTAACAATGACATAGATTTGCAGGAATGAGTAATATCCAAAATGTGTCCTTTTAGTGATGTCTTGCAGAAGATTGGAGGATAGATGCCTTCTCCATCTCCTTCCTTTCAGCATAGAATATTTTTTATAGATGTTATCCAATTTCTTTTATTCAGGAAGTTTTGCATGGAACAATGGCAGACAAGGCCAGCCTGAGCATAGTTGCAGCTTGGTGTGGAAGGCAACTATGGCACTCCTTATTTCAACTATAAGTATGTTGTTTCCAAAACTATTACTAGTTCATACAATAATACTGTAACAGCAGCAAATATCAATATATTTCATTCTAATGCCAGGTCAATCAGACTTTGTGCTTCATATTTTTCTGGTAACTACTAACAGAAATTTGCTGTGTCCATAAATTCTATCTGTTTTAATAAAGGCTAGACCGGTCTGTAAAAGAAATTACAAGCCAGGCATCTACAAGGAAATTTACCTAAGTAGAAAATGTATTACCTTTGGTAAAGGTTCACCCTCTTGTCCCCATCTTATAAACTGTACCTAAGGTGCTGGTCTCCCTGCATGACTTAAATAAACCTAGATGGTCTTATTAATTGGGCAAGTTATGCTTTTTGGCCATAGCTTCTTTTTTTCAAACTATACTCTCAGATATCTATTGAGGGGTATTTATTTCAGGTCTTTAAAACATGCTCACCATGTTCACCATTCTGATAGTTAAATTTAAAACTAATGAATTTAATGGATTTCATTTTTTTTCTTGGAAGAAGGTTTTCTTAGTGACAGTAACCTTAATCAAAAGAAATCTGAATTGCAGGTATTTATGTACATGACATCTTATTCAGTGTTTTATAATAAGAGAGCATGGATGAAAAACAATCCTTATTTTGTGCCTGAAGTACTGTTTACAATGCTTTTAAATCAATTATTTCAGTATGCTGTAGTCTTCACAAAATAAAAAAACGAAAAAACATTCCATGCACATGATGTTCCTTAGAAAACTATAATATATTAGGATGTTTATCTGGCTGCCTTATCCTTTTACAAAAGGCAAACAAAGATTGTAGTTAACCATGCAAATTCTCTACAACTGCGGCATGCCAAATGCATACGTTTCTTTAATTACAATTTTAAACCAGAAGATTGAGATGAGATCTCTGATCATGGCAAACGTGTTATGTGTTTGAGACATGGATTTCAAGCAATCTACCATGAGATTAAAGTTGGAGAGGCAAATCTTGATATCCATTTTGAGAATGCAAAACTAGTTTGTTGTAATCAGAGAGACACTATCATAAATGTTTGATGTGTATTACAAGTAGAAAAAAATGATATACAGGAGGGTGAGATTTTATATTATATAAGTTATGAGTCACTTAATTCTGTCACACAGACAATATACAAAACCAAAGTGTACCACAGTGGCACAGTGGACAGTGTTGACACCTCATAGCAAAAGGTTTCCCAGTTCAGTTCTCTACTGGGTTGCCTTCTGTGTAAATCTGCATGTCCTCCCTTTTTGGAGAGGGTTTCCTCCGGGTGCGCCAGTTTCCTCCCACATTCCAAAGACATGCAGTAGGTGGATTGGACACTATAAATTCGCCAAAGATGTGTGTATGTGGTATGGAAGAACAACCATGGCAGGGCTAGCCAGTCTGTCATGCATACATTGTCTCTAGATGGTTGCCACTGTTAAAGTGATGCTCCAACCCCGTGTCCATAAATGGAAAAAGGGGGATGTGGTTGGACTAATAGTTTTAAAAGCTGTTAAACACTTGTTCAGTATTCTTTTCTGTGTAGCTGCACAAAGGATTTTATGGATTTTTAAAAGCTATTTTAGCTTCTTGTTGCTGTTACATGGCAGCTGCTGTTTATACTGTAATGCAAGGCTAGAGCATAACAGCTTTATAAATCATTCACAGCAAAACTCATAAAGTACCTCTTTTATGTCAGAGAGGTGCATTACAAGAATAACCTTTTCACATCTTTTTAGTGAAATCAGCTGCTTCCATGTCATGCTTGAAGATACATTCATGGCAGTCACTAAGCATGTGGCTTCAATGTCTACAATATACATCAGTTAAGCTGTGCAGACTATACCAGACATGGCAACCTTGATAGAAATGTACACATTTATTAAATATTATATGTCTGATCCACTTTAGGGGTAGTGTAGGTCTTGATCATACTGTGCTAGTGGCAATACTGAAGACAGTTGTCCAGCACCCTGGGTAGCCTTAGGAATGGATTCTTGCCATGGCCCAGAAAATGAATCACTTATAAATAATTCCACAAGAATGAAACTGCATAGTCCAATTGAACAGTACAGTTTCATTAAAAACAATAAAAAATAAAACAAGAAAACAATATTTTTGAAGGCGGTCCATTCTCCACACCCATTGCTTAAATACACTGACACTGTTTTAAGAAAATGGAGACGAAAGATCAGTCACTCAAACTGGAACTCCAACCAGCTCTCTGGTTGCAGAACTGCAATAACAAACTAATGGAAAATGTATGACAAATGTAGAGCATAGTTTCAAACTAGCACATTGTGTTCACATACCAGAAAAATTACACAACCAAACAACAAGGTAATGAATCAAATGGCAGTTTAAAAATGACAAATAACAACACTATTAAAACTACCATTTGATTTATTTGTATCTACTTAGCTGTTGTTAAAACCATCATCAACAAAACAACACATTTCTACAGGAACTGCTTAGGACTACATGTGTATGTATATATGTATGTATGTATGTATGTGTCTGTCGGTGAATGTTTGTGTTTGTGTGTGCATGTGTGTATGTCTGTGTCTGTGTGTAAGGCAACTGAATAAGAACCTCTTTACTTCCCATACCTGATCTACTCCTTGAGAGTGTTTTCCTAGGTATCCCATCATAAGTATTGAAACACTGACAACTCTATAGACCAATGCCATATTGGGTGGCTTGATGTTACAGTATTTAAAGAGAAATATTACACCAGATTTGTATTTTTTTGTGTAGATATGCCTTATGGTACAAAGCAATGGTGCCCTCAAATCGTCTGCGACACATAGTGGAATTCCAACAGTCTTAATATCTTGATCGATGGTTGTGGAAATCCCCAGTTTGGAAATGGAGTCTGGCAGTTGGCACAGAGGATTAAAGAGCTGTTAATGAGTAATTTCCTGTGATCCAGTGGTCCACATTTTATCTCACGCAGCTGAGCCAGCCTCCATTGCATAACTGTATGACTCTGAGCAAGTTATTTAACCAGACAGTGCTACGGGGCAGAGTCTGAAAAAAGGTCCTTGCAGAGCTGTGTTCCACTTTGGTAAACAAATACAAATGACATAAATAAATAAAATAAAACAAAGGGCACTGGTTTATGTGATATAAATGAAGACTGGAGATGAGATTAGTATGATGGGGTTGTGTTTGAGTAAAACTTTTGCTGCATTTCTAAGGACAAATGGAACTGAAAAAAAATGTTTGTGCAAGTTCCTTGGTGATGACTGGCACCGTATGTAATGCATAACATGTTATGCACCCACAGACAGACAGATCTTTCTGCAGCACAGATAGAAAAAATCCAACTGAAACAGCAGTATGCAGCATTATAGGGCTAGTACCAGAGTCACCATGGTTGAACACCATAATAAACACTCCTGTAATGATACAACTCATATTATGTGTGACAACTTTTACAGAGCAGAGTATGTAGTGCAGTTATTAATTTCATTCAGCATTATAGTGGACAGTGCACGTTTACATGCAGGTGTAGTGCAGTGGTCTATACAAAAAGCAGATCAGAACAGTAACCACAGCATGCCCATGCATATGAGTGTACTGATGCTGACAGCTACAACCAAAACACAGGCATCAGGTGGAACTAAGGCAGCATGATATTTTACAGAACACTGCAACACTAAATTAAAGCTGCAGGGAGGAAATGCAGATGTCATAGTGATGTGCAGTACATTACCTCATACTGCAAAAAGTTAACAACAACTTCAGTAATAAGCAATTCTTACTCTAACATTATAGCATTTTTGTAAGTATGACCCACATTTTTAAATTTCCTGATCTGTGTTACAGTGCATCTGGCATTCTGGCTCTATATCAAACAATGTTCTAGGTGCCTGATGACAGAGTAAGCTGAGATCTTACATATTACATGTGCACCACTGAATGTGACATAACTACGAAGCACCACAGTTACCTGCACATGTTGAGGGGCCCTTACCACCACTGGCAGCTACTGTTAATAAAGGGGGAGCTCACAGAAATGAGCATAACATCTGAACTTGTACACTGTCTTAAGAACTTCAGCAAGAATATGATTCTTTGTTGTTGGTGGTCACCACATGGTGTTCTGACATACTAGCAGCACAGAAATGCACCACATTATGGTCAAGTATGATGGAAAGACATCCAGGCTATGTATTTCCCATGTTAAACAGTGGAAGTTCGAGAACAGTTAGCACAGCAATTAGAAAGACTCCTAAGACTGCACATTTCCCAAGCTACTTCAGTGAAAATTAGAGAGCAGATAGTACAACTAGTGACATGAGTCCTATAGCTGTGCATTTCCCAGGTCACTACAGTGGGTGTTCAAGAATAGATAGCACAGCTATTAGAAAGACACCTTAGTTTGTACATTTTGCATGTTATTCAGTGGAGGATTGAGAACAAATAGAACATATTATCTACTTGAGCAAATTCTCTCAACTGTATGGTCTCAGTCTGAGATTTCTCTATCATGATTACTGGACATAGATCAGGAGTAAGGAACTGTGGCACTCAAAAATAGACATTAACATATTCTGCAAGTCTGTGGTGGCTAGCACCATGCACACTTGCTAGTAAAAGGGGTAGTTAGGGATGTTGATCTGATGTACCCATCAGATTTGTTTCGAGTAGGCTCTAAGGTCTCCCAGAATACCTCCCTGTATGTGGTTTGGTTACTGCAACTTAAATTTGTTACAAGGCTGTATGTTTCTTTTAAATGGAAGTGACCTGAGCAGCTATCTTTTACGGCCTTTGGGCAATTGGTGTATGGATATGCTTAGGTATTTATAGAAGACAATATTAGCCATACTCAATTTCTGAGAAAAAAGGATTTACCAAGAAATACAAGCTATGTCCATATGTACTGAAAGACTTTGCCTATCAGAGACCACACTGAGGAGGTAATACCATCAAAGTCAGTTAGGTTTAGTACTGGATAATGACTTGCTTTAAGGTTTTGACTGTTAACTGCTGTGTTGTCCATGCTGATATTACTAATCACATGACATCTCTTTGTGCTCTTCTTTATTCATGTAAGAGTAGCTGCCTGCTCCAAATGGTTGCAGTTGTTCTATTTGTATATTGGCCTGTTTATGTTCTGCTAATACACAGTTTGTTTATGCAACAAAAAAGTATTGATGTAAGTACATTTTCATTTCATTGTTCTGTCTCTCCATGCCATTGCAAATATTCTGCTCTTTCTTTTTATTTGGGATTGTGGTTGGAGATAGGTAACAGAACCCGCTTCATAGCTTTACTTGATGGTTTATGTGTTAATATCTGTGTGTGTGTTATGTGTGTGGTGTGTGTGTCTGTGTGTGTGTGTGTGTGTGTGTGTGTGTGTGTGTGTGTGTGTGTGTGTGTGTGTGTGTGTGTGTGACTATTACCTGCAGTTATTAGCCTTGATCTCACAGATGGAGCTTTTCTCCCCTGGCCACTGCTCAAAGGGGGCCAATGAATAGGTTCATGTGTCCTTTCCAGGTAAACAAATGAAATAAATAAACAAGTAAATAAATAAAAAGCTAGGCTGAATATTGTCCCTACCAAGGTGTTGCTGCCTTAATTAGTATGTTGAGTTACTTATTGTTAACTTGTTAGCGAATGGGTACTCTGACATAAGTTTACTAACCTATATATGAGAGTGGCAAGCAACAGGATGACTCTTGCAAGTGCTGGAGGTACCCATTTTCTTAAGGCAGACAATGCCAAGTTCTGTTTATTTGCATCTTTCATTAATAGCAGTTTGAACCAGAGTAGTATTCTATGATAAATTCAAGGCTATTTTTGACAGGACAATTTTAAATTGGAGTTAGTGTGTACTGGTAGCAAAGGCTTTTTTTTTTTTTTTTTTTTGGTTTTCAGAAGCAGTGTTGCAGTGGCTTTGTAACTGAGCTTAAGATGTTAAGTACATTACCTGCAGCCATCTCTGCATGGTTTCTGAATGATAGAGCTGAATTTAGATATTCCCTCAGATTCACTAATCTTCCGTGCAGGACTAACTTAGTTCTGCATGGAAGTGCCTGTGTAGGAGCAGGACAGCAGCGCGCTATGTATATTAAGGAAGGTGTGCTGCCTGAGCTCCCAGGCTTACACAGAGCATGTACGAGTGCAGGGCATGTGGCTGAGAGCAAAGCTCACAGAATAAACATGCCCCTGCAATGTAAATAGCAGAAAGTGTTAAGAAATTAGCGAGATTGCTCATAGGTGTCCGCATATCCCCACCAACAGTCCCCCATGTGTACAACAGTACATATAAATTAAATGAAGAAACCCTCTTTTTTATTTATTAACAATCCAAGTACATCTAACCGTAGGTGCGTGGGTATGCCCATTGTTTAGCTACGGTTAACGCAGCTTAAATAGCAGAAAGAGGATAAAAAGCAAAATATATTTGCATAAAGCAGTATAGCAATAGTGTAGTGGGCAGAGCATTTGCCTTACAAGTAATAATTCCTGGTTCAAGTCCCACTGAGTACATTTCATTTTCCCTTTAAATCACTCTATGATAAATATTTTTTGTGGCATAACCTAATAAATAACATACATTTGTGAATTGCAGTACTGCATTTAATGCAGATTTGAGGTGTCAGTGTCATAATGTTGCAAAGTCCGCAGATAATCACATGTGCCCCATACAGTATCACAGATTCAAATGGAAGGTAAACTGTGTAATGAATGATAACTCCATACATTTTCCAAATCACCTACCTCCCCAAGAACCATTACACTATTACTGTCTAAAATGTAGCACTAGTAAGCAGTAGTAAGAGGTAGTAAGCATATTTAAGCACTTGTAAGCGGGTTTAAGCCCATTTGCTCGGTGGGGTAAGCAATGCACACACAGGTTAAGCAAGATCAAAGCTAACTCTCTACAAGCATATGTAACCGGAGGTTAGCATTGCTTACCCTCACGCAAACCAGTGCAAACCTTACAATTACTTAAAAGTGCCTTAGTCACTCTGTATACAACAGCTCTTGTCCTGCCCAGCAACAAAATAACCAACACTCCCAAGTTGCAAACCCTGGACCCTGCACACTATAAGCAACATGATTTACCACTAAGCCATGGCAGATATACATGCATCTGCTGTTATCACAAACATATCATCCAGAACAGTCATTCAACAGTATAGGAAATGTATTTAATTATGTAGATGTATGTGTGTGTGTGTATGTACACACACACACATATATATATATATATATATATATATATATATATATATATATATATATATATATATATATATATGGGTTCACTATAGAATTCTGAAATACTGATATCCCAAATTTCAGTATTTTGAAATTCTATAGCCGAAACCTTTAAATACCGAAACCCCATAACCGCAAAATTTAGAACCGCGAACCTACAGTGCAAATTCCACACACATACACATACACACAATCTCCGCCGACAATCAAGCAGTCATACAGTACAGACAAACGGGGGCAAGCCCCCCTAAACCCCACACCCCCTACTTATATATACTAACTCCGAGATTGCACAATCACACACAGAAAGGTAACTCACACACACACATTTCACAGCCCCTTGCACACACACATCACAGCCAAAACACCCACTAACATACACTAAAGCCCCTAACCAACACACTCATATGTACTTACCTACACTAACACCTATGCATTCACACATCGCAATACCCCCCCCACTTATATATACTAACGCCGAGATCGCACAATCACACACAGAAAAGTAACTCACACACACACATTTCACAGCCTCTTACACACGCACACGTCACAGCCAAAACACACACTAACATACACTAAAGCCCCTAACCAACACACTCATATGTAGTTACCTACACTTACACCTAAGCATTCACACACTGCAACACCAGAAGCTCCGAACTTTGGTATTTTGAATTTCACACTTCTGGTGTTTCAGAATTTCAAGGCTTCGGTATTAAAATTTCGAAATACTGAAAGTTGGGATTTCAGTATTTCGAAATTATAAAGGGAACCCTATATATATATATATATATATATATATATATATATGTATATATATCTATATATCTATATATATATATATATATATATATATATATATATATATATATATATATATTATAAATATATCAAGAATGAACTTCGTGGCAACAAAGCATTAAAAATGAACGTAAAGGAGAACACCAGCAACCCCTGTATTATTTAGCACTGCCGCCTTATGTAATATCAAGACCCCTTCAGACAGACATGTTACATTAATATGAGCAACCATTTGTACATTGCTCAAGGACAGTATTTCGAGCAGTTTATGTAAATTAACAAAACAGTTCCTGTCCAATTATAATGTGAGAACAGTAGTCCTGCAAAAAAATTAAGAAAATAAAAAACAGTGCATGTCGAGGGGGTGTGTGGGTATGCTTCATGCTCAGAATGTCAAACCTGGGGCGTCGGTTCCACGGAACCGGGAGATGAGGCTGGGCAGGTGTGTGAGCAAACCGCTGTTTCTCAACCCCTAGCAGGATGCTACCAGTGGGAGAAACAGTGTAGACCCAGCTAAGTCTAATCTTGACACAAAAACAGGTTCATCCCTTGCGGGATGAACCAAAAATTGTGAGTCAATCAAATGTTTACACGTGTCTTAAAAGATGAACAAGGCAAGGCTTGCACGTACGTGGACTAAACGGATGAAGAGCCTGAAGAAACTTGGGTTGAGACAGCATACTGGATTAAGTACAGAGTCTTGGAGAGAAGGCAATGTGTGGAGGTGTGGTATGGCTGAGCTCTGTTTACATGGAGCTCAGGGTGGGGAGGAACCATGAGTATGAATTATGGATCGAGGTGTGTTGGGGTTGGATGGACCGGTTCAAATCAGACCGCCTCATGGATGTAAGTGTGGGAGGGGGGCGGAAGATTAACCGGGATAACTTGTAAGAAAGAAGTAAACTCACACGCGGTGCTGGGAGGTGAACCAGATGGATTAAGAGGAATGCACCTTGGGCAGAAAGTGTTAAGAAATGAGAGAGATCGCTCATAGGTGTCTACATATCCTCACCAACAGTCCCCCATGTGTACAACAGCAACAGTACATAAAAATAAAATGAAGAAACTCTTTCATTTTTTTAAAAAATCCGATTAAAGCTAACCATAGGTGCACGGGTGTGCCCATTGCTTAGCTACAGTTAAAACAGCTTAAAAGGCTGAAGAGGAAAACAAGGAAGATATATGCAATAAAACAGCATAGCGATAATGTAGTAGGCAGAGCATCCGCCTAATGAGCAGGCATTCCTGGTTTGCATCTTACTGCAGCACAGTCTATTTTAGATGGCAAAGCAAGTTATAACCAAATTTTTTGTTGCAAAACCCACTGAATAACACATATTTATGAACTAGAGTACTGCAGGAAATGCACATGTGAAGTATCAGTGTCATAATTAATAAGGCACTAGTAAGCAGGTTTAAGAACAAATAAGCAGTAGTAAGCATATGTGAGCACTAGTAAGCATGTTTAAGTGTGTCTGCATGGGGGTAAGCACTGCCTACACAGATTAAGCAATATGGAAGCTAACTGAGTATAAGAAAGTGTAACCAGAAGTTAGCAGTGCTTACTGTCATGCAAACCCATGCAAAACCACTTACAACTGCTTTAAAGTGTCTTAATCACTCTGCATCCAATGGGCCATGTTCTGCCCAGCAACAAAAGCAATAGCTTCTGCAAGGCTCAAACTCAGGACTTGGTACACTACAGTCACAGTAGTTAATCACTAAGCCATCATAACAATACATACGACTAAGGTGTCAACAAACAAATCCACACCATAGAAAAATCAAACTGAACATGTGAAATGAATCATTGTACAGTGTGATGTTGTATAACCTGCTACATAACATAAATATGTGAACTGGAGTACTGCAGTAAGGCCAGATGTGAGGTGTTATTGTAATAATGTGTTGAAGTCCCCAGGACGTCATACAGTGTATGTACACAGGAATCACAGATACCAGACACATATATAACATGTAACAAATAATACATCAATGTCAAAAGGAAAATATAATGTTAAATAGATATTAAGCAATGTTAAGCATTGCACAGGTTAGCCTACGTGGTGTACGCAATGTGTAGGCTGGCTAACTCAATCTGCCCAGTAGTATGCCCCTTTAAGCAATGCCAACATTAGGTAAGCAGGTGTGACTATAGCTTAGCCTTTTCAAAACTGTCCAATCACAGGAAAGTGTGGGAAATCAGGTGAATTTAAACCCCACAGGCGCCAATAATTTCCATAGCTGGTTGCAGCTCCCTACTGTAGGCAGAATGGCTGGAGTTGGGGAAAGCACTCGATTTAGAGCACAGCATTGGGGCACCCAGGAGTCCAGATTCATGGCATGGCTCCTGGTACAACACCATGAGGAGAAACTACTGCAGGGCCAGTACCAGGACTCTCAGTATAAAGTGGAGGGCTGGGACAGTCTCGCCAGTGACCTCACTGGTGAGCAGGTCAGGCATCTCCATGCTGACCTGAAGTGGTGGAGGGGTGATCTCTTGGACTAGTGGATCCAAGAAGCAAGGCAGATGACCGATGCCTCAGCACTAATTACTCATTCTGCTACATAGATAATGATTGCCTAGCTTGTGTATACTATGGATAGGTAATGGCTAAATATCACTGTATTTCTCTGACAGCTGCAGATGAGCAGGCTGTGAACCTGCAAGCCCATGCTGCTAGGCTGCAAAGGCTGCATCGCGAGGCAGGTTAGTAATATTCCTGCATATACTGTCATAAATAAATATAACAGTTCTGGAAAGGGTTGTACCAGTATAAAAATGTATTGTGTATTAGATGTACTGAATAAACCAGACAATATGGCAAGAAGACTGTCATATAGGTTGCGTGGAAATAAAGGTGCAATATCTTGTGAATAAAACTATAACCCCAGGAGTGCTTGTGTACATTCTGCTTTCATATGTTGTTGTAGTGTTGCATTCTATAAATAGTACTACTGTATTAAGCAGTGTTACCCACACTGTTGAACACAGGTAAAATGTGTAGGAAGTTCAGTATAATAATGCTGGAAGTCCCAAGAAGTCAGTCATATAGAACAACTGAGGGAGACTTAGACAGAAACCATTGGAATGCCTTACACCAGTTCCCTGAAAGCACAGTGTACTGTGATGTCAACTGTAATATTTTGCCACACACAGCAGGGGTTTGAATCCCAGGAGTGGTAGTACGTTGTATGCATAATCATACCCCACAACTGTACAGAGTTTGTGAGAATGTTCAGATAGAAAGCTGTATGCATAATTAGACCCAAAAACTGTACAGACTGCTAGAATGTTCAGATAGACATTGTAAGCATAATCATAACCATCAACTCTAAAGACTGTGGCAGAATGTTCAGGTAATAAGCTGTAGGCATAGTCATACCCCTGAATTGTTCTGATCTGTCTAGCATGTCCAGATAACGGGCCCAAATCTGCTGCCCGGTAAACTGTTCCCCTGACAAATAAGTGTGATGATCCAAGAAATGTAGGCAGCTTATACTGACATATAATGGATATTCAGACCTGAACATAAAAGGAGAATGTATATGGAAACAAACCTGCCATTGTAGCATCTCACCCAAAGTGTATGACAGCTATTCCAAAATATGTCACAGTAACCCCTGCATCCTGTCAAGTCTTGACCAGAGTGTGTGCAATAATGGACTGTTAGGTATGTGTATAACAGCAACATGGAATCTGGGAGTATGTGTACTATTTGTCAGGTAGTGTTAACAAAGATTTATCCACAGCTATAACAGGTAATAGGTGTAGACTGTAGGTACAACACAGTTCACTCATATACTTGCCTAAAAACATGGCATCTGGGAGTATGTGTAGAATTTGTCAGGTACTATTAACAATGATTTTCTCAAAAGCTATAACAGGTAAGAGGTGTAGACTATACGTAAGACACAGTCCATGTATATACTAATCTACAAACATACCATTGTACAAAGTAAGGCCATTGGGTAGTGTAATAATACATGTAAGGGACAGATAACTGCAGTGACTAAGAAAGTTGTGAAAACTACAGGGATATATTATTTGTTAATTGACATCTCTCTCATCCCCACCATATGTGCAACAATAACCCAATTACACACATCAATGGGTACGTTTACACTCCATACTTTTATTGGGACATATGTCCTATTAGTTTACAAATATTCACATTTATTTTCATGCATGTGCCATTTTAAAATACCCCCATACTGGTGGCCTGTTGCCATCAGTGAAACCTGCATGCTGTTGTAATGGTCACTGTTGTCCCATATATGCATGTGTTCTGCTTGCTCTGCAACTGTTGTAAATCTGGTGTCTTGGGTTAATGAGAATACCTATGTATGCTGTTATAACTAAACCTGAATGCTGTTGACTATTACTAACCCATATCATAATTAAAACTGCAACACCATAGCTAGTATGGGAAGGCTGGTTCCAGCGGATCCACCTGTCCCACCTCAGCTGGCCATGGCACCATGCACCAGCACATCTGGGTCCCAGCCTGAGACCTCCTCCTCCATTGCCCGTGCACAACCTTCGGGTGAAACCGCCACAGGGGATGGGGCTTGCCCCCCCGGGAGTGGGGGCAGAGAGGTACCTGACACCCAATGTAAGGTCCGGGGTGTGGTGCGTAGGGAGCTAAACAGGGAGTTTTGAGACTGGCTATGCCAACTTAAGGGTCAGGTGGCACAATTAGAGGGTGAGCCTGCCCCTCCTACCCAGCCCCCAGCACAGCCACCCTTGGGGCCATGAAGGTGCAGTGATGACTGCCCATGGGCGGGGACCTCAGTCCCACTGTTTCCATTTGGGGGCTTATGGGCTTGCGACTTCCAAACACCCCTCCCTGTCCAAAGTGTTTACCCCCCACATGTGTCATATACCGCCCCTGTATGCACCTTGTTTGTCTTGTCTGTTAACCGACCCAACCTACCTCCCCAAATATACCTAATACCCCTCCTCAAGATCCCACTCTCACCTGAAAGAAAAAAAAGAGCAATCTGTACCCACAAAAAAATTTGCCTCATACATTGCTGTCCATTTCGCACACATGCCCACTAGACACATGTAATCCGGTCTAATTGGCATCACAATGAATTATTGTTGCCCTCACTCCCTCCCAGGGGTTTGAGTGTCCAAATCTACCTCCAAATTCAGGGTATATGCACAGCTGTAGAAGAAATGGGCAGCTATGGACCTTCCCTACACCCTTCCTGCACATCCCTGGCTATTTTCCCTACTGTCTTTCCCTCTTTGTGCCCCTTTTTCACCACTTTCCTATCAACCCCTTTTTCTTTTGTATAAAGAACTTAGCATAGGGGTAAGTGGGAGTAAGCACTTTTAAGCAGCAGTAAGCGTGTTTAAGCCTGTTTGTGCCGGGGTAAGCACTGCTTACACAGGTTAAGCAATTTAGAAGCTAACTGAGTGTAAGAAATTGTGACCGGAAGTAAGCAGTGCTTACTGTCGAGCAAACCTTTGCAAACTCACTTACAACTGCTTAAAAGTGCCTTAATCACTCTGTAGCTAACAGCCCTTGTTCTGCCCAGTCACAAAATAAACAGCCTTGACAAGGCTCGAACCCAGGACCCCGGGCACCATATACAAAGTGACTTACTAATAAGGCATGGCAGATATATGCAAGCCTTATGTTTTCACAAACATATCATCCAGCACAATCATTCAACAGAACAGTAAATGTAGTAATATCATACCACACAACCTCAATGCAAGAATTCTTGACAAAGTGTGCCAAAATGTGGATACAAATAGGGATATATGTCAAATATTGCTCTTATACACTTAAAACCTAGCTAGTTAAACAGTTTTATGTATTAAAACACATATTTTGAAGGAGATGAAATCTGAAACATAAAGGTGGCGTCATTAGTTACTGATGTCAATCCTGAGATCATCCATGTCAATTGCCAAGAGAATGAGGTACAGGCCAAAATTATGAGCCAAACATGCATGGACATATGGGCAAATATATATCTGCAAATGTAGACAGATATGCTCATATGTATGTATATAGAAATGTGTATAGCATTTCCACATGGGAACAAAATCCTGAACCTCTCATTAAACATAATAGACCATATGCACTGTTAATGGGGGTGGGGGCTCAAATGAGGGATACCTGATAATTAATGCTATGTTACCCCGCTCCACAGTCCTAATGGATATGCTGTGCAATCCAATATCCAGCACATGCAGTTCTTGACTTCAGGACCCTCCACAACACAGCTACAATGCTTTAACAGTAAGCCAATTCACCTGAAAAATGTCAGGGCAATATCTGTAACATATCATGCAGAAAAGTCATTCTACCATAGGGAATGTACAATGTGGAAGGAGTACACATTACAAATATAGTCAAGTTTATATATATATATATATATATATATATGTGTATATATATATATATATATATATATATATATATATATATATATGTGTATATATATATATATATATATATATATATATATATATATATATATATATATATATATATATATATATATATATATCTATATATATGTATATATTTATATATATATATATATATATATATATGTGTGTGTGTATATATATATATGTATATATATATATATATATATATATATATATATGTATGTGTATATATATATATATATATTTAGAAATATATATATATATATATATATATATATATATATATATATATATGAGATATATATATATATATATATATATATATATATATATAAATATATGTATGAGATATATATATATAGGTATATACACATATACACAGACAAAAGGTATTAGTAGCCATACATATGTAAAAGTAGTGTGGAAGTACTGGGTGCAAAGTATATCCCTCAGCCACAAGCCCTGTAACTGGCACCTGTGAAATGTATAGTGTGGCAACCATTCCCACAAATGAGAATACTTACATTAAACATATACCCACTCACAATTCAAAGGACATGACACCACACACAGGTATGCGTATACAGAAAACATTTAATTTGTGTACTATACAATAATGTATGCCATTACTTACAGCACATAGATTTTGAAATATGTAATCAGTGATGAATGCAAGGCCCACACAAATCTGTAGATGCAAGCAATGTGGATATATAACATACTATGCTGTCCAGGCCAAGGCCTTCAATTAGTACAACAGTAGACAAATGATTTGCCTTCAAGATAAGTAAGAATCAACAATTACAGATGTAATTCAGCAGTCTCCAATTACACCCTGCAGTCAAGCCCTAGGGAGAAATGTATTAGTTGTGGTAATGCAGTGTATCTGTCACATGACATTGCTCAACTTAACATCTCACAACCACACTGACTAACTGAACTGTGTGTAACACTGTAAGCTGTAGCCCACCACTGTTCCCATGGAGGAACGTATGAAAGTGTACAGTCACATACCTCAATGTGTCTTAACACTGAGATCCATGACACATTTTCACAGCCTAGGCTGATAGCATTGAATACCCCTCCCCCATAAAAGGTTGTACAAGGGCAAAGAAAACTGTGTAGCACACACACTGACCTCTGGAATGTACAAGGGTACACATATGTTGTCCAGCTCTTGCCCCCATATGTATGGACCCTGACCAGCATATGTTGTGGGAGTCCACGATATGACTGTATGACTGGGATGATAGCATGTATGCTAGCAGTAAATAATGATAGGCCATTACCTAAAAACCCATAACTGTATCACAGCAAGACAAAGCCTGCCATATATGTGGAGGACAGAGGCAGGAAAACAGGGACATATTTGCAAAATTGCTGTTACACACCCTGGAAATTGCTGGTGTTACAAGATTTTTTGCAACATACCTTTATGCATAAATAAGACATTAGAAACACAAATGGATGTAGCCATGTACCGATAGCCCACAACAGACATACTGCCAGTGATATATCTAGGACAAAACCTGTGTGGTGCACAGACAAAACGTAGCAGACAATCCACTGGCCATCATGTGGATAGGCCCACAGTTAAGAGTTACGCAGACACACTGCATTCCATCCTAAACTACTATGTGCACACAGACACTGTAAGACCAGCAATATACAATGCACATAACAACACTACTCACTCTGTCTGTAGGTCTGGAACCTTATTCAAATGTGTAGCTGGCCTGTGTGTGCAAGTCCTGCTTTTAAGAGGTATTGCTACTGGGTCTATATCAGAACATCGAAGTTTTAAAACTTTGAATGTTCTAATATCGACCCGTTTTGAGGTAACACTAAAAATAGCGAAGCTGCAGAACACAGAATTCTTTCCTAGGGAAAGAATTTGGTTGGCCGATTCAGTGGTTTCACTATTTTCAGTGCTGTGGTGGAAATTTACGGGTCGGGTTCAGGTAGGTGTGCGATTGTGTGGTTGTTAGGATTAGAGGACGGGTTAGGTGAGTTACGGTTAGGGCATGGGTTAGGTGAGTTAGGGTTAGGGTACGGGTTAGGTGAATTAAGGTTGGGGCGGGTTAAGTGAGTTAGGGATAGGGAGCGGGTTAAATGAGTGTGCGATAGAGACGGACCTTAGGGTTAGGGTTTGGGTTAAGGTAAGTGGATAGATAGTAATGTATGTATAGTTTAGTGTACGGTTAGTTGTAGGATTATAAGTGTATGTGTGTGGATTGATGTTTTTTAGGTGTGCTTGTGTTGTGTGTATGTGTTTCGGAATAGCAAATTTTTTCCCAAGGAAAAAAATCGCTGGTCTGAATGTTCGATATTATGTGTTTTAGATATTTTAGGTTCGATGAAATAGCATTCACTATTTTCATCTTTCGATAACATGATATAAATGATTGCTACCTGCTGTCTGTAACACTGCTGGCCACATACAGGAAGGATGTCCACCATACTGGAAAGGTTAAGGGACAACGCCCACATGAGTCAGCATTTTATAGTACTGGGTTGCCATGACAGTGGTTATCCGAAGTACTACACAGCAGTCTGCATGCAGTTAGCAAATGGTGCACACTGATTGGTGCAGAGCCCATCACCTGATCATGTGCATCAACTACAAAAGCCATGCTGTAATCTATTCAAACCAGCTCAATCCCTCTAGTGGAGAGAGAGAGAGAGACAAAAAAAAAAAAAAAAAAAAAAACAACAGAAAGTTGTCACAGCTGTCAAAAAAAATTAACAGGTATGTAAAACATATACGTATTTAATTGAATGTAGTATGTGGTATAGAATAATAGAATATATGATGTGGAATGATTTATATGAGCCATCTGTAGTTGATCCTGTAATGATGTTCTGCTGAACAACTGGTCTGGACAATACTGTCTGTCCCTGTAGGCAGTGGGACATACCTGTCAACTCTGCAGATCAGCAATCAATGACAAAGATGTAAGCTATAATATCCGTGTTTGGTATGTTAGTGTGGGCAATAGCTGGTGGTGGAAGTACTGCCGTCATGATAGATGCATGGGTGTCAGAGCACACCACTTGCAGGACAGTCATGTTAATGTGTAATGTAGCATGCACAAATGCCATAGGTATATAATGGGCTTACCTGCAATCTGTCACCATATATACCACCCTAATGTTAGTCTGTGTTCACATGTGACACTTGCCTGTGTTGCAGCAAGTCAGAACAGTGCAGCTGTGAAGGAAAGAGAGTTACAGAATGTGGACCAGATGTCTGTATGCACCCCACATATAGATAAATATATGTGTGATATATAATTAGACGTGTATGTCTACAACTATACAGACACTCATATAGATATAGGTATGTAAACAACCCACAATATATATCTACACATATATGTACATATATATATATATATATATATATATATATATATATATATATATATATATACACACACACACACACACACACACATATATATATATATATACATATATATATATATACACACACACACACAAACACAGACACATAACATTATTCTTCTACATATTTATACATATATATATATATATATATATATATATATATGTGTGTGTGTGTGTGTGTGTGTGTGTAAATACATGTCCCCTTCCATGAATATATACAGCAGTACATGGGTGCAAAAGAGACTTTGTTGTGTGGTGTGTAACCCATGTTGAGAACACATCGCATTTGTTTGTGAAGGTGTGATTTGTATGTTGGTGAAGGCTAGTAGGCAAATTGTGGTATGTAGGTTGGGTCTGCAGACAGAAAAGACAGCATACAGGGCTGGTATATGACACATGTGGTGTGTAAACACCATGGATGGGGAATGTTGTTTGGAATGTATACACCACTGAGCCCCCATATGTAAGCAATGGGACCAAGGTCTCCTCCCATGGACACTCATGACAGCATCTATATGGTCATAAAGGTGCTTGGGCTATGGGCTGTGCAAGAGGAGCAAGCATGTCCACTCTGTTTATGTGTACTGCAGGGCTCCAGGTGATGTAGCAAGTCCCACATGTCTCTGTGGAGCTCTCTATGCACCAGACCCTGGACCTGACTTTGGGTGACAGGGTTGTGTCTTTTTGTGCTCATTAGGGGGGGGGGATGCCATCTGCTGAGGTGGTTCCACCTGAAGGTAGTGCAGGACCAGTAGATGATAAGGTCCCATTGTGGGTCCCAGATGCGATGTGGCCTGGTAACATGGCCAGATGAGGTGGAAGAGGTGGTTCTGCTGGCAACTAACCCTTACACATGCTTTTGTGTCACTGTTATGGAACATATGTGGGCTGTAATAGTTCACACAATCCTGGAACATGTCCAACAGCATGCATAGAAATCCCCAATAACACAGAATGGCAGATGTGCAGAAATCACATAGCATGCATACCACATGCACATGTGGAACCATAGTGGCACTGACATGGCATGCAGGTGAAATAGTCTGTAACAGGCCAGCAAAGATAGTGTCCCCACAGGGAGCATGGCAACAAACACATAGCACAAAGCGTGGTGCAAACACATAGCTTGGTACAATACAACATATGCCCCAATAGTAGGTAAGCTGTCAACATACCAATTGCATTGTGTGAATGGTTTATTGTAGCTGATATGGTGGGGGAAGACAGAGATGTGTATTAAAAACTATGGTAACCCTGCTGTATGAGTTGCTCAGACCTGTTTCCATCTTTATGTCTTCCAGGGAAGATGGCTCATGCAAGATTACCACCGTTCAGTGCTGCAGAAACTGAGGTAATCATGACACACCGATACAGCACTACCCACTACTTTTCAGCAGGACAGCCCATGATCAGCAGGAGAGGACTGCCCTGTGGAATGATCTGGTCCACAGGGTCAATGATGTCGGCTTGCAGAAATGCAGTTATGAGCAGGTCAGGCACGGCATCATTGCACTGACCTGCTTCACCATGTACGTCGGCATGCAGCTGCTGTACGGGGGGAACCACCTCACAACAGGGTGGGGCATGCCATCCATCCACCCCTGACTCGTGTGGTGGAGCTTCTCAGCAGCCTTGTGGCACATGCCCACCCGCAGAACCAACAACTGGCAGGGAGCATTGTGGAGGTGGATGCCACCAACACACTGGCTGAGGAGCATGCAGGAAAGGCCCCAGGGCACATCATTAGACCACTCTTGTATATGCAGCCACATCTGTACAGGTAGATTATGCATATCTGAGATATCATATACATAGTCTGTTGCTGTGTAGTAGTAATAAACAGTTGTGCATAAGCTGTAGTATTGTGGACTTCTACTGTTGATGTACCGTAATGCTGTACTCACCCTTTACAAATACCACAGCTGTGACCACTGACATCAACTCTCTCACACTCTTATTTAGGTCGCTCCAGGATACCACCAAGGCAGCAGCCTGTAGCCAGTGAGTACGGTTCATGTTCATGCTTGCCAATACACCGGGCATGTATTAGCTATGGGATATTCCATGCACACATCTAACACACCTTCCCATACTGCATGCTGTACAAGTTCATGTTTCATTGCTGTGAAATGTACTGCATCACAGTGGAGACCATGATGGGGTATCGGAAGGGTACATCAGACACATGCAAGATAACTAACATCCTGTCATTGTGAAATGTGTCCACAGGGATGAGAGGAATGGCGGGACACATGGCCTACAGTAAGGACGTGTGAAACAACACCCTCAGATGGTGCTACAACAGTAAATATACCTGTATTACAATAGCAACTGTTACAGATCGACATTATGTCATAACATAGTACTGTGGTCCACATAATTAGCTGGTAGTAGGCTGTTGCACGTAGTGTCCCATTCTTGGGACACTGCAAACTGACACATGTGTAGGCCATAGTTGTCAAGCATCTGCAAAAAGCCTGGAGGTGGGGAGGGTGTGTCATCATGACACAGCAGTGCACTGTAGCAGGGATCCTATGTATGCTAAGAATGGCTGTATATGCACACAATCAGGTTCAGTAACTGTGGCTCATGTAACCCTGACTCCACAGCAACAGTGACAGCAGGGTGTAAACTCCAAGGGATGTGCACATGAGTAGACCTTGCAACCATGCAGAGTTGAGGGACATGTGTAGGGCACCCCCATAGCCATGGTAAGGTCTGGTGGTTGTCAGTGTAATAGTCTTGTATTGGTCATACATGCACCACTGATGTTATGATCTGTAACACAGACATCAGGCATTCACAAATGACATCTGTTCACATATCATCCCAGGTATGAGTCGCTCAAACACATAGGGGCTGTGAGCATTGGAGCTGAAAATAACTGACACAGTACTACATATGCAGCAATGGTTTGTACACCTGTGAGGTATGGTGCACAGTACAAGGCAGGGTGCAGAACAGGTCCACAGTAACACTTTATACATGGGTGTGGTGTTATCAAGGGGAAGGGCCATCACCCACCAATACAGCCCATGCATCACACACATGTATACCAGCACTAGCATGAAGTCATTATAGTTGTACTGCATGCTGTTGAGTACCATATTTAATGCATGCTGACAGAAGGGTAATGGGAGGACTGTGTGTACAAAAGTTGACAACCTCACATGTAGGTGTGTGTGTGGGGGGGTGGGGGTGTGTGTGTGTTGATTGTGTCTGTAAGTGCACTTTGGTAGGGTGGAGTGTGGTCGATGCATGCCAGATGTGTGTGTACATGTGTGTCTGTTTGTGTGGGTGTCCATGTATGCACAGGTGATTGTGGGGTTGATCACATTGCAGTACTTCTCCTTGGGACTGTGCCATAGATGGACATGGAGTGACACATAAGACACCAGGACAACCTGTCTGATATGTGAACACAAGGCAGCTGATAGCATAACAAGGTCTGTAGCATGGAACATGCATTGGGAGGGAAAGTACACACCAGATATACACATCATATTGCCATCAGCAGATAGATAACTGACTACCCACTTATGCACTGCAATGGGGAATTACCAGAGCACACCAGTGAGTGTATCCAGATATTACTGTTGTCCACATGATAGGATGATTGTGCAGCAGATGTGGCTGGACTGAGCAAGACTGTAGTATGAGACTCCGGTGTGTGAAATATGTAGTGAATGTAGTAGCCCCAACAATACAGGGACCATGTACACCATGACTGGACATACACAAGATTAACACTGGATGACAGCAGTGTGGCCATGTACAACCAACTCCACTCAAGTCAGGGAGGTGATGGAGTAACAGGTCATGTGTTGTGATCACACATGTAGGCATGGAGAGGAATGATATGTTAATGGGTAGTATTAATGAGTGTATGTTAGCAAGTGCCATGCTGGACGGGGAACATATGTAATTGAATGTGGGACCCAGGGACAGGGAGGTAGTAAGGTGGACTGGCAGTGTGTGTGGGTGTACGTATGTGTGTGTGTGTGTGTGTGTGTGTGTGTGTGTGTGTGTGTGTGTGTGTGTGTGTGTGTGTGTGTGTGTTTTTGTAAATGGGTGCACTGTTATGCAATGCTGTACAGGTCTTAAAGTGTGTGTTTGTTTCCCCCAAAGGTGGCGAGGTGGGCCAGGTTCCCTCCTGCATGCAATCTGAGGTTGGTGTCAATACAGACACCGATGATGATGATGGTACTGTTGAGGCACAGGTGGGCTTGTAAGTGGCCGACATTGCACCATCATTTGTCATCACCATCCTAGCCACCCCAAGCCTGCATAGAGTTACAGTGCCCATACACACCCCACCACATGTGGCCATAGCAGGGGGACAGTTGTCAGTTAGTGCTAGCGACCGAGTGTGGTTTCCATGCCATCTGTGTTGGGTCACAGTCAGCATAGCTGGATGTCCAGCAGGGCACCACATAGGCCGATGTATCATGGTGCTCGTGGGAGGGCCGCTGGTCATCATGTCCCTGGCAGAGGCGCCACAACTGGTACCACCAGGAGCATGTTTCAGGCTGTCATGGAGGCACAGGCATGTATGAGGCTGCAGAGGGCTGCTTTTTCATCTGTAAGTGGCAACATTCGGGAACTTGCTGCTGCTCTCCGTGAACAGAACGAGATCATGAATAGATAATTGGCAAGATGGTGGGCCTCCTTGACCGTGGTATGTCCATGCTTGAAAATGTGGTGAGAGTGGTGTGACAGCCGTGTGGACATAGGCCAGAAACACCAGCAGCTGGAGGTCGATGTGGACATGCTGGGACACCAAGCTGCTCCTATAGTGGCAGTACCAGCCCCAGCACATCACTGGGGGTGCTGTCTACACCACACCACAGCAGGCCTCGTGCATGTGGTCCTGGCCAGTCCCAGGCGGGACATGGTTCCAGCGTACATCTGTCATTATCAAGGGAGAGTAGCACATCGAGTTCTGTACCTGCACGTGCTCATGGAACCCCTGGCAGGCACAGTCAGTGTGTCTGTGGCCAGAGATGGTGAACTGCACACCCTACCAGGTATGGTCTGCAGCTGTCCAAAAACACCTGTATAGGGCAGCCACATGGCAGAACTGTGTGCATGCATACCCACATACTATGCAAACATACCTAAGGCAACCCTATACTGACACACATCACATCACCACATGGCCTGATCAAAGAATTAAACCCCTCACCCACACACGTGGTGTCAAATGTATGGACCACCCTCGGCCTCTGGCAAACCAGCAACACACCCTGTGCATATGATGATACCTGTGCCACATCCCTGTCATCCATAACATTGATGCAGGGACAGGCTTATATGGTTCTGATGCATACAGTGACTATAACAGAGTGCTGCAATGTACTGCAGTGTAAGATTTTGTCAGGGGTAATGTGTAATGAATACATGTCAGGTAGTGTAGCTATCCAGCTATGATGCATTTCAGCTGCTAGTAACACTGATTGATTTTGATCTTTATAATGTTATCCATTTGTGTTGTAGGTGTACATGTGTCAGCAGGTGGATGGTCTTCAGTCATATTCCACAAGGGTGACACCATGGCCGTAACATATCTGGTGTAGAGTTGCACATGTCACAGGTTTGTATAACAGTTATTTTCTGTGCCACATTGACAGGTGACCCACTGGGACATGTGTAATCTGCAACCTTATGTCAACCCATCCACATACATGCACATCCTTACTTGGCAACACTGTGACTAGACACCCTACCTAGGTAAGTAGTGCTACTGAACTGTGTGGCTTTCATTGCACACACCACACAACGTTTAGGATGAGGTGTGTACCAGGTTACATGTTACATGCAGAACATCCACAGACATGTACAATATGGTAATGGGGGATTTAATGGTTGTATATGGAGAATACATAGTGTGTCATACCATCATATACACATTGACAGACACATAACAGGCAGACACACATCTCAGAGACCTGGGCTTATTGGTGCTAACTAACTAGTCCATGTGTCCAATGTGTTACAGATAGGCTACACACAGCACATGCGTAACTGGGCTGTATTGTGGTATCAGTTACCTGTATGGTTGATGGTGACAGTGGTCACCAGAAAGTGGTATGTGGGGCATATACCGGGTGTACCATGGTGTAATGACAGTGTACACAGCACCCACATCCCCCAGTGGATATTGTACACAATGGAACCCATTATGCCACTCTGACATACCCACTATCCCACATTAACCACGACGGCAATACAACCCATTGCATATCACAACAGTGGTACTACAGGGATATGCATCTTATGCACATGCCACAGGCATAGTAGGGTGTTGCATTGCAATACCTCTCCTATGGGCAGTGACAACACTATCTGTACTACTGTGTGGCAATGTGTAGTGTAATAGGAGTATGTGGCCTTGGACTGGTGTACCCTACAGATATGCAGACATGCACACATACACACACTTGGCAGTCCTCAATGGGTCTCCCATGCCTATTGACCCATTTGTACAACACTGTTGTGCTGGTACTGCAAGGCACATGTAGCTATTAGGGAGAGAAGTGTAACAGGGTACATGCCATGCCCAATACAACAGTGGCCATATCTGACTATGGCAATAGGAATTAAGGTGGTTGTGAAGGCCGTCATGGAATTCCCAACTACAAGTGTACTAACACACAAACACTGCTTTTCTCAGTAATGCACATGTACATGTGTCAGTACTGTGGTGCATTGCTGCAAGTGGTCATAGCTGTGTACCTGGCTATCTATCGACAGACACCACATTAGTGACTGTCAGGGTGAGAGTGACATGTATCAGCCAATCCTCTGGGTGCCTTCTGCACATGGCCACTGAGGTGATCCAGTTGACATGTATGCAACATGTATTACAACACATGGTTAGTGTCTGTGATGGAAACCTCTACCCAAGCATGTTCAGTTGACTGTGGTAGTGTAGTGTAGGTAACCATGGCATGTGGTCTATACAGGGTGTTGTCTCCTATATGTGACAGGTAGTACACAGCTGGCCAGACATGTCAGTGTCAATCAAGCATAGGTTGTCTGTACGTATCCCAGCTGGATACCTGCCATCTGCACATCTGTAGACAGACTGAAAGACACCAGTTTGGCGAGTAGCTATGCAGTAGGATGAATGTGCCAACAGATGGATGTTTGACAACAATATGTATGCCATTACTACATGTTGTAAGCCCTCACTAACACGTGCTGTACAGACGGTACTCTACAGTTACATTCCACATGTCTTATTATTATCCAGTAGGGGATATATACGGTGACACAGCCCACACACCAGGAACAGGACAGTGAGACCTCAGAGTGCAGCTATGCCCGCAGTTGTGCTTGTTGTCAGTAGTAATGTTAGCACTCTACCCTTGCCTGGGACAGCACTGTCAACAGTAGTAATACCATGTTACACTACATACCAGTGTGACAGCACATACCCTGGGCTGCTATCCCTGCACGTAACACATTCACATGGATAACAGTGCTGTGCAGGTCTCATATACTTGTGTGTCCCAGACATGACACTCAAAACCCTTGGCTACTGTAATGACAGCACATAGATACATGTACTGTACATGGCAGTACATACACTTATTACAGATGTCATTTCCCAGGGTTTGACATAGCCTTGTATCTTACACAGAGATAGCCTCTGTGTAGATGATATGCCACAGTGTATAGCTGGAGATTTTCTAGATGGTCAACATAGGCCATGTCCTTTAGGCCTGTGATTCTTATAGTGAGGTATTTCCACTGCCTTCCCAGCTGTTGCAGATGTCTTGTGAGGTACATACCAAATGAGGCATTGTACTATATACTGGGTGTAATGAGGGATGAGTACTGTGGGACAATTACTTCTTTTTTTCTGGGATGTAAAGCCCTCAGTGATGAGGTGTGCCACATAGAAGGATTCCTATAATGTTGTGGCAATGTGGTTAATGAAGGTGAGACCACTGTCCACCTGTGTCCCTATGTCTGTCAGCACACTTTTGGTGTTTATTGTACTGCCACCTATGTGTTAATTCATGGGTACATGGTATTTCCAAAGGAGATAACTATACATTACTTGGCATTAAGCTTGAGCCCATGGCTCTGGCACCAAGCATCTGTTTCTTTAAGGCCATGTTGTAGAATAGCCACATAATTTGGGGATGCAATAATGGCTCCCAGTTTGCAGTCATCTGTGAACTTTGTTAGCCAGAGTTTCACAGAGTTTCATAGTGCTGGCCTGTACTTCAGGGAAGTAGATGCCAAACAAGAGCTGTCCCAGGACTGATCCCTGAGGTACTCCATTTGTTACTTGTCTGGAGCTGGGATTGGACTTGGCTACTTTTACAGTCTGGGTTCCATCAGTAAGTCAGTTGGCAGCACATCGAGTGACGCAGGAGTTTATGGCCAGCTTTGTAAGTTTAACTATGTCTCTAGAGTGGGGGATAGTGTTGAAGGCCTTGGCCAAGTCCAGATAGGCTGTGCGGACCACCTTACCCTCTTCCACAGCTCCGGAGACTAAATCAAAGTAGTCAGTCACGTTCAGGAGACAAGATGGGCCCTTCACGAGCCCAACCTGGGTGGGGTCCAGTGTTTGCTGGTTGCCAATGTCTTTGTTTATAAGTTGCATGATAATGCATTCCATGCCCTTGCAAATCAGGCTCATCAGACTGATGGGATGGTAGTTCCCGGGATCCAAGGTGGATTCCCTGCTGTGGAGTGTGATAACTGTAGCTGTGTGCACCTCAGTGGGATCAAAGCCTGAGGTGAGGCTATGATTAAACATGGCACTTAGGTGAGGTGCAGGTTTATTTTGTAGTTCATGTAGTACACAGCCCGGGATGTCATCTGGTCACATGGATGCTGTATTCCTAGCTGGGGAAAGTGCGGTTTCCACTTGTGTGGCCATGATTACTGGAATTTGGCATTTTTTTGGTACTGAGATGGGCCCTTTAGGGGTGAGAGGAGGGTGAACATGGCATTAAATTGATCTGCCCGGATATTAGCAAACTCCTTGGAATCAGTATATTTAATGCCATTCTGTTGTAGCTCAGAGCAGTTCTGAGCATTGCTGTTTAGATCCTGGACATAATTATAGAATGCCTTGTGGTTGTCTTTGTAATCTTTGGCAATTATATTTATGTAATAAGCTTTGGCGGATTTTGAGGGATATCAGCTTCTTAAAGAGGCTGGTAAGGGAGCAGTTTGCATTTTGGGATTATCCTTTTTTCTTCAACAGTTTCATCCTTCTGTTTTATAGTTTGTTAATGGCAGTGGAGCACCAGATTGGCTTCCTTTTTTGGAGAACAGCGTCTTGGTTCTATTTGGGATGGCACAATTCATGCACAAGTGGATGTGCTCAAACAGTGCCTTAGTGTAGGATTCATCAGTTGCACTTTCAGCTCCTGTCTCCATGGGTGTCACGAAGTTTGTCACTTCTGAGTTGAGTAGCATGGCATTGGCTTTGGAGAGGGTTTTTATGGAGGTTTCCTTACTGGTGGATGGGGGTGGGATGTGGATGTCAATGGTGATTACCTTATGGTCAGATCTGACCAATGAGGGGGTGACCACTGGTGTGGAGCATCTTTCTCCCATGTTGGTAACAACCAGGTCTAGGATATTGGAGACCCTGGTTGGATAATGGATTAGTTGATCCAGGGGTTTGGAATGTATGAATTTCAGGAACCGTTGGTAAAAGGTGTTGGTACCCAAGTAGTTTTCCCAGTTAATGGCAGGGTAGTTGAAATCACCAATTATTATTGTGTTTGGTTGTATCTTAATATTGTCCAGTATGTTTATAACAGTGTAGTGAGAATCTTGGGGCATGGTGGGGGATCTGTAGCAAGCTACAATTTGGATTATAGTCTTACCTAGTGTTAGTTGCATCTGGAGATTCTCAGATGCATTGTGTTGGGAACTAGGCTGGAGGTGGGAATAACCTTGGTGAATATGGATACTCCTCCACCTGTAGTGTTGTGGTCTTAGTTTGTTGCCCAAAATGTGTGATAAGAGTTGTAGCCAGATATTTGAGGTGTGCTCTCTGGAGCATTGAACCAGGTCCCAGTTACTGCACAGATATTGATGGTCTCCATTTGTAGGTGAGCCTCAATAGAGTGCCTTTTTAGGTTTAGATTTCTAGCATTGAGTCGCATAACCTTCAGTTTTGCATACTTGTATCTGTTACGGTGGTGGTTTTGTCCTTTGAACCTTGCCTAGATAAGGCACTATGGGGTGCAAAGAGCTATAGCCAGTAACCTGAATCCCAGCGGCAACAGGTGCAGATCAACTCTGACAAAGCATTGTGGTTTGTAAATCATGTCATCCCAGGAAGACAGTTACTGGATCCCCTTTGAATGACATCAGACGCTTAGCCACTTGTTGAAGTCATTGCTGTGTATATGTATATGTGTGAGTGTTTATATGTATATATATATATATATATATATATATATATATATATATATATATATATATATATATATACATATATATCTCCATATATATATATGTGGATGTGTTTATGTGCATATATCTATATAGATATATGGATATATGTGTACACATATATGTTTACCATATGTCCAGAACATGGAGTGGAGTCCTACCTCAGCACCAATAGTTGCAACCCCGTAGTGCAACGGGATGTCATGGATGTATTGCAGGTATATACATATATATATATATATATATATATATCTATATATATATATATATATATATATATATATATATATATATATATATAGATAGACTGTTGCTACTGTCATAGGGGTGTCTTAACAGACATGTTGGGTGTGGGAGGTCACATCTGCTGTAGACATGGGCACCATTGCCTACGGACAGACATCCTAAGTGCATCATAGTACAGTACCACTGCTAGCACAGTCATGATCCTGTGGACTACAGAAGGGATATGACCAATATATGTGGACAGTCTGGCACTCTGTAGTCAGTCCAGCAGTGTACACATGTCCCTTCATGCAAGACATGTGGACCACGCCTCCCAATGTGGATTTTACTAGCCATGTACATGGGTATATCATGACAGTACTGGAGTACATATGCCCACACAGTGTATGCACGCACACATGGCAATCTGTTCAGACACATAATACCTGGTGGTGCTGAGTTCACATGGTCACATACTACCCAGTAGATAGTGACATACATCTGTACAGCATACCACTGCTTTGTCAGAAATACACAACAGTTATGCTGGCCTGGCAGCAATATGTCTTGCAAATAACTAGACATAACAGCACACTGGGTAATTACAGTATGCTGCTAGGCATGTCACAAAGCACTGGGCAAACTACAGGCAGACTTCCACAATACTGGACTACATATTGTATGGGGGAATACACATGTACCTGTGATTATAGCGGGCTCGACACTTAGGTCACAGCATAGTGTAGCAGACACCTGTGAGAAAATGCATACCCACATCCAATTTCAACACAGCCACAGCCACATATGATACGCAAGCTTAATATGACACTGTAACGACTGTGATAAACACCATCCTCATATGTGCCACTCACACACTAAACCTACATACACTGGTCATGGCACAGTGTGGTCCGATGGCTGTCTGTGGTATGGGACACGTGTGTGTCTGGCCCTACAGACATGTGAGCCAATAGAGTACCATACACTGGAGCAGCATGTAACATCAGACAGAACAGGACAGAGAACAAGGGCATCTACCACAGTCTGTACAGAGCCCAAAGTTCATAAGCGCAATACACATACTGTCATCAATCATCCTAACTCAGGGGTCTGCAACCTGGGGCTCTGGAGCCACATGTGTCTCTTCCACCCTGCTGTAGTGGCTCCCTGTACCTCTGAGGATTAATGGACAATGTACCACACAACACACACACACACACACACACACACACACACACACACACACACACACACACACACACACACACACACACAGGCAGAGAGAGTGATCAAGAAATCCCAACACAGGAACACAATTATGGACATATGTTAGGTATTGTTCTTATACACTTAGTTATTTTATATCTAGTATAACTATATATGAAACTGTATATGCTCAGCTGTCTCCATTTTAGGAGTCAGACAGCTGTTGTGCCTCCCGATGAATTTAGTTTGGTGGGTGAGGGGGTCAGGACTGGCTCTTTGGATAGTGAAGGTTGCAGACCCCTGCCCTACGTACACAGACCACAGTACTGTACACACAAACATGGAATGTCCAAGTAATGTCCTCAGAAACAACCCCTACTACACACAACATGTCCAGCAGTCTATTATCTGACTGGCTTGTTATCAGGTATGATGTCAATAAATAATAGTGTACACAACATATGCACCATATATATGTGGGCTTCATCTGCACAACACATGTGTGCACCTCTGCAGTTTAGAGGTCAGTGTAATGTAACAGTCTTATATGCCCCTGTAATTCAGTGTATGGGGGGTATGCACCATAAGAATCCTAGGGTGTTACAACATGTGAGGAATACCAGTAGTAAGCTGCCTTAAAGTATACGGATGTACATTAACATACATTTCACCTTGTGAACATTGCTGGCCTACTGCTTACTGCCATCAGTGTGATTGTGATGATTTCAGTTATGCATTGTTATGTAACAGATACCGGCCATTGTGTCAGCCTAGGTCTTTTCCCCCTAGTGATTGTGTGCAGAGTGTATTTACAGGCCGCTGGGCTATACATCTGCATTACATACTGTTGATTGTTTGTTATCCTGTGGCCCAGTCTGTCTTTCCTGTTGTACTACTTGAAGGCTTTGGCGTGGACACCAACAGATGTGATGTTTTCGGATTTAATTGATCTGTTTGAGAGTTGCATTACTCTGTTTGTATGTATTTCAAAGCATAATCAGCTGTATGAGATGGCATATACAACTGTAAAAGTACACAAATAAACCTTTCTTATGTATACAAACCTGTTTGTTCTGTTACATCCTTTGACTTCTCTTTGAGTATATGTTTCAGGAAACAATTGTCTTTCATATGGGTGACTCATACAATGTAAAAAGTAAAAAATCCAAGCCACAAATACTGGTGCAAAATCCTTTATAAATCCACAAAAAACACACACAGATGAGCGCTTTCGTCTGATCACAAGACTTCTTCAGATGAAAGCACCAGTGCTACATACAACTTTTTATAGTTGAACACAATTAACACCAATTAAGCTTTTGAAAATTGAGGTTTGAAATTTAAAAGAGCATCACAATAAAATACAATGCTATCAATGCAATGTAATACAAAAACACATACCATTGTCTCATCAAATACAAAAATGTATATAATTCAAATACTTTCAGCTTTTTTCAATAATACAGATTTAATATTATATAGTCATTCAGACCAGGTAGAATGTTTGATGTTTTATGAGTTAGTTTTTATTTATTGCATTTGTGACTCATACAATGTCCATCTGATGAGGTTGCAACTGTAGGGATACTGGCTGTTCAGTATGGTCTGCACCCTCTGACTATGCTTCTTCCTAGACATACCCCTGTGTGTGTACAAATTGTACATTCACTATAGTAGCCAGACTGGACTGCATGATATGCTATCAATACCAGCCAGACATAATACAGGTGGGATGGCTTACTGTTAACATCTTGTGGCCATGTAGTGTTAGGTCCTGGTTATGGCATTTGCAACAGTTGGCATTGTATTGCAGGGCAGACCTGTTTTGCTGGGTGGGGGGATATCAATACATGTAAGACTTATGTTGCTTGAGCCCCCTCACCCCCTGTGTTCATATATGTCTTTGTTATGGTCTCTATTTTTATATATATATATATATATATATATATATATATATATATATATATATATATATATGGGTCTACTTGAAAACACTGACATGCCAAAACACCGACAATGAGATAACCGACACCACAAAACTGACAGTTCAAAAGCACAAAACTTCACATGCCCGACAAACCACAATCCCGGCAATCAATAAAACAAAATACCTTTTCCGAAAAACACACACACAACACAAGCACACCAAAAACCTTATAAACCTACACTAAACCTTACATACACAACTATCTATGCACTAACCTTAACCCAAACCCTAACCCTAAGGTCCCTCACTATCGCACACTCACCTAACCTGTGCCCTAACCCTAACTCACTTAACCCACCCATAACCCTAAAGTCTATCACTATCGCACACTTACCTTAACATGTCGGTGTTCTCAGCATCGGGCTTTTAAACTGTCGGTCATCTCAGTTGTCGATCTTCCAGTCTCGGTGTTCTCATCGTCGGTGTTTTGGCATGTCAGTGTTTTCAAGTAGACCTATAGATATATATATATATATATATATATATATATATATAAATATATATATATATATATATATATATATATATATATATATATATATATATATATATATATATATATATATATAAACATACACACACATACATCTAGATGTAAAAGTACATTTCCTGTACTGTTGAATGATTGTGTTGGCTGATATGTTTGTGTAAACATCAGCACTATGTTTTTCTGCTATGGCTTAGTGTTAAAT
This sequence comes from Protopterus annectens, assembly GCF_019279795.1. Lineage (NCBI taxonomy): Eukaryota > Metazoa > Chordata > Ceratodontiformes > Protopteridae > Protopterus > Protopterus annectens. The sequence goes on from NC_056746.1 coordinate 545,964,761, forward strand.
CACATTGGCTATGGTGTACAGGTTCCTGGGTTCGAGCCTTGAAAAGGTTGTATTTGTTGCTGGGCAGAACAAGGGCCATTGGATACAGAGTGATTAAGGCACTTTTGGGTAGTTGTAAGTGGGTTTGCACGGGGGTAAGCATTGCCTACACAAGTTAAGCAATTTAGAAGCTAGCTGATTGCAAGAAACTGTAACCGGAAGTTAGCACTGCTTACCTCCGTGCAAACCAGCTTACAACTGCTTTAAAGTTCCTTAATCACTCTGTATGGCCCGTGTTCTGCCCAGCAATAAAATAAACAGCCTTTGCAAGTCTCTCTGCAAACCATACACAAAGTGATTTACCACTAAGCCATGACAGACATACATAGATCTGATGTTTTCAGAAACATATCATCCAGCCCAGTCATGCAACTGTACAGAAAATGTATAACAAAATCTAGATGTATGTGTGTGTGTGTAAATATATTAATATCTAAACAGATACAACATATATATATATATATATATATATATATATATATATATATATATATATATATATATATATATATATATATATATTTACATATATATACATATATATGAACATATATACATGCAAATGCCTACATCGACACATATATATATATGTCTACACCTATATGTCTACATATACACAGCAAGGTACATATATGTACGCAGATATATAGCTTTGTAGGTATATACGGACATAGTCATACATATGTAAGCTGATATATATATATATATATATATATATATATATATATATATATATATATATATATATATATATATGTGGCCATACATCTGTAGATAGCAGTGGTAGATTAACAAAAACAAATATGTCCACATGCACCGTTAATGGGGTTGAGAGGCCCCAAACAATATATGTCTTGTACGGATAGGCATACCCCCCAGCCAAACACGTCCACCTTGCAATACATTACCAAGTGTTGCAGATACCATAACCAGGACCTGACATGACATGGGCACAAGGTGTTAACAGTACTACATCCCACCTGTATGATGTCAGGCTGGTATTGGTAACATATCATGCAGTACAGTCTGGCTCCCATAGGAATTGTAAAATGTGAAAGCTATCAACATACCCATCCCCAGGATACATATACACAGACACATATCTGCAGATACAGATATACCTATATATATAATTACATATATATAGATATACATGTGACTACACAACACAAAGAGATATGTACAGTAAGATACATATGTAGAAGGTGCACAAAATTTGGAACAGCTACTATGCCTACAGTTCACACCTGAACAACTGGACACTGTATGGGCCACCCATACAAATGACAATCATTGCCTGCAACATATACCCACAGAGAGATCATAGGATAAAACACCACACACAGGTCTGCAGGAATGGAAAACCTTTATTTGTGTACTATTACAGTTCTATATACTATTGCTACTGTAACTGGGATTGTCTTCACAGACATGGTGTATGTGGGAGGTCACATCTGCTTTCCTCATGCTTGCCATTGGCTACTGACAGACATCCTAAGGACATCATAGTAAAGCACCGCTGCTAGCATGTACTGCCCCTTTTGACTGCAGCAGAGATATTGGCCAATATGTGTGGACATTCTGACACACTCTGTACAGTCCTGAGGTATACACAGAACCCCTTAGTGCAAAACATGTGTACCATGCCTGACAATATGGATGTTAACAGCCATGTAGATGGGTATAACACATAACAACTGGTATACATATGTCACCATAGGTAATGCATTCACACACCCCAGTCTGGCCTGGCACATAATAACCACTGGTATAGGGGTGCCAATGCCACATACTACCCATTAGATATTGACATACATCTGTGCAGCATCCCACTGCTCGATCTGACATACATGACTGTTAAGGGAGGCCCGGCAGCAGTACATCTGGCAAGTATCTGCACATGACATCTCACTGGGTAAGTACACTAAGCTGCTAGCCATGTAACAATGCACTGTGCAGGCTACAGGCAGACTGGCTCAACACTGGCCTACATCTCCTATGGGGGAATGCACATGTACCTGCATATATAACAGGCTGTACAGGCATGTCACAGCACAGGGTAAGATACACCTGTGTGAAAGTGTTTAACCACAAACAATGAGAACACACAATGAGAACACAGCCACAGCCACATATGGCTAGCTAGCATAATATTACAGTATATGGACTATCTGTTTAACACCATCCTCATATGTGCCACTCACACACTAACCCTACATATACTGGGCCACTACACAGTTTGGTCTGATGGCTGACTGTGGTATGGACATGTGTCTGTATGGCCCTACAAACATGTAAGCCAATATGGTAGCATATAGTGGAGCAGCATAAAACATCAGATAGGCCGGGACGTAGGATGATGACAACTACCACATTCTGTACACAGGCCAAGGTACATATTAACAATACACACACTGTTGACATTCACCATAAGTACACAGACCTCAGTACTGTACAAACAGCCACAGTATGTCCAGGTTATGTCATCAAATATAACCCCTACGGTACATAACATATGTAGCAGCCTGATATCTTACTGGCTTGCTATCAGATATGATGACACTAATTATGGTGTACAGCACATATGCACCTCTTCATGCACGACATATCTACAAAGGTTGACAGAGTTGTGGCTGGAAGCACATACATAGGGCCAATACTGCCATATTGCTGTGATAAACTCATATATTTACTTTTGTAACAGGGTTTGTTGCAAGATTTGTTCTATGAGGGATATGTAGTCAGTAACTGTCACGGCTTTTACAATCTACATATTGCAATCCTCACACTACCTTTTGCAGTCCACAGATAGATGCTCCACGGGTAACACATGAAACCAAAGGCACAACACACTGCCCTGTATGTAGATGACCCTGCAGATGGTGATTCCTCATAAACATAGAACTGACATGGCAGGTATTAAGAAATGTAGGGCAGCCATATCCACACACACACTGTTAAACCAACATTACTCCAAATGCAGTATAGCAGCACTTACAGTCTGTAGTCAGGTCAGGCACATCCCCCTCCTGTGGGTTGCCCTGTTTCCACAGTCATGTTGCTAGAGGTAAATCCCAAATCCATCTGAGATGCTGTTTGCCAAACAATACATCTACTTCCTGCTCACAGTAAATGAAAAGGGCCAACACCAACATGATGTTCCTAGATATTGGAGTGTGTTTCCATGCAATTAACTATGGGTATGTTACCATAGCTGTTCCACATGCAATTAGCTAGGGGAGGGCTGCAATTCTTGCAGATGCCATCAGCTGATCATGAGCATTACTTAAAATGCACATGCTGCTGCCTAAGCAAAGCAGGTGTAGGTCTACACATTCACCAGAAAGGGAGTGGGAGAGGCAGAGAGAGGCAAAGACAAATCAGGGAAGGGTGAGAGAGTAAAACCTAAGCATGTTTGTGTCACACACCTATTAGCACAGGGAACAAGCTCCTGACAACTATGTTGTGCTATCACAGTTCTATGCAGTTATTGGATGCGCCACATGGGTTACCTGTTGTAGAGCTCTCAGAACATATATGTGATGGTGAGTGACATCTGCAACAGGGAAACGGTAGCTATACGATGGTAGGTGACGTACATGTGCCTGACCGCATGAACAGGTGCCAGTGTCAACACAGCCACACTCTCACAGGGATGCACACACATTGAGACACTTGGCAGAGCCAGGATGACATCTCATCAGTAGTGGGATTGCAACAACACATCACTGTGGAGATATCACATGCACCACAGGGGTCATACGGAGGTTGTATGGGCAAAGGGTATGACATCAGGCAGTATGCCAATGGGGGTTGTATTGAGTGTGGATGTGAACATATGCACCATATAACACACACACAAGCACACAGGGTGACAGTACTGACATGCATGGGTGCATGTCTGCACAGGTGTGTGGTGGTTGACTTGCCAGATGGCTATACAAAGGTAGGTGATAGGTATACCTTGGCATCAGGCCACATGACAATGGTCTGCATTGTGGCTCATGGCTGTAGTTTCTGCATTTGCCACACAGGTGGGTATTGTATACCCCATCCAGTCACCTGGGTGACTATTGTGTGTAGCCAATTATGTGCATCACTTGCCATGTATGTATTCCTTAGTCCATGACATGGATGGTGTCTGTGATGTGCACACTGCCCACATGCATGTACAGTAACATTTGGAACTGTACCTGGGGTGTCTGGCCCATGTTGTGAACACAGATTATCATCAGATGTGCCAGTCTTGCCCAACTGTGACAGGAACTGGTAATGGGCAGCAGGTTTACTCTGCACCTACATTGATAGCATGCTAACAGCATTCCCTGGTGTCAGTGGCATCTGTCCATACAGGGCATGTTGTCAGGTATGGTATGTCCTTTGTGGGTCACAAGTAATGCACCACAGGTGTTGCAGGTGTCCATTGGGGAACATGGGGGAGGTGCACTGTCTGCATGTACGTGCATATTCCACATATGGACAGGGTTCCATGCCCTCTGTAGCCCACTGCTATCACTCCATAGTTACTACCAGTGGCTAATATGCAGTGTACGACCCACATATTGGCTGTGACCTAGGCACGTGTGTGTGTATGAGACATGGGTTGAGAGTGTGCTCTGAGTAATACTGGGGTTGCTAACTGTGATTGGCTGGTCTTGATGCTACATGTATGGGTATGGCTTTGCACCCCAGCCTCTCAGCTATTTCACGTCTGTTATCCCTGTATGTCGGACACTGTGATATATAGTAGGGCCACCATATAAGAAATATGCAAAACCCACTCCACATTAGCTACAGACTCCCAACCACCTCCACACAGGATACGAGTTACAAGCACACACACACACACACACACACACACACACACACACACACACACACACACACACACACACACACACACACACACACACACACACACACACACACACACACACACACACCTGTCATATCTGGGAGTAGAACCCCTAACTAACTAGTTTATTACACTACAGCACTACGCAGTTACAGTATGCACCACGGAGATTAGTGGAGCATTCTTTCACCAAAGGTGTATATCACATTGGATGACATTAGCAGGATTGCCAAAGCAGGACATTCAAATAGTAATAAGCATTACTAGCCTAAAATGCATTGCTCCCTACACAGTGACACACACACAAAACATCTGCAGCCAACATGTGTGGGTATAGAACCCCTAACAGAGGCCTATATCACACTACAGCATGGAACTGTTATAGGACACACCAAGGGGATTACTGGAAAACTCTTTCCCCAAAGGTGCATTTCACAATAAGTGACATCAGCAGGATTGCCAAAGTAGTCCATTTGAAATGTACTGCGTGTGACTAGCCTAATATGCATGGCTCCCTAAACAGACAGTGATATACACACTAAACATTAACAACCGACATGTGTGGGTATAGAACCCCTAACAGAGGTCTATATCATGCTATTGCATGGAGCTGTTATAGGATGCACCACATGGTTTACTGAAAAACTCCTTCCCCAAAGATGTATTTCACAATGAATGACATCAGCAGGATTGCCAAATTAGGCCCTTTGACATGTAATGCATGTGAATAGCCTAAACTGCTTTGCTCCCTACACGGACATTGTAACACGCACAGAACATCCAGAACCACCATGGGTGGGGATGAAACCCTACCACAGCTCTAAATCACACTACAGTAGTACATAGTTATGGCATGTGCTACGGAGATTACTGGGCTACAACCTTCCCGGGGGTGTATTTCAAGGTGGATGACATCAGCAGCATTGCCAAAGTTGAGTATATGACTTGTAGGCAGTGTGAGTACCCTAAAAAGCATTGCTCTCTACACAGACAGAATCAGACACACACTTGCCATGTCTGGTATTAGAATACCTACTTGCCAAAGTTGAGTATATGACTTGTAGGCAGTGTGAGTACCCTAAAAAGCATTGCTCTCTGCACAGACACACACTTGCCATGTCTGGGTTTAGAATACATACCCATCTACTTGATCACACTACCGCAGTTACAAGACATGCTACAGAGATTACTGGGCTACAACCTTCCCAGAGGTGTATTGTTAGGTGGATGACATCAGCAGCCTTGCCAAAGTTAATTATATGACCTGTAGGCAGTGTGAGTACCCTAAAAACCATTGCTCTCTGCACAGACAGACACACAACCACACTTGTCATGTTTGGGATTAGAACACCTACCTAACTACTTTATCACACTACAGCAGTACACAGTTGTAGGATGCGCTATAGAGATTATTGGGCTACAATCTTCCCAGAAGTGTATTTCTAGATGGATGACATCAGTAGCCTTGCCAAAGTTAAGCATTTGAATTGTTGAGAGTGTGACTACCCTAAAAAGCATTGCTCTCTACACAGTCAGACAGAGACACACACAAACAGTCACCAAGTTGGGGATTAGAACTCCTACCTAATTAGTTTATCACACTATAGCAGTGCACAGTTATCAGATGTGCCATGCAGATTACTGAGCTACAATCCTCCCAAAGGTGTATTTCACACTAGATGACCTCAGCAGGCTTGTCATAGTAGGGCTATGGAAAGGCAGTGTGTGTGCATGGGCCATAACCCATTCATCTAGGGGTTTACATGCCACATGTGGGCACACACAGGGTCACAGTTCACAAGTACATGTATACAGATGCTAGATTACTACTTCCTTGTACAGTCATGTTGCACAGATGGCACACGCACCACATAGTCTGTAATGCTGACAGATACTGGTGACTAGTATGTGCAGTGAGTGACATTTGCACCTCATGTGTTTGGGACCCTTTGGCTGTGTGCTGGGTGGGACAGGCCTGGATGGCTCCTTGTCACAGTCACCCTCTTCCACACATCTATGTCCATCTACCTTTGGCTTATTATAGTGTTTTATCCTTACATATATGTCTGTATCCTCATCCACTGTGTGTGCAAGGCATGAGTGGTGCATAATGACGAGTGTCTGCACTAACAACTGCGACTGCCAGATATGTCTGGTCCACTGGTCTTTGCAGACAAGGACTTCATATGTTTAAGTGTGTGAGCATGCCTAGTATGGCCATCTGTAATGCATGTGTGGATCAAGTCCAGGTAGTATGTACTGCAGTGCTGACCTTTGTGTTGTACATTGACAGGTAGCATGCTGTCTCTGTAGGGTATCCATCGATCATTTGGCATTGACTGTTACTACATTTCTGCATAGTGGGGGGGGGCACACCTGACTGTTTCTGCATTTCTACACAGGATTGGGAGGCACATCTGACTGTTACTATATTTCTACATCGGATGGGGTGCACACCTGACTATTTCTGCACTTCTACACAGGTTTGAGGGGGCACACCTCACTGATACTATATTTCAATGTAGGATGGGGGGACACTCCTGACATGTGTACACATTTGCTAGAACTGTACTGGTATATCAGGTACTCCATTTCAGTCTGTAGTCTTACCTATCATGCTGGCTAGAGGCATACCAGTGTACCACAGATCTTAGCTTTTAATTACCTACATATTAGTTTCTGTCTTCCTAGCCTTCAGAACTGACATCCCACTGCCTGACCTGCTGTAGTCTGTCTGTGTAAGCCTGGGGGGAGGTTACCCATAGGCCTCATTTAGAGGCCATAGCACAGCATTTGTTTGTGTTTCTCTGCACCTGTCCTGCTGGCTGTGACTGTTGTTGGGTACGTGCCCCCTCACTGACTGGCATGTGCGAGTCACTTACCTTGTAGGTGTCCTAGTATCGAGGGTGGTACTGCAGGGCTGCCTATGTCGCATGCACATAGTACACTCCCTACACATGGTTAGGCACATTTAGTGTAATGTTTGGCATCCCTTTTTCTGTATGTGAGAGTCGGAGAGAAGTGTTATTCCATGGGTCCCTCCCATGACAGTGTATGTGCTATGCCTTGCCTCTTTGCCAAGATCAAGGCATACTGGGCATGCCTCCTTCTGCCTACTGGGGCAGGCTCAGGTTGTTCCTTCTCTGAGTCACTCTGTGCCTTTGCAGGCCTTGGCAATGGTGGGGGGCTGTGTGGCCCTTCCCTGTACTGTTCCTACTGCAGCTGTTTCTGCAGGATCATACTGTGTAGCATGGCACATACAAGGACAATTTGGGTACATGTAGTTGGTGAGCACTGCAAGGCACTACCGGATGTATCCAGGCACTGGAACCCTGACGTGAGCATCCCAAACTCATGCTCTATTATGATTCTTGTTTGTGCGTATGCCTCATTATGGAGTTTTTGTTCAGGTGTGTGTGCATTTCTGATGGGTGTCATCAGCCACGGCTCCAGTGCATATCCAGCATCCCCCACTAGGTGATCATGTGGGATGTCCCCATTGGCAAATCTCTGGTACAGCTGCATCAGATGCCAGATGTGGGAATTGTGATAAGCTTCCAGGGCAGCCAGCACACAAGTTCATTATTATGCCCTGGGCATCACACTGGACCTGGCAGTTGATGGAGGGGAAGCCCTTCCGGTTGATATAGACTCTACCCTGCTCACTGGGTGATGCTTTGATGCATATGTGCATGCAATCTATTGCACCCACTACCTCAGGGTATTCTGCTATTTGTTGGAAGAGATGCATATTGCTGGCCAATGCCTCACAGGTGTTGAGGAAATATACGTGCTCACCGACATGTGCTGACATGGCATCCAGGAACTGGTGGAGTACCCTAGATGCTGATGCCTGTGAAATCCCCATCATATCCCCAGTTGGCCTTTGGAAGGTACCTGTAGCTAGTATTCTTAGGCCTACACATACCTTGTATCCACTGGGATGGGTTCCTCTCTGTTAGTTCTGTGTCAGACATGGCTGGCACAGCTAAACAATTTGCTGAAGGAGGTCCCTGTCCACCCTATAGCGCTCCACTATCTCCAGCTCATGTAGCCCTTGGTAGGTTATGCTGGGTCTGTGCACTCTTCTCTGTCTCCTCACTGTGTGTTGCTCAGCAGCATTCACATCTTCACCACCCTCAGCCTCTTCCACAAGTTGTATGATATCTATTGCAGCCCCTAACATTTTGCTGTTGTGAGTGTTAAAAGTTCCTCGCATGTTTACACCGGTGGTGTAGAGTGTGGGAAAAACCAGAGGGGAAGGTGTTTGCTTAGTTTATAGTTGTGTTCTGGGCTGGGCTGGTCTGCTGCCTGTGTAATTGGCTGATTCTGATACATTTCACCTGCCAGCTAAGCTAGTTCTTCTTGATAACCTTCCTACTGCTGTTTTCTCTTCCCATTGCCTTCCTGTTTAAGCCCGTTTGTGCGCCGTGCAAATGGAGTGCTGAAATGTGCACACTGCTGCTATTTCCAGGTTCAAGCTCTTTTTTCTTCCTGTAAACCCCGGTGTGCAGCGCGTACACCCACTTAAGCTTTGTGAAGGGTGCTAAGCAGGTTTAGACACACCCCCTAGCTTAGCTATGCTAAGCTAGGAGCAAACCCGAGCCACAGGGCTCCAATCCACTTACAGTATGTCTGACACACACCCCCATTATGTCACTATTCCTACTCTTACACTGCTGGGACCTGACTCAAATGCTGGGGAAAACTGAGATTCACTATCCTTCCCCTCATTTGCATAGAAATGCCTGTTAATGCATAGTTATATATCTCACACTGGGCCTCCCCCCTTAGCAACCACTACTCACTGGCCAGATTGTCTTCTGCCTGCCATTGACTTGCATGGCAGAATACTGATTTTAGTTAGAATACTTATTTTAGGTTTATTTTATTATTCCCCCCTCCCCCCGATCCCATTTGCACCTCACTGCCCTACGCTTAAACATCTGCGATCGGCTAAAAAAAAATAAAAGTTGATTTTTTTTATTTTTTAAACTGTTTGCAATGCCAATGGCCTTATACTTGGCCATTAGCATGCTTACTACATGATATGCAGCCTTTATTTGGAGGTATCATAGCACCTGATCTGCGGTGAGTGGGTGAAGTACTGCCTGATCTCCACATGCTTGGGCCAATTTTCACTCAGTACTCTTGTATTCATTCATCTCTTGACCAATGGATGGGAGATCGCAGATATACCCCAGGGATTACCTCAGTGTCACTGCTCAACAGAGGCACAGCAAAATAATGGGTATAGTTCCCCATACTAAAGGGGTGGCGTAAGCCACAAAACTATGGGCTAGGCTTGTAAATGCCCTCGGGCAGATAGCCTAGTATGAACCTATGAACCTATGAACCTATGTGTTCTAGTTTAAGACTTCTGACTCAGTCACACTCAAAATGAATTCAAATCTCACACACTCTAACACTTATGGGAAGCCTGATTCAGATTTCCAGCTGTGTCCCCTCCCCAGTACAAATGGTAAATGCTGACACCAGAGTTAGAAAGGTCTATATGCCCTTCAAATGGCGGTCAAATATTAAAAATTAAATATCAAAGTAAATGATAGCTATGACCAGAAGCAGACAGGCATTTGATGTGACCTAGGGAGTATCAAATAGGTATAAAAACTCTCTAATCTCTAAAGAACATATTGATTGCCCAGCCACAATGTTATGTAATGAAAAACATTTAATAGTAAGCAAAATTATTACAAGAATGTAAATCAATAATTTTCAATAAACACCAGAACTCAATCATCAAAAATATAAAATTAAACTGAAGAAGTCCATCACTTTAGAAAAACTCTATCTAAATAATTAAACTTTCCTAATCTAACCACAGAATACTGTCCCTGATCTGATCTAAAACATAACAGTAAGGCAAAAACAGGGTTACAATTTTTGTGAGTCCTTTTTTCTGGGAATCTTCTGCACAGCACTGTAACTGACTGTAACTCTAAAACTCACTGCTCAGGAACTGACTTCTCTTTTATAGAGTCCAGATTAACAGTCTCAACTGTCTTATTTTAAAAATAACAGTCAGCTGTTTGAAAAAAAGAGTTATTTTTCCTGTCAGTCAGCTGTTTGAATAATCACCTAGTAATCAAGAACATTTTAATGACATCACTTACTGTTTGGCTGATTCTCCACAGTTTCTACTTTAGAATCTCCCTCATAAACATGTCTAATTAGGAATGTATCAAAGCACTGACAGATTCTTTAAACATTTGTATAAACAGAGAGATACTCAACATTTTAAAAATGCATTTACATTTAGAAATGCTGGCATACAATACAAGTCAATCTGAGAATACACACAAATCTCCTGCCAGGCATGCTAACACTGATGACAGTGTTATTTTCTTCACTAACATTTCTAACCCCCCACGACTCAAGCATGATTTTCAAGCGACCTTTGAAAACTGATGCTTGAGAAAACTGGGTCTACCTGGGGATATTAACCTACTCCTTTCCTTGACAATCCATCTGTATTGGCATTATTAACCCCACTGTGATGTTGTATGGTCATATCATATGCTTGCAATCCTAGACGCCATTTCAGTAACTTGGCATTTTGTTTACTGACCCTATTAAGCCATGTTAATGGGTTATGATCTGTAAGTACAGTGAATTTTCTACCTTAAAGATAGGGCTGCAGTTACTGGGTTCTCTTCTCCTTCTTTGGAAACTTGGCTAAGTACAGCCACCCCCCCCCCCCATAATTTGAATCATCTACCCGTACAATACATTCTTTACTGTAATCTAGGCTGGCTAGCACATGGGACCCTCACAAAATCTCCTTCAGTTTATGAAATGCCCTTTCACAATCTGTGGTCCTCACTACCTTGTCTTGTTTATTCTTCTTAGTTAGGTTAGTAAGGGGTACAGCTATGGTACAGTAATTGAGCACAAATTTACTATAGTACCCTGCTGTCCATAGAAATGCTCTCACTATTTATTAGTAATAGAAACATGCCACTCTTGAATAGTTTCCACCTTGACAGGTTCTGGCCTAATTTTACTACTTCCCACTCTGTGTCTTAGGTAAGTGACCTCTGCCATACCCACCTGACACTTACTGGGTTTACTGGTTAATCCTGCCCTCCGTAATCTATCCAAAACCTCCATAACATGCTGGTCTGCAAATGCCCATAGAATAGTCTTCAATGTAGAGTTTAACCTTTCCACAAGACCATTACTCTGGGGTGGAAAGGGGTGGTCTTTAGATGTTTCACCCCAGAACACTTCCACAGACAAGTTGGCAGCTCTGACATGAAGTTGGCACCTCAGTCAGTCAGTATTTCCTGTGGAAAACCTACTCTGCTGAACATCTCGAGCAAAGCATTTGCCATCTTCTCTGTCTCAATAGATGACAGAGCCACCACATCAGGATATCTAGTAGAAGAGTCTGCTACCACCAAGATGTATTTCTTTCCTGTAAAACTTGGAGTACTCAGGGGTCCCACAATATCCAGGGTTACTCTATGAAACAGCTCTTTGATAAGTTACAAAGGCATTAACAGAGCCTTAGCCTTGTCCCCTGCTTTACCAACTTTTAGGTACTGTTCCCAAGTCCTACAATATCCTACCATATCCCTTGCAATCCCAGGCCAGTAGAAATTTTGCATAATATATCTTTTAGCATGTCTTATGCCCATATGACCTGAAAAAGGAATGGCATGTGCTATGGCTAAGAATGGCAGCTGATAAGCTCTAGGCTCTACTAATTGTCATATTACTTCACCTTCTAACCCACCTCCAGGAGTCCACTCTCTGTATAACAAACCTTTGCTCCCATATGCCATCTTCCTTGAGCCTCAGGTGCTTCCTTAGCCATCTCTGCCAAGCTTTGTAGTGTTAGATCTGTAAATTGAGCCTGTTTCAACTCTACCTTCATGACCTTCCCCAGCTCCCCTTCTGCAGGAAGCCTACTCATTCCCAACAGCTGCACCTCTCTGTCACTCTGGGTACTACCACTCACCTCTGTCCTCGCCGTTACTGTGTCCAAGGGAACACCAGTATTAACCAGCAGCTGTGGCTCACATTCAGACTTACTGCTACCAGATAGCACCTTCCTTGAAACAGCCACCACACCAGTCCCAGCTTCAGATATGAGAGCTGTCTGGGTCTCCCCCAGGCTACCAGACCGACATGCATGTCTTCAAGCCTGATTGCTGCTCACTGCATGCACACAAGGTACTGCATCATTAAAGTAATTTCCTAGCAGGACATCTGCAAGAATTTCCTCAAACACACTTACTTGCTTTCTTCCTCTTCCACCCTCCCAGTCAAGATGAACCCTAGCCAAAGGTATTTGGAACAGGGTCCCTTTCAAAGCTTTGATTGGAGAGCACTGCTTAAGCAATTACTGCGCTTCCCTAACCACTGCAGGCCACACAATGGTTATATCAGAAACTGTGTCCCTCACAGCAGTTACCTGTTTACTATCTACTAATATAGGATATAAATTATTGTGGTGATTTTGCACCCCAGGTATTTCTAAACAACTTACCACTGGCAGTTTGTCTTCCATGCTTACCGACTCCCTCACCTTCTATTTCTCACCTTGCATCAGTGGACATTTGGCTGATATGTCCCCTCTGGTTACACTTGAAACATCTAATCCCTAACCGTGCACTTGGATTAGTAGTTTTCCCATAACTGGTGTATTCTGTTGGAATGGTTTAGACTGCCACCCTCATGGATTCCCTTACATCCATGTGTAGCACTGGCTATCCCTTTCATCTGCAGTGGTGCTCTGCTTGCCAAGTAGAGATCCACTTTTCTCCCCAGCTCTTCCACAGAGTTACACTCATGGTCTGATAACCAGACTCTCATGTCATCAGACAGAGTATTGAGGGCTTGTTCCCTCACCAAAATGTCTGCCAGTCCCTCAAAAGTGGTGACCTGACCCCCCACTCACCCATCTGTGGAAGTAAGTACTTAAGTCAGCAATATAATCAAGTACACTTTCCTCTGCTTTGTGTCTAAGTTCATGAAACATTTTTATATATGCCTCAGATGTAAGTTTGAAACAGTCAAGCAAGCAACATTTCACCTAGTTATAATTCAAATAATCTACATAATTTATCTTTGCTAGAGTCTGAACAGCTTTACCATGGAGTAAGGGAGTCAGGAGCCAAACTCAGAGCTCACTCAACATCATATTGTCTACATACCCTCTCAAAAGTATGAATAAAACTATCAAATTCATACCCATCAATGTACTGAGGAAAATGTTTACTAATCTTTATAGTTTTGGGATCTGGTTATTCCCTTCCTCATTACCTCCATTTCCTTCTTGAAGGGTTTGAATCTCCATTTCATGCTGGCACTGTCTCTCATTGTCCTCAGCTTCTAAATGCCTCAGTCTATCTTCGGTCTCCAGTCATTTGCTCTCCAGGTCATATTGATACCATTTCTCCTCAGTCTCCAGTTCATATTGGCACTGCGTCTCCTTTTCCTCAGCCTCCAGGTGTTGCATTCTCTCATTTTCTTCAGCCTCCAGATGTTGGGATTCCAGGCGCAGTTTCTCCAAATCCAGATGGATTCTCAGGTCTTCCAAAGAAAATGTGGATTATCCTGTCGCAGCAAGCTGCACATCACCAACACCAAAATGAATATCCTCTGAATGGTTGGTCTGAGCTGCAGTCGCAACCAAGGCAGAAATCATTGCTTCCTTGGTCAGGCTGGCATGCACCAGTCCTCTGGCTTTACACTCCTTAGCCAACTGGATCTTTGTCAGCTTGCTAAAATCTTCTGCTGACATCCTTACCTGCTATCCCTGACTATCTAACTAAAAAATAAATAAATAAAACTGTGGTGGATTGAAATTCTGAATGTTTACCCTGTGGATGTTAAGAGTGCACACCATAATATCAACTATCCACAGACTACTGAAATCCAATTAAAAATCCCACTAAGCTGCCAACAGTTAAATGCGACATCCGGTCAATATCCCACCAGACTGCCACTAATAGGATGTTTCCCACTTAAATCCCAGATAATTCATTAAGCAGTCTCATTCCTTACCACTGACTCCAGTCTGAGAGTGTCATGGAAAACACCAGAGCACAGAGCACACAAGAAAAAAATTCCACAATTTCCCTTAAGAGCATAACAGGAACATGCTCTTTTTTTCCTGGGATTGGTCTGTATACCTCTGTCCACCCCAAATGTAATTCCTTATCATATACTTCAGAGCAATGTGTTCTAGTTTAAAACCTCTGACTCACTCACACTCAAAATAAATTAAAATCTCACACACTGTAATACTTACTGGAAGCCTGATACAGATTTCCGGGTCTATATTATGATATTGCATGTTCAGAAGAGTGAACGACACATAATCAACCCCATGTAAGCGAAAGTTTACAACGTCAAAACATCAGAACAGTTTTTTTTTCCAAGGGAAATAATTCGTTGAAAAAACGCTTCACTATTTTGCCTTTTCGCATTTTTCAGTTCGACAAAGACGCATTTGACAACCTGCATCTGCGGCAGCATAATAGGGAACCCAGATTTCCAGCTGTGTCCCCTCTCTAATACTAATGGTAAATGCTACCACCAAAGTAAAGGCAGGTCTACCCACACTTCATAAAGTGATCAATTATTAAAAATTAAATATCAAAATAAATTATAGTTATGGCCAGAAGCAGACAGACATTCAAGGTGACCTGGAGAGTATCAAATAGGTCTAACCACTCTCTAATATTTATAGAGCACACTGATTGTCCAGCCAGAATGTAAAGTAATGAAAAATGTTTAATAATAAGTAAAATGATTATAAGAATGTAAATCAATAATTTTCAATAAGCACCAGAATTCAGTCCCCAGAAATATAAAATCAAACTGTAGGACAGAAATCCATCATTTTAGAAAACCTCTACCTAAATAACTAAACTTTCCTACTCTAACTAAAGAATGCTGTCCATGATCAAATCTAAAACATAACAGCTAGGCAAAGGCAGGTTTACAGTTTTTAGTGAGGCCTTTTTCTGGGTATCTTCTGCACAGCACTGTAACTGACTGCAACTCTCAACTAACTCCTCAGCAACTGACTTCAGCAGTCTCTTTTATATAATCCAACTGTCTTATTTTAAAAATAACAGTCAGCTGTATGAAACATTTATTTTTCATGTCAATCAGCTGTTCAAATAATCACCTTGCAAGCAAGAACATTGTAATAACATCACCTACTGTCCATCTGATTTTCCACAGTTTGTACTTTAGAAACTCCATCAAAAACATGGGCAATTAGAAATGTATCAAAACACATATAGAATCTTTAAACATTTTGCATAAACAGGGAGATAACATTTTAAAAACTTATTTATATTTTCACAGTTAGACATGCTGTTATGTAATACAAGTTAATCAGAGCACATACACAAATCTCCTATCAGACATGCCAGTACAGATGCCAGTGTTTTCATTTTCTTCACATACACCATATAGTAAAAATATCTGTTCCTGACAGGAAACTTTGGAAATGAAAAATAAATACTGTTTTTTTTAAAGCGGCAATACCTCTACAGTCTGAAAAGAAATAAAGTATAATTTTCTTAAAATGGTAATAGATTATTTGTGTTTTCCTGTGAGGACTTATGTGCTGTAAATGAGGCCTGCAGCCAATTGCTGCTCCTTTGAGCACTTTGTAGGTTTTTAATAGATGCATCACTTTTCCCCATTTATTTCTGTTTTGTTTTGTTATTTAAGTTAACCAACTTAGAACAAGGACCTCTTTTTCGTGGCAAACTAAAAGCTTTATCAGGTTTATTGACATGGTCAGAGTCATGGAGTAAATAACTAAAGGCTTGAGGAATCAAACACATGAATGTGACATGAAATTTATAGCCTTAATATGATGCAAAGAATTGCCATTTAAAAACCCACTTTCATTACACCTCTCTAAAAGTCAGTGGTTAACATGGTTAGCCATAGTGTGTGTGTGTGGTGTGTGTGTGTGTGTGTGTGTGTGTGTGTGTGTGTGTGTGTGTGTGTGTGTGTGTGTGTGTGTGTGTGTGTGTGTGTGTGTACACACAAGCATGCACATACGCACGCATATCTGATTTACTTATTTATGATCAAACTTTGTTAATGGTGAACAAAACACACAGACAAAAATAAGATCAAATAAACATAAGGCCAGATTACTTAAATATCAAACAAATGAAATATTGAAAAAGTAAAACAATTTATTTTCCCAAACTTTACACTAAACTGCTCCAATTTGTCTGAATAGTGGCATTATTATGGGAAGTAGTACTGCATGCTAACCCTAACCCTGCCCTGTCCTAACCTTAACCCCACTTTGTACCTTAAAAGAAACCTCCATAACACTGCCACAAGACATAATCATAAATACAAATGCACCAACACCCACTACAAACATAAGACCTAACCCTTACCTAACCCTGACCCTAACCCTAAAATACACACACTTGCATGCAAACACACAACACCTATACCCTTACCTAATTCATACCCTAACACCCAAACTCACACATACACTCTAACCCCCTCCTAATCCACATTGACTTGTTTTGAAGAACTATTTGATAATCTTGCCCACCTCTAGCATTTGTCAAGTCAAACAAAGGGACATTTGACAAAACACATGGTAACCATATATATATATATATATATATATATATATGTATATATATAAAGATGCACATATATTGCATTTGGACCAATCCACTTAGTTGATTATCATGTAAATGAAAGAATTTCAAATCTGGAATTTCGGCTGTAAGATCTATACAGCTTATTGACTGCAAAAATTCAGTTTATTTTGGAAGATTCATGCAAATAATAGTACATGTGGTAGACAGCTCTCTTTGGTTAGAGAAATCTTGTAGTATTAAATACAGCTTTATTTTTAGGAACATTTCAAGATTTAGTATGCAAATTTAGTATCGTTGCTACAACTTTAGTGCAGATTTCTAGACTTCTGACAACATTTTGTATGGCAGTGATTTTTCTATAAATTAAAGACAATAACTGGCAACTGATAATGGAAGGATATGTATATTCCTTTTAACATCTTAGAACATCACATAGTTTACAAGGTTTGTACTTCTACATTGTAGCCTTACTGTCTGTAGTCACACTATCTACATAGGCATCTACAACACTTAAAAAAAAGTTGTGCTGCTTTTAAAATGTTCTGATATACTTCTGAATTTTGTTATATTGTTCTACACCCCCCTTTGTTCTTCATATGTTAAATGTGATGTTTGCCTGACTGGAAGCAAAACATTCCCCTAAACTTTCTGTTCAGGTAGTTGGTATTCTGTGTGGTGATTTGCTTTTACTGAGCATGCTTAGGATCTCCTTTTAGTAATGCAAGACTTGGTACTTAGTGCAAGTGCAGACATTTTATTATTTATTTATTTATTGACATTTGTTAACTGGGAAAGTCCACTGGGTCAGAGAACCCATTTTCAGTGGAGGCCCAGGAGAAAAGCTCCACAGTACACTTAATACATTTATAAAATAGATATTTTTGACAATGATTGTATAAAAAATTCAGGAAAAAAATTCTAAATTCTAAATAAAGTGAGTATATAAAGCAAATATAGAGCAAGTTATTCATTTCATAAGGTTTATAGAGAGAATGTACATTTAAAGAAAACAGAGTGGACATTTGTTTTATTTTGCACTTTTATGGAGTTTGAAGTTAGCAGTTAAAAGTTAGTAGTTAAAAGTAAGTAAATAAGTATTTAGGGTGGTTTGTTTGTGTGGCAGGTACACAATGAATTATTTAGGTAGTGTGATTTTAAGGCTGTTTTGAAGGTTTTAGCATGGTCAGTTTGAGTTATCTGAGATGATAGGTTGTTCCATAACTTTGCAATGATATGGGAATACAGACATTTCCCTACCCTTTTGTTGGGTTTAGTTATGGTTAGTAGGTATTTGTTGGAGGATCTTAGAGTTCTGGTAGAAATATAAATTTGTAGGATTGAGTTTAGTGCAGATATACAGGGGGAGTGCAGGGCAGTCATTGAGTTTGTACATTAGCTTGTGTGCTATGGCAAATTGGGTATACTGGAGGTGGTGGGAGAATTCTAGCCAATTACAATTATTGATAGCTTGGCAGTGGTGAGAGCAATATGATGTTCCATTAACAAATTTGGCTATTTTATAGTAGCATGATTGTAGTTTATTTGAAAGGGATGTGTGTAGGTTGGTAAAAATTGCACTACCATATAGAAGAGAGGGGATGAGTAATGTGATGGCTAGTTTAGTTTTGGTATTGTTGTCCAGGTAAAGTTCATGGCGGTATAGCTTGCCTAATTTAAAGTGTTTTTTATAGTGTTTAGGATATGGGGTTCATAACTGAGTTTGTTGTCTACTGTTACTCCTAGTAATTTGGCATTTTTTAGTATTTCTATTTCAGTACCATCTTTAGCAAAGATTTTAAAGTCAAAGTCAGGAGTGACTGTAGAGAAAAGTAATAGCTTTGTTTTTTTTAGGGTTTAGCATTAGTTGAGAATTGATGAGCCATGATTCGACAGAAGTGAATGCTTTTTGCGTATTTGTGAGGAGATCTGTAAAATTGTTGGAGGTGGATACTAGTGTTGAATCATCTGCATACTGTTAAGGTTTTTGATATGGGGAGTTTTATGTAAATCATTTATAAAAATATTAAACAGTAATGGTCTTAGAATGGATCCTTGTGGGACCCCTATGTTGTTCTTTTGGTAACTGGATTGAGAAGTTTGCTACCTAACAGATTGTTCTCTGTTTTGTAGGTAAGAGTTAAACCAGTTAAGGGATTCAAGGGAGCATCCTAAGTTTGATAGCTGATATAGCAGCTTTGTATGTGACACTGGGTCAAAAGCCTTAGAAAGGTCTAATAGGATAACTGAGATAGGATGACCGGCATCAATGGCTTTGTTTACAGTGTCTGAAAAAGACAGTAGGGTAGTAATTCTGCTATGGCCTGGGAGGAGACCTTGTTGTGTGAGGGATAGAAGAGCATTGTCAGATGTTTCAAGATTTGCGTATGGACACATTTTTCTAATATGTTTGATAGAGGAGAGACTATAGAGTTAGGATGGTAGTTGGAGAGATCATGGTAGTTTCCACCTTTATGGAGTGGGGAAATGACGGATTTTTTCCATAAAAGAGGGATGTGGGATTCTGTAATGGCCCGATTTATAAGAATGCTAACTGGATAAGCAATTGCACTCACTGCAAGCTGCAAGATATTCAGGGGGAAGGTTGTCAGCAGAAAGTGAGCAAGGTTTAGTTTGTTTAATAATTTTAAGATTACAGAGGTGGGTACAGGTTAAAGTGAAAAGTTTTGGACTGAAAAAGTATTAGTATGACTACTTTTGGGGTGGGTGTTATTTGGTGATAGAGGGTGGGCAGCACTCTGGTGATTAGAGCATATGTCAGGTGGAGGGTGTTTGAGCAGGTTTTGAATGGTAGTGATGAAGTGGGTGTTAAAGTCATGGGTGATTTGTTGTGAAGTTTTTTTCTGGTACAGGGGAGGGATTTTGTAAACTGCCAGGGTTGAGTTTTAGGATTATTGCTAGAGGTTGATAGTTTAGAGGAAAATAAGTCTTTTTTTGTCCTGTATCATTAACTTTTTTGCTGTATTACACATTTGCTTGAAATTCAGTTCATTATGTTTAGTTCTATCTTTTAGCCATATTTTCCAAAGCTTGTTTCTAAGAATGAGAGTTAGTTTAGTTTGTTTTGTTAACTGGGGGCATAACTGATTTTGGTTCATTTACTTCGCATTGGAGCTAAGAAAACTTTATTGAATAAATTTTCAGCCTCGTCTAGGGGGAGTGTTTTTAATAGGTTTCAGTTCTGAGCTTTTGAAATGGTTAAGAATTGTTTTTGGTTAAAGTGGGCAAGATTTCTAGAGGTTCTATAAGTATGTGTCTTGGTAATTTGAAGATGAGTCCTGTGGGTATAGGCTGGGAGGTGATCACTTAGACTATTAGGTATGGTGCCTGAGTTTGCCTAGTTTTGAGAGTTCGATACTAGTATCCAATCTAGGGTGGCTTCAGATTTTGTTGCTAGTCCATGGATGGGTGTGGAGATGAGTTGTGTGAAACTATGTAGGTTTAAACTATGTGTTGGTGAGGAGGAGACTAAGTTTAACCAGTTTATATTAGTGTCACCAAGAATTACAGTTTCATGAGATATATTTGAATTTATCCAGGATAGGAAGTCTTCAAGTGTGTGGGTGTTTTGGCCTGGTGGGATATAAATCACAACGATGAAAATGTGTTTGTTGTTATTTAACTGTATGTATGTAAGTAGGAGCTCTAGGTTCCCAAAAGTGGGAGTAGGTTTTGGATGGGTTGTTATTTGTAGGGAGCTTTGATAGATTAGTGCTACACCACCTCTCTTTTTATGAAGTCTATCAGAACAAATAATGTTATATCTAGGAGGGAGAATTTCAGTGTCAGTAATATGTGGCTTTAGCCAAGTTTTAGTTACTGCCACAATGTTAGGGGTGTGGATAGTTAGCCAGACATGGAATTCAGTTACTTTGTTGCAAATACTGTGAGTGTTAATTGTTATGAAATGAAGTTTCTCATCAATTGTGCTAGTGGTGCGTGATAAAGGGTGGGTTGGACCTGGGTTTGGTTGGATATCACCACTTAGTGCTAATAAAAGAGAGATTTGGGTGATAAAGTGGGTTTGCTTTTGATTAGGGATGGTTTTATGGAGATGCAATAGGTGTATTTTTGTTCTAGGGGTATGATGCATAAGTTTTATTTTGGTAGATGTTATGATATGAGATACAAGTAAAGATGGAGAGATGTCTGAGTAACATAGCTTATTTAGGTTCAAAGGAAGGGTTTGTGTGCAGGAGGTATATGGTGTGAGGTGTAAGGTAGTATGTATAGAGGTGGATTGTGCCAGAAAGTAAAGAAGTATGATGAAGGCTGAAATTGAAAGCAAGCATGATAGGCAATGTGTTGTGTAGATAGAAGGGGCCATGTGATAGTGAGAGTGTATGTGTGTGTGGAAGAAGTGGGAGGGTCGTTTCTAAGTGCAGTAAGTGGAAGGAGTTTATTGGGTAATTGAAATGGGGGAGTGGTTAAATAAAGAATAAATGTAATTGATATGGGGTTGGGTGGGAATGGGGGAAGGGTAGGGGAGCAAAGTGAGCCAGAGCGGAGTGGAGGGCGAACGGTATGGGTAGAGCCAGACCTTAAAAATTGCAAAAACAAGTAATGTGAGCTACAAAACCTATCTCCACAGTCAAATAAAATGCAGGTGAGAAAGTCAAAAAATATAATTTCCTACACTTTATTCTTTGTGCTGCTCTAGGGCTATCCAGCCATACTAGACTCTTATAGCAGTTACAAAGACGGATGTGTTCGCTGGTAAAATAAATATTACAAGCTAGGGATAGAAAGTGGTATTTCAGTTGGTGGTAAGGGAGATGGTAGCAGGCAGGGTAGAATGGGAAGCATTATCTAAGTTTGTAAGCGCACCAATAAAGCACTGCCAAATACTGTACTTAGCACAAGTAGGGCTAGTCATGCTTTCAGGGTATAAGGGGAGATACCATATTCAGAATGGGAAGAGCATGATAGGTATGCATTTTTAGAAAGGAGTAGAGGCTCGGGGGGGCTACTCTGAAGAGAGCTTCCTTTAATAAAAGGAAGTTGTGCATATTACAAAGGTTTAGAAAAGCTGGACATACAGAGTTTTTTGCCAGCTTAGTGGGTTTAGTTGCAGAGGATCCAAAAGTTGTTGAGTGGAGCCCGGATGCTGTTAAATACAGTTTCAAACTGCCAAGTTGAATATGAGCACTTAGGTGGGATATTTAACGTCTTTTAGGTGCAGGGCATACTAAGAGAAAAATGGAGCAAAAATTGTGCAAATTAATAACAAACCTACCTTGAGGTAAATAACATTAATAAACTATGAACAACCTTCAGATATATAGTTGCTTAATTAGACATACACAGAAATTCAAGTTGCAGTTTCCAGTTCTTGTGCGAGTCGTAATAGAATGGTATGCAGTAATGCTGGGTTTACCTATACTATTCAGCTAACAAGGCTGACTCGGGGCAGTATCCTTAGATAACAGTGGTAGCTAACACTAGTATGCAACAAATTCTATCATTTATACTGGTAAAACTGTGATAAACAGAAATGTAACATTGTTCACAGTTCACAGCTATGAGATTTTAATAGTAAGTCGCTGTAACAGAGGTGGTTCAATTGTCTAGGTTTC
Source organism: Protopterus annectens (assembly GCF_019279795.1). NCBI lineage: Eukaryota > Metazoa > Chordata > Ceratodontiformes > Protopteridae > Protopterus > Protopterus annectens. The sequence goes on from NC_056746.1 coordinate 545,987,881, forward strand.
TATTACTGATTTATGCTAGCCACACAGAAAAAAACAAGCTAAAAAGCAACTAGCAACATGAGGTTTAACATTAAGCCACTGTAACAGAGTGATGCAAGAGTCCAGGTTTCTAGTACTGATATTATGTTAGCAATACAGAACAAAACAGGGTAAAAAGCAGTTAGCGACATGGAAAACAGCTTTACACTGTGTCGCCTCACTAAGCAGCCTCAAGGTTTTACTTTTAGATGAAGTTAAACTTTAGTTAACTACGTGGCTCTTATTGGATATTTACAACGATGCTATCAGTAGTAGGGATTTTAAGACAGTAATATTTAAAATGCCCAATACAGTGCAGAGACCATCCTATCCCAGTTAAACCAGCTGTAGCCACTACTTACAAACAAACACAGTTTCAATAAGTGACAATATGCAATAAAATACAATTTTAAACAGTCATTTAGGGTTAAGAAAAACTTTTTTACAAGCTTAAAATGCTGTTTGATTTTGCAGTAATAGAAATAACAGTATGCTGGTAAAACAAACTAAGAACAGAGTGCAAGCACTTACAGGGAGATGCACGCTGCAGAGGTAGCGTTCTGAACATGAGGAAGGGTAAGGATTCAAAGATGGCACTGGGAGGAGGGTGGAAACTAAGTAATCTAGGGTGATCAGCTATTGGAAAAACCAAGTGGAGGGGGGGGTATGTTACCAGTGAAAAAGGATATGTGGGCTAGAGAGAGCCGGACCTTAAAAATTGCAAAACGAAGTAATGTGAGCTACAAAACCTATCTCCACAGTCAAATAAAATGCAGGTGAGAAAGTCAAAAAATATAATTTACTACACTTTACTCTTTGTGCTGCGCTAGGGCTATCCTACCATACTAGACTGTTATAGCAGTTAAAAAGAAGGATGTGTTCGCTGGTGAAATAAATATTACAAGCTAGGGATAGAAAGTGGAATTTCAGTTGGGGGTAAGGGAGATTGTAGCAGGCCTGGTAGAATGGGAAGCGTTATCTAATTTTGTAAGCACATCAATAAAGCACTGCCAAATACTATACTTAGCACAAGTAGGGCTAGTCATGCTTTCCAGGTATAAGGGGAGATACCATATTCAGAATGGGGGGAGCATGATAGGTATGCAGTTTTAGAAAGAAATTATACTGTAAGATATACAAATCTCTCTCTAACTTTTATAGGATGGCTTTGCTCCTTGAAACTCTTGACATGGGGATTGTGATTCCTATTCCTCCAAAACGTATTTATATTAACTCCAGGATTCTTAAACGTCTCAGAAGGGATAGTATTCCAACATATCACAATTTCTGAGTTAGTATGTGTTCTACCTAATCACACCTAAACTTTCACTGCTCCAAGGAATACACTGAACATTCTTGGAATTTCAACAGGTACTCATTTGCCTTGAGTCTGGCTTAGGAATATTTTGTGCTCTCATACAGATTACTTAGCATGTATATGCATGATAAGAACAATAAGTGGTTATCATTGACTGGTTAGCCAAAGCCAGTTTGTAAACATACAGAAAATGGTCCGATGTAAATGTTGGTGAGCACATTTCTCTGGTAATACTCACCAGATATGGTAGCTAGTATGTATTGTACAGCTCAAGTTTGTTAGTGGCTGCTTACCATGTGTGTATTTTAAACTGTTAGAGCTGGTGGATATGCAAACAATAATGTCCAACAGGGTGTGTGTTGTGAAAATATACCCTCTGAGGTGTTGTGATGCCTGAAGCTGCATTCAAGTGTTATTTAGACAGTAACTCACACCTTGGAGGAAATTTTTGGTCTTAGAGAATGAGCTGTCTGTAAAATTGTTGTGTTTTACTTATTTATTTTTATTACTATATTATTATTGTATATATTAGATGTAAAATAGTTACAGTATAAGTAAATAGTGCTAGAGAAAGTTTTTCTAACTCCAAATATAAGATTTTTAAAAATGTTCAGATATTTAATTCATTTTTTGATCCCTTACTCATTATATTTGTGGTTTGTTGGCAAATTATTAAGGAGTGAAGTCACTAAATAGTGACATAAATTTGAGTTATAGACTGCATTTCCTTCAGAAATGCATGTTAAAAAAATTATTTTATTCTAGTGAATTAATAACTTTATAACAGCAATGTCAAAGATATGTTCCTATTTTTGAACCTTGTTCCCCTTTATTTGGGGCTTAATGCACATTTCTTGAGCAAGAGGTCAAGAGATATGCAAACCTTTTAACTGCTGCTGCCACTGCTCGATCAGTCTCACTCTCTCTCTCTCTCACACAAAAAAGACTTCTGTTTTCATGTACACAAGCATGCATTAATTCATGCATGCAGACAGAATCATAAACACACATATGCACACTTTCTTTCATTTTTTTAACATTTATTTTAATTTTACATTTGCTGCACAGCAAAAACACTGCTTGGCATTTTTAAAGTAATGGCTTGATCCATCTCACTGTCACTTTCATGCGCGCATACACTATCACACACACACACACACACACACACACACACACACACACACACACACACACACACACACACACACACACACAGACACACACACACACACTAAACAGCAAAAGTGGCAGCCATTAGCTTTGTTACAGTCCGAGCTCCACAGCAGTATAATATCTTCCAATGACGTGGCAGACTCATTTTTCAGCTGGTGTTTTCTGTACAGTAATACCCTACTGAAGAACATTCAATCGCCATTCAGAGTGGTGATGTGCAGGTTGCCCATTTTTTAAAGCAGTGTAAAGGACTGGTTTTAAATGGTTTGACAGGACCACACTAGAATGTGTGGCACAGGATAAACAGCATTTACTGGTAAGAATGGTAGTGTGAGTAGACTTCTTTGTAGCTATTGTAGTAAAGATGTTTGTCTCAGTGTAACAGGATTGTATCTAAAATCTGGTCTGTGCATTCTGCTGTCCATGCTGATTCATCCATGCCACCAGAGAAAGGATATGAAATGTGCAGTCAATATAAATCTACATGCTGTGTGCACAACCTTGATTGGGGCCCTTCAGCTGAACCTCGGTCAGACTCCCTAAAATGCTTGCTCCGCCCTGGTCCAAATACATTTTTACCTCCCTTGTATTCTGCACTGATAAGGCCCATCATCAAACACAATGCCCCCTTTGAGATGTCTCTGACTAAACATATCAAACAGTTGGAGTGAACCCAAAAGATCCTGGCAAAAAAGATCATTGACCTAAGGAAATTGAGCTAACAGGAGAGCTTGAAGTCCTTGTCATTGTATTTAGTGTTCTATAGATTGCCTAGGGGTGATCCTTGCCTTGCTTTCTGGGCCACTAGGGATTCAGCAGTCCAAGTCCCCTTTTTTCTTAAAAAATCAAGTGGCCCATTGAACACTAGAACAAGAGATCTCAACTTGCTTTAGCAAGTAAAGTTGTGGTAGAGACATCAGTTTTTCTCACCAATGGCTACCCCTTCTCTGGAACAAATGTCTTCTCCAGATCAAGCAATATGACTCACAATCCTTCTTTAAGAAGAAATTAAACAATTTTTTGGGTATTCATAAATTCACCCCGTGGCCTACTGTTCCTTGAAAAATGAGGTAAGGTCTTAGGCTAGGTGCTGGTAAGGCATAAATGGCCACATGGCTCAGCTGACTTGTACATCCTATGATGTTATGATGAGATGAAGGTCACAGTGGGATCATGGTCAAATGGGGACGTAGGCAGGGTAATGGTTTGGGCACCACCCCCTGGCAGCTGCCCTCTTTCCAGTGTCTAATTACTTGGCTATTTCTCCCCAACTACCATAAATACTGTTCAGACCTGTCAGTCTGCATACTGTTTTACATTTTCTTCCTTACTTTGATGATGATTACAGATATTTTGATTTAATTTAACACTTTTATTTCAAAATTTATGGCAAAGACTGAGAGCCATTTGCAAAACAAAACACTACAGTCTCATAATGAAGACAGACTTAGCATAAACAGAAACTTCTCTGCCCCTGAAACTCGTACATTGAAATGGCATCAAAACCCACATTCAAAGAAACTTCATCTGGCCAGCAGCACATAAAGTTTACCTTTTAACTGTTTTCAAGCCATATGCCCCTTGCACACACACATTTAAGACCATCCATCCGTGCATGTGTTCTTTGATTCACCTATCTGATTCTACTAAATTATATTCCTCGTATAATACAAACTGTAACTGTTAAATCTTTGCTACTAAAACCCACAACTAAATAACAAATAATCCTCAAAAGCTGTTCTACAATCATCTAATTCTACACAAGGCAGAAGTGTGCAAATATGTAAATAATAGTGTGTAAATATGTAAATAACATGGAACCACTGGGCTTACATTATTCCTAGTATATTATCACAGTATAAACTCTGTATTAGTGTCAATTTCAGTGTTTTACTCCATTGTAACTGTATTGTTCTCTAAAATGCATGTTATCTTTTGTATGTACTGTTGTATTATGTTGGAGCTTTTCTCCCCGTGCCTCCACTGAAAATGGGTGCAGCTAGGCCCAGTCGACCATCCCAGTAAACAAATGCAATAAATAACTGCTTACAATATGCTTGAACTGGGATGGGCAGCCACAGTGGTGCAGTGGTTAGTGTTGTCACCTCACAGCAAGAGGTTCTCTCGTTTGATCCTTGGCTGAGGTGCCTTCTGTGCAGTCTGCATATCCTCCGTGTGGGTTTCCTCTGGGTGCTCTGGTTTTCTCCCACATTCCAAAGACATGCTGTAACTGGATTTGACACTCTAAATTGGCCCTAGGTGTGAGTGTGTGCCTTCTGTAGAAGGTTGGGTGCCGGGCTGGAAACTTGACACTGTAAAACTCTACTGCCAATCAGGAGTGGACAGGTGATCTGCTGTGGTGACCCTTAACTGGGAAAAGTCAGAAGATATGCTTAAACTGGGATGTAATGTAATTCCTTATAGTTTGCAGACATTCAGCTGCTATAGTGTAGTAATGCCTTGTACTATATATTCTGTTATAGGTAATACTGTCATATGTTACAGTGACGGTTTTACCCAGGCCAAGCTGGATATTGTACATTAATCTTGGTTGAGCACTATATGTATGCCTAAATGCTTGTTGTAATTGTTTGAACATATTTTTTGTGTCAAATTACTGCATAGAGTTTTTTAATTTAACTCAGTAACTGTAGTGTTATTAGCCTGTTTTACCTATTTCCTTCCCCTCCTTTCTTATATTGCACCAGTTATAAATACAGTCCTACCTCCTCTAGCACTCCCCTTATTAGCTTTTCCTAATCTTCTTTTTTTATTTCCATTTACAGTTGTCAGCTAATACAAACACTGTGGAGCATCCCTATAACAGTTCTCTACCACCCCTATAGCAGTTTTCTACCAAAAAGCTGAATCTGCAAAAGTCTGTGGCCAGTTTATTTAATGTACTGGAACATTACAGTGTATGTTCATGATTTAACCCTTCTATGATTGTAAATTTCATTAGAATGTATTCAGGGAGTGCAAACTACTGGTAACCCCCACCAGAGACCTCTCTAAACCCAACACTTTCTTGTTTGGAATCATTGTTTTACACAGTCTTCTTCTCAATACACTTGTTCATATTTCTCCCACTCCATACTCACTCCCGGCATAAGGTTTCTATTTCTCTAAGAATTCCTAGTCTACAAAATTGTCAGCTGCATAGATACTTTTCACAGTACCTGGTAGTCTAAGTGACTGTTCCTTGCTGTGCAGTTTTTTAACTTGGATCTTCCCACTCAGTTCCGCCCTCGCTACGCTTGGGCCTCACTCCGCTTCCCTACCCTGCCCCAATCCCCTCCTGCCCCTAAATCACTCAAATTTATCTAAACCTAACCACTCACACTCATACGTGTCTACCAAACACCACCTGTACAATTTTGAATGATAAAGTAGCCCACATTTCCACACTAATTCTAATCAACACCCATCCATTAGCACATATATATTAACCTTTAACCAATTCCTACCCTTTATACCATTGCAAAATGCTATCAATACATTGATGCTATCAATACAAACACCCCCTTGTTTCATACACATCTAACAGTTGTCACTCCCTATAATCAAAACAGGCCAATGTCCACTATATCCCCCTCCCCCACCATTACAATACAACACATACCCACCTACACATTCAGCTGTTCTGACCTCCCACATAGTCACCCTCCTATCTGATTTAATCCCTGCTCTACCACATACCCACAAACTCACAATTATCACCTCCCCCTCCAATATCTCACAACACACACTAACCACACACTGTTAGTCCCACTCTAACAACCTCAATACACTAATAAAGCACCCAATGTTACACTCACTAAAGCACACATCATTACATCCACTAAAGCAAACATTATTTGCTACCTTATCTCTCCACACAGCCAACCTATTCACATTAGCCCTTCTTTATTATTTAACTAACTTCTACACCCCCATCTACTATGACCACCCCACCAACTCCATCACCAACTCTCCACTGCTTATAACCCACCACTACAACTCCCAAATTTCACCCAACCACTACAGCACCACAGAAATAGACTACCTCCCACTTAAGTACAATCAATCCAGACACAAAAATGAACCACTATTTAGAAGCCACAAACAACTAAGCAAACGTATAACAACTTTATTTCATATATTATCAAAACTAAAACTCAGTGGTGACATCCACCCCAACCCTGGTCCCAAGACTACCAATAAGCAAACTACCACTTACACCTCAATCAACTCCACCATACCCCTTGACCCCAAATCACACTACCTGTTGTTCCTTAATATAAATTTAAGAAGTATACTAAACAAAATCTATGACGTCCACGTGCTAATTGACTTACATTCCCCTGACATAACCATTTTGACTGAAACTTGGCTTAAGCCACATGTCAGAAACAATGAAATACTTTTCCCAGGGTTCAACATATATAGACTCGATCGTCAAAATAAATGTGGAGGAGGTGTAGCAATAATGTTTAAACAAAATCTAGCCCTAGAAGTTATCAACACCACACTTTCTACATCTAACAATGCAGAATTACTCATCACCAAATCTGAATATCAACAAGAACAAAACACGTACCATAGTAGCTATCTATGTCCCTCCAGGAGATAACACTAGCACAGTTGAAGACATACTTCACTGGCTATCCACAACCTTCCACCAAGAAACCATAATTATGGGTGACCGCAACACTGACTGGTCCACCTATAATTCCAATAATTAATCCAATTTCATAAACCTATATAGTTTCTCCCAGCTCATACAAAACCCCACAAAAATAGACAAAACCTCCAACAGACAAATCCATCCTGGATTGGATTCTCACAAATAAAAATAACAGACCCCTTCTAGCAGGATGTCTCCCTATTACCATAAGTGACCACCTACCTACATACCTCATCAGAAACAATCTTAGTCCACCTAGACAATTAGTCTATAGGCTAATCCGTATCAAGAAAAATTTTAATATCCACATTTTCAACTCCCTCTTCCAACAAATTAACTGTTCCCCCCTCAAAAAACTACCACTAGATGATGCTGTTCAACATTTTAGCACCACCTTTCTCAACATTCTAAACAGCCTGGCCCCCTGCAGAATAGCTAGAATAAAACATCACCACACACCCTAGCTTAGAAACAACACCAAAGACCTATTAAAAGAAAGGGACAAGGCATGGGAACACTGGCTAACTAACAAAAGCATTGACAACCTTCTACTTTTCAAACAACTTAGGAATAAAACCAAATCCCAGATAAAAGGTGACAAAAAAGCCTACTATATCACTGCACAGCAAAGTAACAAAAACAACCCCAAAAAATTCTGGGCCACTTATATACAAACTCCTGCAACCTGGTAGTATGTCCACCCCTAATTCTACCACACCTCCATCAAATGATAACAATGCAACACAATTCAATTCCTTTTTCATAAACACAATTCACTCACTTATTGACTATGACCAAAACATCACTACTACAATCCCCATAACCAACAATGAGGGTGGAAACTCCTTCTCCTTTAACCCCCTCCCAACCCATACCATAAAAAACTACTCAGTAAACCCAAGCCCACCAGCCTAGCAGCTGACATCCTCCCATCAGAATTCCTCAAAGCTGCCCCCTAAGTCATAGCCTACCCCATTTCTATCCTCATCAACCACTCTAACTCTGAGAACTATGTCCCACTAAAGGTGGCAACTCTACTGAGCTTACTAATTACAGGCCCATTGCCATTCTTTCACCCTCTCCAAAATACTAGAAAAATGTATTTACTCCCAGCTTCTGCACCACTTTCTTTCCAATAACCTCCTATCAAACACTCAACATAGTTTTCACCCCCACCACAGCACCACAACCATTCTCCTCAGTTTTACTAACACAATAAATGAACACAGAAATCAGAATAAATATGTCTCATCCATCTTTCTAGATCTCTCAAAGGCATTCGACACAGTGTCACACCAAAACCTGCTGTAAGAACTGGCCACATTACATCTCAGTCATTCTTCCCTAGCTTGGTTCCACAGCTATCTAGCTAAACGACTGCAGGTTGTTAGATGGCAACAGGAGCTATCATCTTTGCTCCCTGTTAACATATGAGTTTCACAAGGCTCCATATTAGGACCCTACTTTTTACCATCTTCACAAATCAACTCCATAGATCCACATCTCTTGTCTCTATCATCCAATATGCAGATGACTCTACCCTGATATGCTCTGCCCCCTCTTTAACATAACTACAGGCTATAACATAACAATCCTTCTTAGAAGTAGAATCCTGGCTAACTAACACTAACCTCATACTGAACCCAAACAAGACCAAACTCATGCTCTTTCACCCCTCCAAAACACCCAATCCCTCAGCCACTTTTCAAATCCACTCTTCCAACAACACAGTCATAAACACCAGCTCACATATCAAATTACTAGGTGTTACAACTGATAGCAAATTAAAATGTGACATACACCTCTCTCAAACCATTAAAAAAACACACATCAAACTAGACTCTCTTTATCAAATTAATCCTTTCCTAACTAGCCATTCCAGACTAAGCATCACCAGGACTCATCTCTTATCTTCTCTTCTCTATGCTTCTCCCATCTTTACAAACCTTAACAAAAACTGGCCTTACCAAACTTGAATCAGCGTACAATAAAATAGCCAAGTTCGCCACTAGCTCCCCATATAGGTCCCACCACTGCTCTGCCCTACAACACATAAATTGGATAGAATTTCCACAACAACTAATCTATACCCAACTTATCTTTACTCACCAACTGATATACCTGCCAAAAGGAACTCCAGCCCTACAACAATTACTCCAACCATATACCAACACTCAGCAACTCTGATCCTTGCACAAGTATCCAAAAGCAACAACAAAGCTGGGGATGTCCTCTACTCCCACCACATTTCTAAACTTTGGAACTCAATCCCTCAACACATCCTAAATGCTACCAACCTACACCAATTCAAAACTCTGCTCAAAGACCACCTCACTAACAACTGGCTCTGCTCTTGCACCAAGCCAGGCTAATACCACAAAAGCCCACATCAAATTTCATCTCCTAAATTTTATAGTCTCCATGTATACCCCACTCCCACTTGTTAACACCACCTATCAACTACCTAAAATAAGAGTATAATTTGATCATTTCTTTTTTTTTTTTTTTTTGGAAGGGTATACATATGTACACGTATTAAAGTATACTCAAATGATCTACTAAAGATGGACCCCTGCCGTCAAAAAAAAAAAAAAAATATATATATATATATATATATATATATATATATAAATATAAATATATATATATATATATATATATATATATATATATATACATATATATATATATATATATATATATATATATATATATATATATACATATTTCTATATATATATATATATATATATATATATATATATATATATGACTTTACTATATTTTATTAACTTTCTCCTTTGTATATTGTACTTTCTTTATCGTCTCTAGATATTTCTGTCAAATTCTATGTAAAACCGACACTGTACCTGTCAATTTTGTTCTTGTTTTATTGGAGCTTTCTCCCCGGGCCTCCACTGAAAATGGGCTCATACCCAGATGGACTATCCCGGTCAACAAATGTAAATTAAAATAAATAAATAAATGAATAAAACAAATAAAATACAGCACCACTTTTGAATGTGTTTTAAATTTGTAGTTTTGAACATTTTTTCCAGTAAACATTAAAACAAAATTTATGAACCAGTACTGACAAAACTACCCATTTTAGAACATTTCAACCATAAATGTCCACTCAAACTTCTATCATTATAGTCCACCATTATCAGTTAAAATGCACAATCTCTGCTGAAGTGAAAGTCATCTGAATAAATCCACATTAAAGAGATCTGTAACTAATGAAGAGTTTGTTATTGGTAAACAACTTTACATTTTATTGTTTAATCTACAAATTCAATTCCTACTGCCTTGAAGAATAAATTGTCTATCTTACATTAAAATGGTAAGCTGGTAATATTGCAGTAGTGAATGTCTGGCAAATTGACAGCAAATTCATAGGTACTAGGCATCTTACCCAAAGGAGGACATAGTCAGGAGTGCAGTACCCGCCCCCCTTAAAGTGCACTACATTATCAGCAATCCATCTATATGGTGCAGAAGTAGAACCCACAGTTTTCTGCATTAAAGGTAAGTATGTTACCTCTTATGCCACTAATGCTGCTTTCAAATTCCATAGTACAAACACTGCTAGCCATTTGCTAAACAAAACAGTTGCACATTGAAAACAGACTTAGCATGAGCAACAAGTAAGCTTCTTTTCCCTTAAAACTCACAATTCATGAAAATGCACTGAAAGTCACAATTCCTTAAAAATGCACTGAAACTCAACATTTCTTCTGCAGTCTGGCAGTTGGTGTAGAGTATTCAGGCTCTTGCCTCTTATAACTAAGGTGCAGGGTTTGAGTCTAAGCAAGTTAATTTGTTAACCTCACATACTTTAATGGAGCATTACATACACAGTTGACCAACAGAAGGAATGTTAGTTCTTGTTTTTCACAACAGCAGCAGCAATAAACAAGTTTAAATTCTGTATGTGTAGGAAGAAGCAGCAGCAGAAATGTTTACATCTATGTTGACCACATTAATGTGTGTGCATGTGTTGTACTAAAGATACATGTGTTCACACAGATGCCATTAAAGAAGAAACTTTTTTTTTTTTTTTTTTTTTTAATTGTTTAATTAAAAATTAAATGTTGTGGCAGTCCCCGGCCAGCAGGCCTTAGGCAACTGCTTAGATCACCTACTGTTTGGATCCAACTCTGATGACAATACAAATGCATTTTTCAGTATTCAGTCTTTTCTTTTCTGTGAAATGACACTCTGAAACAAGCATGTAAGACTCTGCAAACCTTATCATGTAGGGCAACATGAAAATATTGATTTTTTTATAAAGCTTTGACTGTTCCCACAGTTATAAAAGGTCTTCATTTGATATCAGCATAATCAGACCATTCAATCAGTGATAGTTTTCAGTATACCGTGTGCACCTTAGAGCATAGTCCTTTTTCCTCATACTCTCAGGAATATTACAGCTGCTACTTCTCTTTAGTTGCAGGCTTTTTTTAATGTAGACTATAGAGAATGAGAAATCACACACGAGTGACTTTTGCGTACTAAACAGCAGAGTTCATAGTGAGATGCATTAACATACCTTTGTCGAACATTTTAAGTAAGACCGTTAGCAATTACCAATTTTAGGGTGGCTGTGGTGGTGCAGTGGTTAGCATTGCTGCCTTTCAGCAAAAGGTTCTTTGGTTCAATTCTTGGCTGGGGTGCCTTCTGTGCAGAGTTTGCATGTCTTGCTTGTGTGGGTTTTCTCTGGGTGCTCTGGTTTCCTCACAACGACATGCTGCAGATGAATTGGCCCTAGGTGTGAGTGTGTGCCTTCTGTGGAAGAACAGACAGATGATCTGCTGTGGTGACTCCTAACTGCAAAAAGCCAGAAGAAGCAGTTGCAAAGATTTGAAATGAGAGAAGTGCCATAGAAACATTGGTAGTTTCCACTTTTATAAGGTAAAATTTAGGAAATGTCCATTTTGTTAGATGACAACATGAATTTACAACTATTGTCACATTAAAACATCACCTTAAATTCTGTCCCCCAGTCTCAAGTATGTGTTTGTGCATGTATATCACAAACTGCATTCTCACTGTCTCCATCTCTCGCTACCACCTGCTAAAAGGAAGCAATACCTTTGTAATTAGTACACAGGTGATCTGCAAGGATACCCTAGCCACATTCAAGTCCTACTTACCTTATTTTTGTGAACTAGTGTGTAATACCTTTCTTGTTTAATAATGCCAAATAAAGTTGCCTTTGGTTATTCCTTAACTGAAATACTATGGTATCCTTAGGAACCCAGCTTGATTGGTAGCTGTTGGTTTATAACCATCAAGTGTGAAAATGATATTATTCCTGTTTACAAAATTGTGCAACTACATTATAAATCCCTGAACAAATACCACTGGATTTCTATATGCAATGTGTACCGGTAGCACATACTCTCCCTCGGATTCTGAAAAGCTTGCACAGAGTGCAAGATCTGTGCAGGAGTGCAAGCAGGCAATATGTCTGCTGTGCGATCCAGGAACAGCCCACAGGGGCATGCAGGAGTGCTCCTGCACTAATCTTGCATGGACTAAGCCCTGGTATGCAAATCACCCCATTTGCAGTTGAAATCCATGCAAATGAGGTGATTCTGTAATCCAGGAAGCTCACAACGGTCCGTGCAAGACTAGTGCTATCTGCAGAAATGTACTCGGTTAGTAACCGAGTACATTTCTGCAAAATCCAAACCGGAGCTATGACAGCTCCAAATAAAGGCTGCATATCAAGTGGTAAACATGCCAATGGCCAAGTATAAGACCACTGGCATTGCAAACAAAACAAACAAAAAAAAAACTTTTATTTTTTTTTACCTGATCTTGGCTGTTTAAGCGTAGGGCAGCGGGGTGCAAATGGGATCAGGGGGAAAATAATAACATAAACCTAAAATAAGCATTCTAACTAAAATCAGTATTCTGCTATGCAAGTCAATGACAGGCAGAAGACAACCTGGCCAGTGAGTAGTGGTTGCTAAGGGGGGAGGCTTAGTGTGAGTCATGTAACAAGGCATTAGCAGGCAATCCTATGCAAATGAGGGGAAGGATAATGAATCCCAGTTTTCCCCAGGATGTGATTCAGGTCCCAACAGTGTAAGAGTAGGAATAGCTTGGTGCAGGAGGTAGGTGAAATCATGGGGTGTGTGTCAGGCATACTGTAAGTGGATTGGAGCTCTGTGGCTCGGGTTTGCTCCTAGCTTAGCACAGCTAAGCTAGGGGGTGTGTCTAAACCTACCTAGCACTCTTTACAAAGCCTAAGCGGATGGTGTTTCAGGAAAAAATAGAAGTTAAACCAGGAAATAGCAGCAGTGTGCATATTTGTGCACTCTGTTTGCACGGCACACAAATGGGCTTAAACAGGGAGGCAATGGGAAGGGAAAACAGCAGTAGGAAGGTAATCAAGGAAAACTAGCATAGCTGGCAGTTGAAATGTATCAGAATCAGCCAATTACACAGGGAGCAGACCAGGCCAGCCCAGAACCCTACTGTAAACTAAGCAAACACCTTCCCCTCTGGTTTTTCCCAAATTCTACACCATCAGTGTATACAAGCAGGGAAATTTTAACAAACAATCCAACAAAATGAGAAGGGCTGCAGCAGGCAACATAGAACATCATATGCAAGAGGCTGAGGGTGGTGAGGATGTGAATGCTGGCGAACAACCCACAGTGAGGAGATGGAGAGGAGTGTACAGACCCAGGGTAACCTACCAGGGGCTACATGAGATGGAGATAGTGGAGCACTAAAGGGTGGACAGAGATCTCCTACAGCAAATTGTTGAGCTGTGCTGGCCACACCTGACACATCAAACTGACTGAGGGGAACCCATCCCATTGGATACCAAGGTATGTGTAGGCCTAGGTATACTAGCCACAGGTACCTCCCAAAGCACAACTGGGGATATCATGGGGATCTCGCAGGCTTCAGCATCCAGAGTATTCCACCAGTTCCTGGATGCCATGTCAGCACATGCCAGTGAGCATGTATATTTCCTCAACACCCGTGAGGTGTTGACCAGCAATATGCATCTCTTCCACCAAATAGCAAAATACCCTGGGGTAGTGGGTGCTATAGACTGCACGCACATATGCATCAAAGCACCACTCGGTGAGCAGGGTAGGGCCTACATCAACTGCAGGGGCATCCCCTCAATCAACTGCAAGGATGATTATAATGAATGTGTGTGCTGGCTGCCCTGGAAGCTATGACGATTCTCACATATGTCATCTGACGCAGCTGTACCAGAGATTTGCAATGGGGACATCCCCTACGGTCACCTAGTGGGGGATGCTGGGTACACACTGGAGCCGTGGCTGATGACACCCATCAGAAATGTACACAGACCTGAACAACAATGCCATAATGAGGCACATGCACAGGCTAGACATATAATAGAGCGTGTGTTTGGGATGCTCAGGTCACGGTTCCGGTGTCTGGACACATCCGGTGGAGCCTTGCAGTATTCACCAGCTACATCTACCCAAATTATTATGGTATGTACTATGCTACACAATATGATCCTGCGGAAACAGCTGCAGCAGGAACAGCATGGGGCAGGGCCATACAGTGCCCCACCAATGCCAAGGCCTGCACAGGCGCAGAGTGACCCAGAGGAGGAACAACCTGAGCCTGCCCCAGTAGGCAGAAGGAGGCATGCCCAGTATGCCATGGCCTTGGCAATGCATAGCACATGCAGTGGCACAGTAGGGAACCAGGAAATAACACCTCTCTCTGACTTGCACATACAGTAAAAGGGATGCCAAACATGACACTACCTGTGCTCAACCATGTATAAGGAGTGTACTATGTGCATACAACATAGGCAGCCCTCCAGCACCATCTACAAGTCTGGCACACCCTCAAGGTAAGTCAATCAACCTACGAATTGCCAGTAGAATGTGTCATTACCTGTAGCTATGGTATGGATGTGAGCATGCAAGGGAATTGGGTGGCTGAATGTTTTGGCAGCAGGCAGTAGACACCCATAGTGGCACCATGACATCTGTAACACATACTGGAGTCACTATAGTAGCCAGTACTACACAGGGTGATAAAACCCACTGCAGGAAATGTGTTAGGTGACATGTGTGTCCATATAACCCACACATGCCAGTCAGGACGGTTCACGTGCCCAACAACAGTCTCAGCCAGCAGGGCAGATGTAGACAAACCCAAACAGAGCCTGTGCCATGGCCCCAGAATGATGGCTATGGTTAACCCCCCTCCAGGCCTACACAGACAGACCACAGCAGGGCAGGCAGTGAGATGTTAGTTCTGAAGGGTAGGAAGTCAGACAGTAATATGTAGGGCAAGTAAACCACAATCTGTAGTACACTGGTATGCCTCTAGTCAGCATGCTAGTTAGCAATACAGAATGAAATGGAGTACCTGACATACTAGTACAGTCATAGCAAATGTATACAAATGTCACGTGTGCCCCCCACATCCTACATAGTAATGTAATAACAGTCAGGTGTGCCCTGCAACCTTGTGTAGAAATGTAGAAATAGTCAGGTGTGCCCTCCATCCTACATAGTAATGTAATAACAGTCAGGTGTGCCCCCCAACCCTGTGTAGAAATGTAGAAATAGTCAGGTGTGCCCCCCAGCATACATAGTAATGTAATGACAGTCAGGTGTCCTCCTAACCATGTGTAGAAATGTAGAAATAGTCAGGTGTGCCCCCCCCATACTCATAGTAATGTAATAACAGTCAGATGTGCCCCCCACTCCTATGTAGAAATGTAGAAACAGTCAGGTGTGCCCCCCTGCTATGCAGAAACGTAGTAACAGACAAAGCCAAATGATCGATGGATACCCTGCAGAGACAGCATGCTAACTGTCAGTGTACAACACAAAGGTCAGCACTGCAGCACAAACCACCTGGACACAATCCACACATTCAATACAGATGGTCATACTGGGCATGCTCACACACTTAGAGAAATGAAGGCAATGTCAGTCAACATACTGAAAAGTCATTCTGGGCATGATCACACACTTAAACACACGAAGGCCATGTCTGCAAACACCAGTGGACCAGACATATCTGGCAGTTGCAGTTGTTAGTGCAGACACTCATCAGTACGCACCACTCATGCCTTGCACACACAGTGGATAGGAATACAGACATATATGTCAGGACAACACACTATAATAAGCCGAAGTTAGATGTACATAGATGTGTGGAAGAGGGTGATTGTGACAAGGAAGCCATCCAGGCCTGTCCCCCCAGCAAACAGCCAAAGGGCCCCAAACACATGAGGTGCAGATGTCACTCACTGCAGTTACTAGCCACCAGTATCTGTCAGCATTACAGACTATGTGGTGTATGTGCCAGCTGTGCAACATGACTGTACAAGGAAGTAGTCATCTAGCAGCTCTATACACGTACCTGTGACATATGACCCCATGTGTGCCCGCATGTGGCGTGTCAACCCCTAGATGTATGGGTTATGGCCCATGCACACACCGCCCTCCCCATAGCCCTACTAGGACAAGCCTGCTGAGGTCATCCAATGTGAAATACACTTTTGGGAGAGCTGTAGGCCCCTAATCTCCATAGTGCATCCCATAACTGTGTACTGCTGTAGTGTGATAAACTAGTTAGGCAGGAGTTCTAACCCCAGACTTGGCAACAGTGTGAGTGTGTGTGTGTTTGTGGGCATGTCTGTCTGACTATGTAGAGAACAATGCTTTTTAGGGTACTCACACTCCTTACAATTTATATACTCAACTTTGGCAAGGCTGCTGATGTCATCAACCTAGAAATACATCTCTGGGAAAATAGCAGCCCAGTGATCTCTGTAGCATGTCCTGTAACTGCGTACTGCTGTAGTGTGATAAAGTATTTAGGTAGGTATTCTAATCCCAGCCATGGCAAGTGTTTGTGTCTGTCTGACCCTGTCTGTGTAGAAAACAATGCTTTTTAGGGAACTCACACTCCTTACAATTCATATACTCAACTTTTGCAAGGCTGCTGATGTCACCCACCTAGAAATACACGTCTCGGAAGGCTGTAGTCCAGTAATCTCCATAGCACATTCTGTAACTGTGTACTGTTGTAGTGTGATAAAGTAGTTAGGTCAGAGTTCTAACCCCAGACTTGGTAACTGTGTGTGTCTCTGCCTTTATACAGAGCAATGCTTTTTAGGGTACTCACACCGCTTACAATTCATATACTCAACTTTGGCAAGGCTGCTGATGTCACCCACCTAGAAATACACCTTTGGGAAGGTTGCAGTCCAGTGATCTTTGTAGTGTGTCCCGTAATTGCATACTGCTGTAGTGTGATAAAGTAGCTAGGTAGGAGTTCTAATCCCAGATATGGCAAGTGTGTGTGCCTGTCTGTGTAGAAAATAATGCTTTTTAGGGTATTCACACTCCTTACAATTCATATACTCAACTTTGGCAAGACTGCTGATGTCACCCACCTAGAAATACACCTCTGGGAAACTTATAGCCCAGTAATCTCTGTAGTGCGTGCCATAACTGAGTATTGTTGTAGTGTAATTTAGAACTGTGGTAGGGTTCCATCCCAACCCCTGGCAGTTCAGGATGTTGTGTGTGTGTTTCAATGTCTGTGTGCAGAGCAATGCATTATAGGTTAGTCACGCTCAGTACATTTCAAATGGCCAACTTTGGCAATCCTGCTGATGTCATTCATTGTGAAATAAACCTTTGGGGAAGAAGTTTTCTAGTAATTCCTGTGGTGTGTCCTATAACAGCTCCATGCTGTAGTTTGCTGCAGACCTCTGTTAGGGGTTCTATATCCACACATCTTGGGTGTGGATATTTTGTGTTTGTGTCACTGTCTGTGTAGGGAGCAATGCATTTTAGGCTAGTCACAGTCACTACAATTTGAATGTCCTACTTTGGCAATCCTGCTGATGTCATCCAATGTGATATACTCCTTTGGGGAAGAAGTACTACAGTAATTTCTGTGGCATGTACTATAACTGCGTAGTGCTGTAATGTAATAAGCTAGTTAGACAGGGGTTCTACTCCCAGACATGAGAGGTGTGTTTGAACATGCGTGTGTTTGTGACATGTATCCTGTGTGGAGGTGGCTTTGAATGTGTGGCCAATGTGGAGTGGGTTTTGCATATTTCTTATATGGTGGCCCTACTATACATCATAATGTCCACCATAGAGGGATAACAAATGTGAAATATCTGAGAGGCTGGGGTGCAAAACCATACCCATACATGTGACATCAAAGTCAGGCAATCACAATTAGCAACCCCAGTATTACCCAGAGCACACTCTCAACCCATGTCTCATATACACGCACATGCCTAGGCAACAGCCAATATGTGGGTAGTACACTGCATATTGGCCACTGATAGTAACACTGGGGTGATAGCTGTGGGCTACAGAGGGCATGGCACCCTGTCCATCTGTCCAATATGCACGTACATGCAGACAGTGCACCTCCCCCATGTTCCCCAATGGACACTTAAAACACCTGTGGTGCCATCACATGTGCCCCACAAAGGACATACCATTCCTGACAACATGCCCTTTATTGACAGATGCCACTGACACCAGGGAATGCCGTTAGCATGCTATCAATGTAGGTTCAGGGTTAACCTGTTGCCATTACCAGTTCCCACCACAGGTGGGCAAGACTGGCACGTCTGATGATAATCTGTGTTCACAACATGGGCCAGACACCCCAGGTACAGTTGTACATATCACTGTACATGCATGTGGTAGGTGTGTACATCCCAGATACCGTCCATGTCATGGACTAAGGAACACATACATGCCAAGCGATGCACAGCATTGGCCACACACAATAGTCACCCAGATGACTGGATGGGGGATACAACACCGACCTGTGCAGGCAAATGCAGACACTACAGCCCTGAGCCACAATGCAGACCATCATCATGTGGCCTGATGCCAAGGTATACCCATCGCCTAGCCTTATGCAGCCATCTGGCACAGTCGACCACCACACACCCGTGCAGACATGCACTCAGGCATGTAAGTACTGGCACCCTGTGTGTGTTGTATGGTGTGTATGTTCATATCCACACTCCCTACAACTTCCATGGGCATACTGAAGCTTGCTATCTGATGTCAGACACCTCCCCATACCCTTTGCCCATACAACCCCCGTATGACCCGTGTGGTGCATGTGATATCTGCACAGTGATGTGATGTGGAAATCCCACTACTGATGAGTTGTAATCCTGGCCTTGCCAAGTGTGTCAATGTGTGTGCGTCCCTGTGAGAATGTGGCTGTGTTGATGCTGGCACCTGTTCATGCAGACAGGCACATGTACTTCACCTACCATATAGCTAGAGTATCCCTGTTGCAGATGTCACTCACCATCACATATATGTTCTGAGGGCTCCATAGCAGGTACCCCATGTGGCACATCCAATAACTGCATAGAGCTGTGATAGCACTACATAGTCATCAGGGGTTCGATACCCTGTGCTGGTAGGTGTGTGACACAAACATGCTTAGGTTTTACTCTCCCACTACTCCCTGACTTGTCTTTGCCTCTGTCTACCTATCCCACTCCTTCTCTGGTAGATGTGGAGACCTACACCTGCTTTGCTTGGCAGCAGCATGTGTATTTTTAGTGATGCTCATGATCAGCTGATGGCTTCTGCATGAATTGGCTCCCTCCCTTAGCTGATTGCATGTGGAACAGCTGTGGTAACATTCCCATAGCCAATTTCATGGAAACACAATCCAATATCTAGAAACATCATGTTGGTGTTGGTCCTTTTCATTCACTGTGAGCAGGAACTAGATCTGTTGCTTGGCAAACAGCATCTCAGATGGATTGGGGATTTGTCACTAACAACATACACTTTGGAAACAGGGAACACACACAGGAGGGGGATGTGCCTGACCTGCCTACAGACTGTAAATGCTGCTATACTGCATGTGGAGTACTGTTGGTTTAACAGTGTGTGTCTGGATATGACTTTCCTATATGTCTCCATACCTGCCATGTCAGTTCCATGTTTATGAGGAATCCCCATCTGCAGGGTCATCTGCAGACAGGGCAGTGTGTTGTGCCTTTGGCTTCATGTGTTACCAATGGAGCATCTATCTGTGGACTGCAGAAGGTACTGTGAGGATTGCAGTCTGTAGATCGTGAAAGCAGTGACAGTTACTGGCTTCATATCCCTCATAGGACATATGTTGCAACAAACCCTGTTACAACAGTAAATGTATGAGGTTATGACAGCAACATGTCATTATTGGCCCAGTGTATGTGCTTCCAGCCACAACTCTGTCAACCTGTGTACATATGTCATACATGAAGTGGTGCATATGTGCTGTACACCATAATTAGTGTCATCATATCTGATAACAAGCCAGCGAGATATCAGACTGCTACACATGCTATGTACAGTAGGGGTTATCTTTGATGACATAACCTAGACATTCTGTGGATGTTTGTACAGTACTGAGGACTGTGTACTTGCGGTCAAAGTCGACAGTGTGTGTATTGTTAATATGTACTTTAGCCTGTGTACAGACTGTGGTAGATGTCATTGTTCTAGGTCCTGTCCTATCTGATGTCACATGCTGCTCCACTGTATGGTACCGTATTAGCATACATGTTTGTAGGGCCATACACGCACATGTCCCATACCACAGAGAGCTATCAGACCAAACTGTGTAGCAGCCCGGTATATGTAGAGTCAGTCTGTGAGTGGCACATATGAGGATGGTGTCGAACAGATAGTCCATATAATGTAATATTATGCTAGCTTAACATATGTGGCTGTGTTCACATTGGTTGTGGTTATGCACTTTCACATAGGTGTATCTTACCCTGTACTGTGACATGCCTGTAGAGCCTGCTATATATGCAATTACATGTGCATTCCCCCATTGGAGATGTAGGCCAGTGTTGAGCCAGTCTGCCTGTAGCCTGCACAGTGCATTGTTACATGCCTAGCAGCTTACCCGGTGAGATGTCATGTCCAGATACTTGCCAGGTGTACTACTGCCGGGCCTCCCTTAACAGTCATGTATGTCAGACAGAGCAGTGGGATGCTGTACAGATGTATGTCAATATCTAGTGAGTAGTATGTGGCCATGGCACCCCTGTACCAGTGGTTATTATGTGTCAGGCCAGACAGGGGTGTGTGACTGCATAACCTATGGTGGAAAATGCATTCCAGTCATTATGTGTTATACCCATCTACATGGCTGTCTACATCCATATTGTCAAACATGGTACACATGTTTAGCATTAAGGGGTTATGTGTATACCTCTGAGTGTGTCATAATATCCACATATATTGGCCAATATCTCTGCTGCAGTCTACAGGGGCATTACGTGCTAGCAGTGGTACTTTACTATGATGTCCTTAGGATGTCTGTCAGTAGGCAGTGGCGCACATGTTATAAGCAGATTTGACCTCCAACACACATCATGTCTGTGAAGACAATCCCAATGACAGTAACAATAGTCTTCTAATATACCTGCTATACGTACCTGGCATCCCCTTGCAATATGACTGTGAGACTATAGAGGCTGAAGTAGGGCTACACTCCATGTCCAGGGCATATGGTGGATATATATGTACATATTATTATCCAGATAGCCATATATATATATATATATATATATATATATATATATATATATATATATAATTGCACATGTGTAGTGCTTCCAGTCACCACTGTCATGGCAACCACCTACTCTAAACCCCTACATCATGTGGGTGTGGACCCTTTACATTTCCTGTGTGATGGACATCCTTCCTGTGTTTGGGCATCAGTGTTACAGACAGCAGGTAGCAATACCTCTTACAGGAGAACTGGCGCACTCAGGGCAGCTACATATTTGTAGGAGGTTCAGAAACTTCAGACAGAGTCTGAGTAGAGTTGTGTTATGCTTTGTATAGTACTGGTGTTACAAGGTGTGTGTGTACATACTACTTTACCTTGGAATGCAGTCTGTCTGCATAGCTCTCAACTGTGGGTCTATCCTCTTGGTGGGCAGAGATTTGCCTATCATGAGTTGCCTGTCCACCACACAGGTCCTGTGTCAGATATTTCACTGGCAGTGTGTGCGTTGAGTGCTATCAGTACATGGCTACATCCATTTCTGTTTCAAACCTCAATTCCCTGACTAAGGGTGTGTTGCACACTATCCTGTAACACCAGCAACTTGCATGGTGTATGGCAACAGTTTTCCACATGTGTGCCTGTGTTCCAGCCTCTGTCCTCCTCCTCCTACATACCAAGCTTTCCACATATGACATGCTGTCAGGGGTTGTTCTGTAGTGGGCTGTGAGTATATACCACTGCCATTGCTGCCATCAGTCCACTGCTGTTGTATCCCCCACACATATGGTGGGGCTGGGGCCATATGTGTGGGCATCACCTACACAATACATGTATACTCTTATGCAATCCAGAGGCCAGTGTATGTAACAGTGGTATATAACCCTGTATTGAGTTTGGGAGGGGAAGCACTATAAATGACCTAGGATGTTAAAAAATGTGGGGTATCAGTGGTGAGCTGCCTTAAGGTTTCTGGAGGTACAGTACCATATAAATCACCTATATTTACATTACTTACATAAATTGGGTTAATGCAAGTTTACTGCCTCCTGCCATACAGACTGTTCTGTCAGTGTGCTTGTGATGGTGTCAGTTATGCCTTGTTATGTAACAGTTACAACCCATTTGGTCACATGACATCTTTACCAACTAGTTATTTTATACAGAGTGTAGATACAGGCTGCTGAACCATACACCTGCATTACATACTGTTGATTGTTTGGTATCCTGTGGCCCAGTCTGTCCTCACTATTGTACAATTTGAAGGGCTTGGCCTGGACAGCAACAGTTGTGAACCTTTCCAGACTACTGTATTAGTATAACTGTTTCATAGTTGCATTACTCTGTTTATATGGATGTCAGTGTCTGAACAGCTATATGACATGGAGTATAGAACTGTAATAGTACACAATTAAAAGTTTTCCATTTCTGCAAACCTATGTGTGGTGTTTTTTCCTATGACCTCTCTGTGGGTATATGCTGCAGGTAGCGAATGTCATTTGTATGGGTGGCCCATACAGTGTCCAGTTGTTCAGGTGTTAACTGTAGGCATAATGGCTGTTCCATATTGTGTGCACCTTCTACATCTTCTACATATATGTATCTTACTGTACATATATCTGCGTGTGTATGTGTAGTCACATGTATATATATATATATATATATATATATATATATATACATATCTGTATCTGCATATCTGTGTCTGTGTATCTGTATCCTAGGGATGTTGATGGCTTCCACATTTTATGTTTCCTATGGGAGGCAGACTGTACTGCATGATATGTTACAAATGCCAGCCTTACATCATACAGATGGGATGTAGTACTGTTAACATTTTGTGCCCATGTCATGTCAGATCCTGGTTATGGTATCTGCAGCACTTGGTAGTGTATTGCAGGGCGGACATGTTTGGCTGAGGGGGCGGGATCCCTATTCGTACAAGACATATAGCGTGTGGGGCCTCTCATCCCCATTAACAGTGTATGTGGCCATATGTGTTTTTGTTAATCTACCATTGCTATCTACAGATGTATGGCCATATATACCTATATAGCTATTACCTGAGGTGTATCTTACTGTAATTCCAATAGAGTCTATATTTCTGTGAACTGCTGGAAAGCTGATAGATTTGCTATGAGCTGCAGAATTGGAATCTATTTCAAACTGATAAGTACACTTTTTGCAACTTAATTTGCACTGTGCTGTATTTTTACACTTGACTATTATTTATAGTGGTGCTGTATTGTTTCTGTCTCTTGTTGTCTCCATTGTGTTTTTCCTACCTACCCTCCCTGTTCTTGTCTTGGTGTTAAATCTTGGTGGCTTTGAAACTGCCCACCACTCTTGTAAATTTGTATTTGGATACTCATTCTGGGCCTATCTCATTTCTCTCACTCAACTGAGTGCAGTGAGATCATATTCTGATTTCAGGCACTCCTACTGTGTACAAAGAGAGCATTTGAGAAGGACAACCCCTGTAGCTTCTTAATCCTGCTGTGTTCCCTCTCTCAAAAAAAAAAAATACATATATATATATATATATATATATATATATATATATTAATATATATTCAGCTGCTCTTACTGTAACTATCTTAGTTGCTGTTCTGCGTGCTGTTATCTGTTCAGTTGCTCTTACTCTGCACTTATTACTGCTTGTTAGTAGCCTTCTAATTTAATACCTTCTGCACTTGTATTTTAGTCATTTGTTAATTTAATTGCATTTAATTAAACTGTATTTGCCGTAGTATTGATACATGTGTGCTAGCCTGCACTGCATTTGAATTGCATTTACTTCTGTTTTAGCTGCTTTTCTGTAAAAAAAAAAAGAAAAGAAAATTCCTAGCTTGTTTTCTGCCTTTCCTATAACTTGTCTAGTCCAGATACAGACTTGCTGTATCCAGGACTGTTTGTAAACTCCTGAGCCCCCCAAGCCTTTCTGTGTTGCAGGGAAGCCTTCTAGCTTATCAGTGGAAGTGGTAAGCACTAGGTAGCCTATCTACCACAGGAGGAGAGGTTTCTGGCCCAGAAATTATAGTTTATTGGCCGTTTGGGAAGCTCTTCCATCTCTTTCAACCTTCTGATTCAAAAGCCTGTGGTTGTGCTTGTTTCCTGACTTTCCTGTTACTAGTCTAGTCCAGGTACAGATTTGCTGTATCCAGGACTCTTTGTAAGCTTCTGAGCCGCCCCCCCCAAGCCTTTTTGTGTTGGAGGGAAACCGTCTAGCTTATCAGTGGGAGTGGTAAGCATCAGGTAGCCTATCTACCATGGGAAGAGTGGGTTTTGGCCCATAAATTGTAGTTTATTGGCTGTTTAGACAGTTTTCCATCTCATTCAACTTGTTGGCTTAAAAGCCTGAGTTTGCACTTGTTCCCCACCTTTCCTGTATCTAGTCTTGTCCAGGTACAGATTTGCTGTATCCAGGACTCTTTGTAAGCTTCTGAGCCCCCCAAGCCTTTCTGTGTTGGAGGGAAGCCTTCTAGCTTATCAGTGGGAGGGGTAAGCATTAGGTAGCCTATCTACCACAAGAGGAGTGGCTCCTGGCCCAGAAATTGTAGCTTCTGGCCATTTGGGCAGTTTTTTTCCCATCTCTTTCAACTTTCTGGTGTAAAAGCCACACTTGCGGTGTTTCCCACCTTTCCTGTAACTAGTCTAGTCCAGATACAGAGTTGCTGTATCCAGGACTGTTGCTAAGCTTCTGAGCCCCGCAAGCCTTTCTGTGTTGGAGGGAAGCCTTCTAGCTTATCAGTGGGAGTGGTAAGCACTAGGTAGCCTATCTACCACAAGAGGAGTGGTAGTGGCCCAGAAATTGTAGTTTATTGGCCGTTTGGGCAGTTTTTTCCATCTCTCTCAACTTTCTGGTTTTAAAGCCTGTGTTTGCACTTAATCCCCACCTTTCCCATAACTAGTCTAGTCCAGATACAGAGTTGCTGTATCCCCGACTGTTGGTAAGCTTCTGAGCCCCACAAGCCTTTCTGTGTTGGAGGGAAGCCTTCTAGCTTATCAGTTGGAGTGGTAAGTACTAGGTAGCCTGTCTACCACAAGAGGAGTGGTTCTTGGCCCAGGAATTGTAGTTTATTGATCAGTCGGGAAGTTGTCCATCTCTTTCAACTTTCTGGTTTAAAAGACCACATCTGCCCTTGTTTCCCATCTTTCCTGTAACTAACCTACTGGAAAGCACTAGAAAGCCTTAAACTGATACAAGCCTTCTAGCTTAAAAGAGAGACTTTGGAGTGATTGAGTATCAGTTTTCTGTATTTTCTTGCTGTACTTAACTGTTTTCTGCATAAACGCTTATTTTTCTAGCACTTATTGTGATTTAAAAGCTTGTTTTTTTCACATATTGTACTTATTTGACTGCCTGCACTTTTAAAAAGTTGTTTTTTGTTTAAATAAATTGTTTAACTGTTGTAGGCTACACACTAAAGTGCAATAGCCTATTCTGACTGCTTGTAGTCGTTTAAAGCTGTTTTAAGTGTACTTTTTACTGTTTTTGCCTTATCTTTTCAAAAAAAAAATTATTGTTTCCCGCCTTTCTAAAGTAGTATAGTCCAGTTTTCAGGCTAGTGCTGAATTCAGGGCTGTGTTACAAGTTTCTGAGTTGCCCATACCTTACTTGGATAGAGCGAAGTTTCTCTGTTCACCTGTGAGAGAGGGGAACTTTGAGTAGCCATCTGTCCTGGATGAGTGGTTCCAGCCCAGAAGTTAGTTTAAAAACCGCGTTTGCACGGTTTTGTGCACCGGGCAGCACTGGTTAGCTAGGGTTAAATTATTCCTGGCTTCACTTAAGTCTCCTCTTCAGTTTTTCACTTGAAACTAGTCTAACTCTCAACCTAAGCACTCAAAAAGCATCCTACAGTCCAGCACTTGCTCAGACCTAATAGCAAGCACTAATATACCCCGACACTTGACTGCCCAGCAGTGCAAGGCTCTTTATCCACCCCTCACCAACCAAGCGACTAAGCAGCTCACCCTACTATTCAGGCATGACCAAAGGGCAACTTCAGGTGTACTCTCCAGTCCAGCTGGTGAATTTGGGTATTCTGAGGCAATGTTACAACTGCCTCATGTACACAGACAGCCCTCTCCTCCTACCACAAAACACTAACATATGCGAGAGATGCAATTATACAGCCAAACTGTCATGAGGAGAAGGTTAACACTTGCACCACACCTCCAGCCTCACACAGACCTACTAAACCAGCACTGGCAAAAAATACACATAAATATACAAAATCATACTCGGAGGCAATAAATAAAAACCTACAAAAGCATCAGACAGCTCCAAAGCAGACACCCACAAAACCTGCACCTCCCATCACAAACCAGACAACACATAAAACACAAAATCAATGTGCCGCACAATCACAGCCCTTAAGGCGAAATAACATACCTAACACACTAGTAGTAGGTGACTCAATAGTCAGGCACACTGACGCCCCACTCACTAGGCTGGAAAAGGAGAAGGTTACTGTTAGCTACCTATCGGGAGCCAGAATCCGTCACATAACACAAGCACTCAGGTCACTCCAGAACAAGTACAAATATGACTCTGTCATTGTTCATGTTGGTGTGAATGACGTGAGATGTACCTCCCTGGACTATATGAAACGAGATATGGAAGAGCTCTCTGATCATGTAGCCCAGGCAGGTATGACCCTGACCCTGAGTAGCATCCTGCCCTCGCCAAGAATGATACCTCAGTATGAAGAAAAAATGATCAATTTCAACAATTGGATAAGCTTCTGGAGTCATTCAAAGGGGATCCAGTGTCTGTCAGCCTGGGATGACATGCTAGACAAGCCACGTTGCTTCACAAGAGACGGCTTGTACCTGTCACCCCTTGGCTTTCGAATACTGGCCAAGGCTCTCGCTGTCCCCATAGTGCCTTTTTTAGGCAAGGCTCAAAATTCAAACCCACCACCATAAACAGCACAACTAAAAAAATGAGGGTTATGCTACTCAACGCCAGGAGTTTAAATCTCAAAATGCATGCACTTGAAGCACTCCTAAGTATGGAGAACGTCGACATCTGTGCAGTAGCTGAAATCTGGTTCAAAGCTCCAGAGAGCACTCCAGCACTACTGGGCTACAACTCATACTTCACATTTTGGCCACAGAACACTGACCGAAACAAAAAGGAGGGGGTGTATCCATATTCATCAGGGATACTCACACCTCCAGATTAGTGGCGCAGCATGATACCTCTGAGATCATCCATGTGCAACTAACATAGGGCAAATCTGCAATGCAAATTGCGGCCTGCTACAGATCACCCTCCATGACTCAGGACCACCACTCAGCCTTTCTGGAGACACTGGAAAACATGAAGGTCCTATCGAACACCCTGATATTGGGTGATTTCAAATACCCTACCATTAACTGGGAAAACTACTTGAGTACAATCTCCCAGGCTCAGTGCTTCATGGAATTTATCAACTCAAATGCCCTGGATCAGCTGGTAAACTCCCCTACCAGAGGCCACAACATATTGGGCCTGGTCATCACCAACATGGGTGACAGGTGTTCCGTACCAGATGTCAACCCATCACTGGTTAGATCAGACCATAAACTAATCACCCTGGATGTCCACACCCCACCACCACACCCAACCAAGGAAACCACAGTGAAAAACTTTTCTAAAGCAAACTTCACCTTACTTAAGACAGAGGTGGTAAGTTTCACAGCCCCCATGCTAAAGGATAACACTTCCCAAGATGCAGAATCCTTTACAATTGCACTCTGTGCGCCCCTACAAGGATGCATGGATCGTGCCATCCCTAGCAAGACCAAGACTCACTCCCCTAAGTGAAGGAAACCAGTCTGGTGGACCCCTACCATAAACAAGTTATACAACAGAAGGAGGAAACGAGTTCAGAAAAAAAGCAAATCCCAAGCAGGAAAGACATCCCTGATCAGTATCAGTAAGAAACTAAGGTCCCTCATAAAATCATCCAAGGCTAACTTCAAAAGAAAAATAGCCAAGGATTCGAAAGATAACCACAAAGCCTTCTTTAGCTATGTCAAGAGACTCAAGAATCTAAGTGGCAACTCGCAGACATGCTCTAAGCTAGTGCAAAATAGCACAAAATATACTGAACCTACTGATATTACCAACATCCTGGCAGATGGATTCATTGCAAACTTTTCCTCCCTCTCACCTTCAAAAGGGCCCACAACAATACCGGAAAAGTGTAGTGTCCCAGAAATCACAGAAGCACAGGTGAAAACAGTCCTTTCAAAAGCCAAAAACACAGCATCAGTGGGGCCAGATGGTGTCCCAGGCTGCGTCTTGCACAAACTACAGAACAAACTAACCCCCCACTTAAACATGCTGTTCAACCTCGGCCCCCCCACAGGCTACATGCCCATAGAATGGCACATAGCAAAGGTTATTCCACTCCACAAAGGAGGGGCCACAACTGACCCTAGTAACTATCACCCCATAAGCCTGACTAGCCTGGTCTGCAAGGCTGTGGAGCGTATCATCATGGAACTAATTAACAAAGACATTTGGAATCTCCAAACACTTGACCTGACCCAGTTCAGCTTTGTTAAGGGCAGATCATGCCTACTAAACCTGGTTGATTTCTTCTAGACAGTCACCAAGGCCATAGATGAGGGAAAGGTGGTTCACACAGCCTACCTTGATCTCACCAAGGCATTCAACACCATTCCTCACTTGGGTACTATAGAAAAACTCACCAGCCTGAACATAAACCCCTACGTCACAAGATGGGTTGCCAACTGGCTTACAGACAGAACTCACATGGTAAGAAATAGCGGGCTCCAGGTCCGACTCTAAACCAGTCACAAGTGGTGTCCCGCAAGGCTCAGTTCTGGGACCCCTACTGTTCGGCATACACTAATCAGAAGTATAGGCAAACACAGGAGGACTATGGCTAACCAAGTTCACTGATGACTGCAAACTGGGAGCCATAATTGACTCTCCGGCTGACACGGACATCCTTCAAAAAGGCCTTACTGAGACAGACGCCTGGTGTCAAAGTCATGGCCTCAAGCTAAATGCCAAAATATGCATAGTCATCCCATTTGGGAAAAACAAAACACCCACAGATTACCACATAGGTGGCAGCCCCCTTAATACAGAAGAGGTAATAAGAGATCTGGGGACCCAGGTAGATAGTAATCTCTCCTTTTGACAATCATATTGCCAAAGTAGTTAGGAAATCCTTCTATGTGGCCCATCTAATTACTAAGGGGTTCGCATCTAGAAATAAAGAGGTTATAGTGCCCCTCTACTCGTCACTCATTAGACCCATCATAGAGTACAATGTCCCATTTGGGATGTACCTCACAAGACTCTTCCAACAGCTGGAAAGACCACAAAAACGCCTCAACAAGAGGATTACTGGCCTAAAACATATGTCCTATGCAGCCCGACTGAAAAAACTCCCGCTGTATTCAGTGGCATATCGCTTACTCAAAGGTGATCTCTGCCTGACTTACAAGGCCATGTCCAATTGATGGACATGCTCCACCTAAAGAAATCCAAGTCACTGCAAGCCACGCACTCTAGTGAGCTAAGCCTTGCCACAACAATAAATAGAACATGCTGGAGGGATAGATTCCTGTCACAGAGACTCCCCATGCTTTGGAACAAAATTCTTAACTACATTAGGCAGAGCCCCTCATTAACACTCTTTAAGAGAAGCCTTGACGAGTGGATTGGTAACAGAAAATGCACCCCTGGGATTACTTCATTGGCTCTGCTTGATAGAGGCTCAGTTAATTAATCAATGGGGTGGCTAAAGCCGACACACTCTGGCTAGGCTTAAAAATGCCCTCGGGCAGATAGCCTAGTACCTACCTATAAACCTATATATATCTGCTTACACTTTTATTTTATTTATTTTTATTTTACATTTGTTGACCGGGATAGTCCGACTGGATGCATGGCCATTTTCAGCGGAGGCCCAGGGAAAAAAGCTCCAAGGGTAAGCAGATACAGCATTATATAATACCAGCATTACATATTACAAACAGACTATTTACAGAGATTACATAAGTAAGCAAGTTAAACAAGTTCCACAGGTTAGAGTTAATCCCAAGCGTAAATCAGGATTAAATTAAATTACACAGTAAGCTGGTTAACAGATTTTTACACATTCTAGAGAGAGTTAGCCAGGCTTGATACATTGACATAGAAAGTTAAGTGACAAATGTTGTTTGAGACTAGTTTTAAATTGACCTAAGGTGGAAAGTAAGGTAATATCAGCTGGAAGAGAGTTCCACTATCTACTTACAGAGTTTGCAAAGAGAGAGTCACCGGCTGTGTTATTAATTTTGCTAGTCTGAATTAGTAGTTTGTTAGAGGATCGAAGCGGTCTAGGATTGTTATAGGGGGTGATAATATTTTTAAGTGCAGGAATATTGTTTGGATTATAGAGGATTTTATAGGCCATAATCAGTTGGTTAAACTTGATTAGACTGGATAGTTCAAGCCACCCAAGCTGATTTAGATTGATGCAATGATGTGTCCTAAAAGGCAGCCCAGTGGTAAACCTGGCAATGTGGTTGTAGCAAACTGAGAGTTTGTTAAGGATAGTCTTGTTTAAATTCGAGAGTAGAGGGGATGCATACAGAAGGGTTGAAAGAAGGTGAGAGCGAGCTATGGCAATTTTAGCTGGAGGGTTAGGAAGGCTTTTATTCTGTAAAGTGACCCTAGTTTTTTGTTGATGGTTTTGATAGTTTGGTTAACACGTAGGTCGAATTTTAGATTATTATCTATGATGACACCTAAGAGTTTTGTAGAGGGGTCAGGGGAGATTATTGTGCTATCATTTGAATTTATGGTAAAGGTGAAAGCGGTAGACCTATGTGTTGGTGAAAATAATAGCATTTTAGTTTTTTTGGGATTTAGGATCAGATGACATTCAGAAAGCCAGTTTTCTATTGTATTAAAGGTGGTCTGGGTAGCTGACCATAACTCTACTGGAGATGTGGCCGAGAAAATCAGAGTAGAGTCATCAGCATATTGGATACAGCTGACTTTTTGGATGACAGTATAAAGGTCGTTAATGAAGATGGAGAACAGCAACTGCCCTAGTATAGAGCCTTGTGGTACTCCAAGGGTGTTAGGTAGAAGGTTAGATAGTTTGTTCTGCCAGAGGACAGCCTGCTGTTGACCATTCAGGTAGGATTAAAACCATTGAAGGGCTCTAGTATCTAGACAGAATGTTTGCAGTGTGTTGATTAAAAGTTGGTGATCAACCATATAGAATGCCTTGGAAAGATCCAAGAAGAGGGCTGAGGATTTATAATTATTGATGCGATTATGGTTTATGGTGTTGGTAAAGGCTAGGAGGGCTGAAGTAGTGCTGTGATGAGGATGGAAGACATTTTGAGTGTCTGCCATAAGGTGATTCTGGATGAGGTGGTGCATGAGTTGTCTATGAATACATTTTTCCATAATCTTTGCAAGTGGAGAGAGTATAGCTATTGGCCTATAATTGGAGAATTCAGTAGAGCTGCCTCCTTTGTGAAGTGGCATTACATAGGATATTTTCCAGATGGTGGGAATTTTAGCTTCTGCTATGGTTCGATTGATTAGTATTGAGACGGGGTAAGCAATAGCATCAGCTGATTTTTGTAGGTACTCGGCAGGGAGTTGATCAGCAGAAAGTATAGTGGGTTTTAATTTTTTGATCAAGGTACGGATAAGTGAAGTGGCAAGTGATTGGAAGCTGAATGTGAGTAGGTTTCTAGGGATGCTGCTTTCAGGATTAGGGGAGCTAGGAGGTAGTTGGCTAGCTAGGGCTTGAGTTTTCGCAGTAAAGAATCAGTTAAAACTGTCAGAAGCATCTTCAGGGATTTTATCAATAGTAGCAGCAGGGACTGGGGTTGAAGTTTGTCCAGGATGTAGTAGGTTATTTAAACCTGCCCAAAACTTCTGAGGGTTATTTTGATTTACTGTCTGTAAATTACAGTAGTATTGTTTTTTTGTCTTGTAAAATGGATTTTTTAGTTTCGTTCCTGGATTGCCTGTATTTAATGTGATCTTGGGGGGTCTTTAGAAGAATACCATAAAGCCCATGCTTTCTTTTTAAGGGTAATTTTGAGTTTAGACTCTTTAGAAAAACATGGCACAGTTTTTCCTTTGTTCTCTTTGAACAAACAGGTGCATGCAAATCAAGGATCTCAAGGAATTTGTTGTTAAAGTATGCTACTGCTTCCTCTAAGGGGAGGTGTTTTAGAATAGACCAATTACATGAGTTCAGTTCTTGTTAGAATTTGGCAGGGTCAAAGTTTTTATTGTTTCTAACCTTTTTGAGTAAGGGTTGTTGGGAATTACTGGCCTTGTGCTTAATTACACATGTGAGAATGTGATTGCTTAGGCTATCAGGGAGGGTATCAGAGGTGTACAGTTGGGGGTGACTATTTATGAGTACCCAGTCAAGTATGCTTTCTTTTTGGTTGGGTTTACCTATCCTGGTAGGGGTGGATATGATTTGTGCAAATGCATGCAGGTTAATATGGGTGGTTGGGGATTCTAAGGAGCAGGTGCCCCAGTCTATGTTAAAGTTTCCAAGTAGTAGGGTTTCTTGGGGGTAGTGACATAATAGCCAGTGCAGGATATCTTCAAGTGTAGATATATTGTTACCTGGGGGAATGTACATACAGATGATATTAATGCATTTATTTTTATTAAGTTGCAATTTGGTGGCAAGAATCTCTGAGTTATTAATCTGAGGTGGTTGTATTACATCTATGGTGACATTCAACTCAGATTTATAGAGCTATATACAGCTAACCCACCCTCCCTCCTCGAAGCACAATCCAGCCTGTGTATGTTGTACCCACGTAGTAACACTTCATTGTCTGTAGTGTTGGGTTTTAACCATGTTTCAGATAAACAGAGAATCTCAGGGGAGTGGAAATCCAGACGTGCATGCAATTCATGTACCTTGTTATTAATGCTTTTAATATTGAGATGACAGGCTAGGAGATAGTTAGTTGGCCTATTAATTGTAGGTTTGTAGCTTAGATTGCAAGTAGAAGGAGTATGTGTATCTGAAGTGGGTGGGCCAGGGTTGGGATGAATATCACCATCAAGTATTAGGATAAGTCTATACTTGGTGATGAACTTCAGGAATTTGTTTATTAGTTTGTGGTAGTGTTTGGATCTAGAGCTAATGTACCTGGGGTTGAGATGTTGATAGACTGAACAAGATGTTGGATAGGACCTGGTACTGTAAGTATGGTTGAAGCTGGGAGGATTTACAGCTGGGGTGATAGTATAGCCTTTCGGGACATGAAATCCCATGAGAAACTGGTTTTCATACAAGGTAAGGAGGTATGGTGTGAACAAGAGGGGTAGTAAAGAGGAGTATATCATTATCTGTTATTCAGCTAGTGAGTTAATGAACTGTTTTACCTGGTGATGCAACCCCAGAAGATAGAGTGGTGAGGTAAAGGTACTGGAAGGGGGATGGGAGAATGCCAGATAAAAGCTAATAGGTGCTATTAAAATGTAGGTAGAAGAATGGGGGTGGGAGGAATTATCTCAGATGAAAGCAGATAGGATCTAGAAAGTGGGGGAGTGGCTATAGTACTATAAATTTAGAGGTACTGGGGGTGGGAGGGAATTGGGGGCAGGGAGGAGAGCAAAGAGAGCCCGAGTGTAGCAAGGGCGAATGTACCGGGGCTATTGCAGTTTACAAGGTTTCCTAAGGTGTCCTAAAGCTATAAGGTAAGTATTATAGTTCTTAATGTAAGAGTCAGTTTACTTAAGTTACAGGGGAAGGAGGCAAACATTCAAGTAGAAAAAAGAGCCCTATGGCTGACCAAAATAGTGACCTGCTTACTTGCACAGCACTGTAAGTGAAAGCTTAATAAATGCTTTTTGTGTGCAACCTACTCTGCTTAAATGCTGAGAGAAAATTATTTTGTTATGGTGACCAATTGCAGTCCTGTAGACTCTGTTTAGCAGGGAACTGTAGAGTTCAACTAGGAAAAGAGAAAAGCAGAGATTCTAGGGTAAGCATGAAGGCAACAACAGGCAGTTATTTTATAATAATACATTCAGAAAGGTTTGAGGGTGGGGGGTAAAGTAGCACCCTTCAGAATGAACTAAGATTTATAGCTAAGAAACCTAAGCAAGAGTGCAATGCAGTAAATAAACACTTGCCTGATTTTAAAGATATACCAGAAAAACTAAATCAATTGTTCACAATTGTACAACTGGAAAATTGCCAGTAAAAGCACTTCAGGTATAGCTAACCCAAGTTATTCAAGTCATAAAAGCACTTCTTCAAAGTGTGTGTGCAATTCAAACATTAAAAACACATGCAGCAAGTAGGAGCTCTGATTATACACTTTCTCTGGGTACAGTTTCAGTTTAAACACAAATATTACCACAGAAATTCAGTAAAGTCACTAGCTACTTATAGAGCCTCAGCAAAAAAATAGAGCAGTCTGTGCAGAATCAAAATTTAGCAGCAGGCAAGGGAGCCCGCAGGATTTTTTGAAGGGGGGTGCAAACTCAAGCCCCACCCACACAGCCCAACCCCTCTGCTGACCCCGCCCACATGGCCCCACCCCCACCCACGCAGCCATTCCAGTGTCCCATTACTTGGCTATTTTTCCCCATTTGTCATAGACACTGTTCAAATCTCTGTGTGCATACTGTTTTATGCCTTACTTCTACAATGATTACAGATATTTGGATTTACAACTTTTATTTAAAATTTTATAGCACAAACACTGATAGACATTTACTAAACCTAAACAAAGCAATAGTCTTACAATGAAAAGAGCCTTAGCATTAAAACTTCTCTACCTTTGAAACCGTCATTCAGTTTAAACACAAATATTACCACAGAAATTCAGTAAAGTCACTAGCTACTTATAGAGCCTCAGCAAAAAAATAGAGCAGTCTGTGCAGAATCAAAATTTAGCAGCAGGCAAGGGAGCCCGCAGGATTTTTTGCAGGGGGGGTGCAAATTCAAGCCCCACCCACACAGCCCAACCCCTCTGCTGACCCCGCCCACATGACCCCACCCCCACCCCCACCCACGCAGCCATTCCAGTGTCCCATTACTTGGCTATTTTTCCCCATTTATCATAGACACTGTTCAAATCTCTGTGTGCATACTGTTTTATGCCTTACTTCTACAATGATTACAGATATTTGGATTTACAACTTTTATTTAAAATTTTATAGCACTGATAGACATTTACTAAACCTAAACAAAGCAATAGTCTTACAATGAAAAGAGCCTTAGCATTAAAACTT
This sequence comes from Protopterus annectens, assembly GCF_019279795.1. Lineage (NCBI taxonomy): Eukaryota > Metazoa > Chordata > Ceratodontiformes > Protopteridae > Protopterus > Protopterus annectens. The sequence goes on from NC_056746.1 coordinate 546,023,875, forward strand.
CTCTACCTTTGAAACCGTCATTCAAAGAAAATGCATCTGGCCAGTGGCAGGGTAAGTTTACCTTTGGGCTGTTTTCAAATCATAGGCTCCTTGCACACATTTTTAGAACCATGCAAAAGTTATTTGATTCACTTTCCTGACTGCATTAGTTATACTATATAATAATTGAAGTATATTCCTTGTATAATACAGCACCACTTGTTAGAGTGTGTTTTAAATTTATAGTTCTGAACATTTTTCCTTTAAGCAAAGAAACAAGTCATATGACCCAATAATGACAGCCTGCCCAGTTCAGAACATTTCAACCGTAAAGGGCCACTCTATTCAAACTTCTGTCATACAGTCCACCAATATCAATCAATATGCAGAATCTTTGCAGAAGTAAAACTCATCCGAATAATTCCACATTAAAGAGATCTGAAACCAGTGAAGAGGTTGTTGCTAGAAAACAACTTTATATTTCAGTGTTTCATCTACAAATTCAATGCCTGCTGCCCTTGAAGAATAAATTGCCTACATTATATTATAAAAATGGTAAGCTGGTATATTGCAATAGGGAATGGGTGGCAAGCTGAAAAATAGTTATTTGGCATCTCATCCAAAGGAGGACATACACCCCCTTAAATTACAAATCTACATGTTGGGAGTAGAACCTGTAGCCCTCTGTATCAAGATGCAAGTATGTTACCTGCTGTGCTGCTTTAAAAATTCTATACCACAATAGTGATACCATTTGCTAAACAAAACAGTTGCACATTTTAAGCAGGCTTGGCATGAGCAGCAGTAAAATTCTCTTCCCTTGAAGCTCACAATTCCTTGAAAATGCACTTGAAAATAAATTCCACCTGCTAACTCTAGGCCATTTCATTCTCTCTAACACACACTTCAACCCCTTAAGTGAAAGAAATCTGGACAAAGCCTAAAATAAATAGGAGCAGATTATAAATGTTGCTCTCATGAACTTAGAACATTGCTAGAATAACAGTATTTATGTTAATATGCATTTTTCTAAAGGATATGACATCTAAAACTCAAATGTCTGTCATTATTTAGCAACTTAAATGCTTGTCCAGATTTTTTGTCAGCCACAATCCTCCTATGTTTGCCTGCACTTCTGAAAAATAGATGCCGAACAAGAGGGGGCCCAGGACTGAGCCCTGTGGGACACCACTTGTGACCGGCTTGGAGTCTGACATGGCACCAGCAACTCTAACCCTGTGGGTTCTGTCCTTGAGCCAGTTTACAACCCATCTTGTGACATATGGGTTTACATTTAATTTGGTGAGCTTTTCTATGATGCCCGAGTGGGGTATTGTGTCGAAAGCTTTAGCAAGGTCAAGGTAGGCTGTGTGAACTGCCTTACCCTCATCAATGGCCTTGGTGACTGTCTCAAAGAAGTCAACCAAGTTCAAAAGGCATGATCTGCCCTTTACAAAGCCGAATCGGGTAGGATCCAACGTCTGTAGGTCCCAATGTCCTTATTTATGAGTTCCATAATGATCCTCTCCATGCGACTGCCTATAAGGATTTACAGCTTTCTTTTTTATTTTTTTAAGATAGAGTTTATTTACACCAGTGTTCCACCATAAAGGTTTGATTTTAAGATTCTCTGAGTATTTGGTACAGGGCAGGCATTGCTTTCTCTAGACAACTATTTAGTTGAGAGCATAATTCAGAAGTAAAAGCTTTGGCTATATTTTTAGGGTCAGTCTGGGTAGGGAAATTATCTGGGTCACTAAGCAGCTGCACACATTTTGCTTTAGACAGGTCCCTGAAAAGTTGCCTATTTGCTTGGAGGGGCACCTACAGATCTTTTATGTGAAAATCTTGTGGACTGATATGACAATGGAGAATAATACCTGTGAAAGAAAACATTTAGGATATTCTGTCCCCTAGTTGGGATGTTTATCATGTGTTCTAGGTAGTTTGCATTTGCGCAGTCAAGGAAGCACTGGACATGCTTTCCATTATATATTGAAAATGAGATAGTTTATTGTAGGTTAACTAATGTTATCTAAATAAATGTATCAAGGTTTACAAGAACAGCAGTTATAGCATTAAGGCAGATATTGTGGTCTTTGAGGACACGGAGGATGATATAAACAAAATCAACTACCACTTTGTAGCTAGCTATATACTGACCTGGATTGCCAAAATTTCAAAATTATTGTCACACGGTGTCTACCTTCATGGGAGGATTTCAAAGACTGACACACTCCCCACAGCTACCTGCAAACCTGAATGCATAACCCAGGAAAAGAGGGTGGTGTTTTCACTTTTCTGAAACCAAGTGTTTTACTACACATATGTGTGCGTATTTGAGATGCAGAAGTGACTCAATCTTAGTCATCATTTAGTTCACTTTCTGGGATTCAGAACAGCCACCTCAATGTGTTCAGTGAGTTAGAATTATGTAGATAAGAATGTTGAGTAGGCAAGATCTGCATAAAAGGGCATTGTGGAAACAGAAAATGCTTTAGCCAGAAGGGAAAAGCATTGTTAAGAGAGGTCGGACCATCTTTTGCAAAGCAGGAGCGTCTTTTGGTCATCCCATTCCAAAACAGACACATACCGGATCCCCCTAAAATTACATCAGCTACTAAGCCAAATTACTGAAGTCAATTGTCTTGCCCTTGAATTTTGGCATTATTCTGGGTGATGGCAAGTTACCAACCAAAACTATTGTCTTTCCTGTCTCAGACACATACTTAAAGTCAACTATATCCTGCATTTCCACTAGGACAGAATGCCTAAATAATCAAAAATAGAAACCAAAGATAGATAAAGAAGTTTTAGGGGAAAATTGTTCAAGATTAGTCTAGAAAAAAATACAAAATGGACTTCCTGCCCTTAGCAGCCAGGGAATGTTACATAACAAACCAAATGATGTAAACCGATAAGTTTCTTTAGAACCCGTGTGACTACATTTTTTTCTGCTTGCCAAATGTAAGAACTTAATTACTTATTTCTCGGTCCTTCAACCACATGGAGATCAAACCATGTTCCACTGTTAAGTATAAACTTACGCAAAACATCACAAATCACGGAAAAAGGGGAAAGCGTAATTACTTCTTCCTTGCCTTTCAGTAATAACCCAAAAAATCTGAACTGCTACTGACATGCCCATCCCATGGCTATATTATATTACTCCTCAGTGCATAAACTGACATTCTGAAAAAAGCTCAAGACCCTATAGACTTGTAATAGATTTATGATCATTTGATAAGTAATGTTTGCATCCACCACACCAGCTTGCTTATCACTTAGTTATTTGGTGACGTTAGCTACTCTGTAAAATGTTTTATTTCTATATACCCCTTCAACCGAAAGCCATCATTCACAAAAATTACATAATATACAAATGACTGCACTTTGTTCGCAGGTAAATTATTACAGTAGTGGTCACAGCAACTTCACCATCGGACAAACATTTTGAGGAATACAGTTCAACCGTGTGCACTTTTGTACCACAATGCTCTTGTCAAGGAACACCTACAGTAGTCCTTTCTCAAGTATTTGATTACACTGCGTCAAATGGCTGACTTAAAAACATTAGCTACTCCAAGAAATTAGATAGACAAAACAATCGCAAAGTTTGAATGCTACTTAAACGTTTTATGCACAAAGCAAATAATCGTATTGCAGAAAGACAGAAAGCAGCCACAACAGGAGAGTGTGTTCAGTGAGCCTCACAGTCTATCCTGAACTTATGGAAATGGATATAAAAGATAAACAGCGGTATATCTGCAAGCTGAATAAACAATTAACTCACTCCACAAAGCACAGTTGCATGGAAAAGTCTACTGACGACTAAAGACTGCAAAATCACTCCAGAAAAGTACAGGTAACATATTAGAGAACATAGAAGAAATAGATAAAATAGGCAGGGTAACTCAAACAACACTCCAAGATCCAAACGCTACAACACCAATTTATATGCCTGGATTTTATATCCCCCTAGCAAACAAATTCCTCACACAGACACACGCACACACACTTACCTTACTAAAGCTGCCCATTTCAGTTCCCGCTCCACTAAAGCGTCCCATCTTCCGGCCGTTTCGTTTCCCGCGCGCAAGGGTCCCATCTTCCGTCCGTTTTGGTTCCCGCTCACTTGCAAGGGTCCCATCCTCAGTAAGGTTCTCTAAACTGTCTGTTTAGCTCCCGCGCGATGATGTCACAGGCTCAGCATCCTCTAAACTGTTCAGTTCCTGCTCGCAAACGCGCGATGATGTCAGCACGCCTGCTACTGGACTTCTTAAAGAAGAACGCCTTAAAAAAAATTTTTTTTTTAAATGAAACGATTAACTTGTCAGCGGATTCCAGAGGGGTGCAAGTGCACCCCCTTGCACCTGCCTGCGGGCACCCTTGGCAGCAGGTAATTCAGTTACACAAAAATCAGTAAAAGATCCATACAATGAAGAAACTTACACTGAGTCACACCAGGTCAGCTAAGGGGGGAAGAGAGAGGGAAATCCTAAGCACCTAGATTTGAAAATGATGTCTGTACTGAATTGTAGCAGTTTAATCTGTTTGAGGAAAGAGTGGGCTGGGGGAAAAGAGAAGGCAGTAGGAGTGGTTACAGGGAATACCCAGATTGACTCAAGACACCACACCAGAGGTAAGTTGAATGTAAGGACCTAAAATCTGTACTCAGCACTATAATGTTATTTGCAGTCAGTACTTTAATTTTAATGTTAAGACCGTGGTGGTGGTGCTGCGGTAGCGTTGTCGTCTCACAGTAAGACGCTGTCTGGTTCAATTCTCAGCTAGAGCGTCTTCTGCATGGAGACATGCGTGAATGGGCGTACCTTCGTTGAAGGTTGTACATCAGGCCTGGCAAGCCGGTATGTAAAAATCAACTGCCAATCATTAGCGGACCAGAGTTCCGCTGTGGTGACCCCTAACCGGGAAAAGCCGAAAGACACAAACAAACTTTAATTTTAATGTTACTTGCAGTCAGCACTGTAATTTCATTTATGTTTAGCAGGAAAGACAGACCAACAGTATACAATTTTGGGAATGTTTACAAGGGTTACTTGTTCAAATGTCAGGCTATTGCAGTTTACAAGGTTTCCTAAGGTGTCCTAAAGCTATAAGGTAAGTATTATAGTTCTTAATGTAAGAGTCAGTTTACTTAAGTTAAAGGGGAAGGAGGCAAACACTCAAGTAGAACAAAGAGCCCTATGGCTGACCAAAATGGTGACCTGCTTACTTACACAGCACTGTAGGTGAAAGCTTAACAAATGCTTTTTGTGTTCAACCTACTCTGCTTAAATGCTGAGAGAAACTGATTTTGTTATGGTGACCAACTGCAGTCCCGTAGACTCTGTTTTGTAGGGAACTGTAGAGTTCAAATTGCTTAAATGCTGGGAGAAACTGATTTTGTTATGGTGACCAATTGCAGTCCTGTAGACTCCGTTTTGTAGGGAACTATAGCGTTCAATCTGCTTAAATGCTGAGAGCAACTGATTTTGTTATGGTGACCAATTGCAGTCCTGTAGACTCCGTTTGTAGGGAACTGTAGAGTTCAATCTGCTTAAATGCTGAGAGAAACTGATTTTGTTATGGTGACCAATTGCAGTCCTGTAGACTCCGTTTTGTAGGGAACTGTAGAGTTCAAACTGAGTCACACCAGGTCAGCCAAGGGGGGAAGAGAGAGGGAAATCTTAAGCACCTAGATTTGAAAAAGTACTCCAGTTCATACATATATGTTTTTTCGTGGGTTTTGCAACATAAATATTGGTTATAATGTGCTTTGCCATGTAAAATAGATTGTGCTGCAATGGGACTCGAACTGGAAATGCCTGCTCGTTAGGCACATGCTCTGCCCACTACTCTATTGCTGTGTTGCTTCATTTGCATATATCGTCCTTGTTAACGTCTTTACATATATATAACTATGTCAGTATATACCTATGTAGATATATATCTGCGTACACATATGTAACTTGCTGTGTATATGTAGACATATAGGTGTAGACACATATATGTGTCTATATAGGCATTTGCATGTATATATGTTCATATATATTTATATATGTATATATTTTTAGAAAAAAAAAAAAAATATATATATATATATATATATATATATATATAATATATATATAGATATGTTGTATCTGTTTAGCTATTAATATATTTACACACACATACATCTAGATGTTGGTATACATTCTCTGTACTGTTGCATGCCTGGACTGGAGGTTATATTTCTGAAAACATCAGACTTATTTATATCTGGCATGGCTTAGTGGTAAATCACTTTGTCTGTGGTGTGCAGAATCCTGGGTTGGAGCCTTGCAAAGGCTGCTGGATAGAACATGGGCCACTGGATACAGAGTGATAAAGGCATTTTAAAGCAGTTGTAAGTAGGTTTGCATGGAGCTAAGCAGTACTTACTTCCCATTACAGTTTCTTACATTCAGTTAGCATATACTTTGCTTAATCTGTGTAGGCAATGCTTACCCCTGTGCAAATGCACTTAAAGACACTTACTAGTGCTTACATATGCATACTACTGCTTATTTGTTCTTAAACCTGCTTACTAGTGCCTTATTCATTATGACACTGAAACTTCACATGTGCATTTCCTGCAGCACTCCAGTTTATACATATATGTTTTTTCGTGGGTTTTGCAACATAAATATTGGTTATAATGTGCTTTGCCATGTAAAATAGACTGTGCTGCAGTGGAACTCGAACTGGAAATGCCTGCTCATTAGGCACATGCTCTGCCCACTACACTATTCCTGTGTTGCTTCATTTGCATATGTCTTCCTTGTTATCCTCTTCAGCCTTTTAAGCTGCTTTAACCGTAGCAAAGCGATGGGCACACCCGTGCACCTACGGTTAGCTGTACTCAGATTTTTTAAATAAAAATAAAGGGGTTTCTTCATTTGATATTTATGTACTGTTGCTGCTGTACACATGGGGGGACTGTTGGTGGGGATATGAGGACACCTATGAGCAATCTCACTCATTTCTTAGCACCTTCTGCTGTTCTACATTGCAGGGGCATGTTTATTTTGAGAGCTCTGCTCTCAGACTCACCCCCTGCACTCGTACATGCTCCATGTAAGCCTAGGAGCCCGGGCAGCACGTCTTGTTAATATGCATGGCACGCTGCCATCCTGCTCCTAAACAGGCACTTCTGTGCAGTACCAAGCTAGTCCTGCATGGAAGATTAGTGAATTCAGGGGTCTGTCTTATATTTACCATATAAAACATCTCCCTGGGTGTCTTTGCACAAAGGTTATATAACCTCTAAAGTAAGATTTTACTGTTTATTTATCTAGTTAAAGATTAATAAACTGACTAATGGACCACCTAACCATTCACCAAACTAAATTGCAACAAACTAAAATTAATTTTATTCATGACACTAGTTAGAACAAGACTGCATTTATAATATAAACAAAAATTATTAAAAACATGACTGAAGTTTTTTGGCCATATGTGACTTTGCATTTATCATACTTTTCAGTATGAAGTTAGACTTCCTGCTTACCTGTGTCTCAGAACACTTAATATACAACCATATGTTTGCCATTGACCTTGTTTTGTTTTTGTTTTTGTTTTACAGATTGTAATTTACCTCCCAAATGTATACTCCTTAGTAATGACCTGTAGGGTTTTTCTGCATTTTTTTAATCAATGTCCTGTACTGTTTTTTGCAAGTTTTTATTAATGACTTACTGTTTTTGATATTCAGTGCAGTCACAAGAGTAAACTATTTTGTGTGTGTGTGTGTGTGTGTGTGTGTGTGTGTGTGTGTGTGTGTGTGTGTGTGTGTGTGCGTGGCGTCTTGGCGATGTCTTGTAGCGTCGCGTGTGTGTGTGTGTGTGTGTGTGTGTGTGTGTAGCTGAACTATTAAGTTAGTTATTCTGAGATGCAGAACAGATAATATGTGTATTGGGACAAAAGTACAGTTGAAATTGATTTTTTTCTGTTTTCCTTTTTTGCATGTGCTTTCCTCGTTGCTGGAAGCCATCCATCATTTATGTGACTTAACTGATGCATTTGTTCATGATGGATGATACCAATACACAGGAGACATAATCCATGTATTGACCACCTCACTTCCAATCCTAAACCCCATATACTGATTCCACTATGGGAGTCATTATTCAAACTAAAGTTATCTTAGTTATAGTAAGTTCTTCTAACATTTACATAATGAAGCCAGATGAATTATCTTTATAAAATATACAAAGCCTAATATATAGGCACAAGCACAGCTCAGTCTCACATTGAGACTGTCCATATGTGTGTGTTTTGTTTGTCTAAAGATTTTACTTTTCAGAGATAGACATCAATACAAAATAGGCTACAGAGCTATTTAATAAAAAAAAAAAATACTCCTGTAACTAAATTTCATATATGTTGCTTGCTTTTGGACACGATTATCTGTATGTTTACTGTTAGGTCTATTCTGAGAGGTTACATTAGCAGTGACATAGATATATACCTGCACCTATTTGGAAATGCTAAAGACATTCCTTAGATATACCAACTAGAATATCATGCAACATTACATGAATGTTTGTAAACAGAAATCCCTTAAATTCTAATCATAAAAAGGGAAGTAATATCACCTTTTGTTGCACTTAATAGTATCATTTTAAGGTGATCATATGACATTTTGCTATGACAATAACTTGAAGAGTAAATCTTGCTTAGCACTTCTTGCCAGCACCTCTAAGTGCACTGCATTTATTTTCATGGAAAGAAAATCATGTTTGTCATGATGATTTTACTAATGAGGTGTCTCAGTGTATGTGTTCATACACCATCTGAATAAAAATAAATAAATCTGACTGTAAAATTTGACTCTTGTGCTGTAATTTGTTTGGTTTGGCATTTCCTTTGTCTGCCTGCATTCTCCAAATAGTTTCATAGTGAACTGAAAGAGGAAGTAAGCTTGTTACTGGCTTGTATAATGGCAGAAACACTGACCTCATAGCAAGGTCATCTGCTTTTAATAGACATGAAAATGCCATGTAAAGTAGTGTGTTAAAAGAAGTTCCTCTCTAGAGTGTACGCTTGATAAAGATGTTTTAAATATATATATTTTTTAACATTAAGAAAGGAAACTGGAGAAGAATACATGTGCACTTTGGGAACGCACAGCACAGTCTATATTTGAGAAGTATTGAATAATGGTGTATGGATAACACTTTGCCTTAGCTGTCATGCAAATACATAAAATGAGGTACTCCACATACTGTCAACCTTTTCAGTACCATAGCACTTGTAGCTGAAATAAAGATTTTGTGAATGTCTTGTTTTCCAAAAGGTAATAATCATGCTGATATATTACATGATAATATATTTTGCAAATTTGAAATGTATTAACACTATCATGTTAAGATCTGATTTGCTTCAGATTTTTTAATTAATTTTAACTCCGTACATTGCGAAACATTGAAAACACACCAAAAAAGGAAGTACTCAAAATATAATAGTATCTTTTAGTGACATTTTACATCATACATGGCAAACTGGTAATCAAAAAAAATCCTCCTTCCATATAGCACACTCTGAAAATTGAGGAAGGACTATAAACTACAATAGAGTATCATTAATAGCACATAGAGAGGTAATATATTTTACTTTTAATATGGAAATGTGGTAAAAATTGCCTGTATTGTATTGTCAGTTACCTCCACAAGACAAATTAATTCATAACAAGATTTTAGCTGTAGACTTTCTAATAAAAAAATGTAGTCATGCAAAAAAGAGTCAGGCTTTAGCAGTGAACATATTTCATAGCCAGATATGAAAAAATATATACAAATGTTTGCTAATTCAGAACCCCCCCCCCCCCGACATACTACACACTGGTACCCAAGCAGATAATGAGACTCCTTCAGATATAAAACACCTTCTAGAGAGATTTAAATAGTTATGTGTATGTGTTCTCACACAAGAAACACTAATGGAAACTCTCCAGTCCATACTGTAATACCATTTCTTCTCCTTTCAGATTTTCAAATGAGGGGTCTCCACAGTGGAACAACATTCTGTAGAATGATTAGCAGTGAAGTTTCCAGCCTGGCAACCAATCTTCCACAGAAGGCACACACTCACACCTAGGGCCAACTTAGAGTGCCCAATCCACCTGCAGCATGTCTTTGGGATGCGGAAGGAAACCAGAGCACCCACAGAAAACCCACACAACTATAGGAAGGACATGCAGACTCCACAAAGAAGGCACCCCAGCCAAGAACTGAACCACAGAACCTCTTGCTGTGAGGTGGCAACGCTAACCGTTGCATCACCGTGGCTGCCCCCCATACTGTAATACCTACAGTTATGAAAATAGTTGCAAAAAGCACAATATTGTACATGAAGGGAAAAAAAAGTCAGAAAGTAATATTAATTATCAAAATTCCTATACCTAGTTATTATAATCTTCTGTATACTGACCAACATAAAGTTATAAAATAACTGCTGCTTTTCTCTCCCACTCACAGGTCTGCCCCTATAACCTTTACATTAAAATCCAACAACAGCACCATTATTTCCCCAGATTCCTCAACCAAACTGTTAGGAATTATAATAGATAACCATAAGTTTGATCTGCATATCAATAAAAACTATTAAAACAGTTAATAAAAAACTTGGCTCACTATATAGGATCAAGACCTTCCGAACACCATTAGCCAGAACTGTAATTGCTCATACGCATCTACTCTCCACCCTCCTCTATGCTTCCCCTCTATTTACAAACCTCAGCAAAACTTTCTAGCAGCCACAATCACATTGCTAGATTTGCTACCGATGCAGCCTACAGAACTCATCACTGTCATAACCTGAATCTACTAGGATGGCTTGAACTGCCTAACCTACTTCAGATTAACCAACTAATAGATGCAAACAAGATCCTGTACCAACCAGATAATACACCCATACTTAAAAACCTCATCACTCCCTACAGTAACCTTAGTGCACTTCGTTCATCTGAAAGACTAAACTCTCAAATCCAACAACACTGCTGGTAAATCTCTATTTGCTAACTCTGTTGGCAACACTTGGAATTCTCTTCCTGCTAATCTTACATCTGAACTCTCTCTACCTAAATTCAAGAAAAGTCTGATTCAGTACTTTAAAAGACGATGGCTATGTCATTGTCCTAATCCAGACTAACTCTAACCATCACTCGTGTGCACATGGAGGACTTCTGCCTACAGTTTAGTGTTTCTTAACTTATAAATCCTATGATCCCCTTGGATCTACTACCAGGTTAGCCTACTAGGCATTCAATACCCTATCATTCTTAAAAACACTGTCTAGAATTTTCCATCTGAGTAAAAATGTAATAATTTATTTGTGTATATCTGTTTGTTGTGTTTGTTTACATCTGTGTAAAAATCCTTTTATATGTGTTTTATTTTGAGTTTTAAACTGTAAAAATGTAACAGTTTGCTGAATGTCTTTTTGGAGCTTTTCTCCCCAGGCCTCCGCTGAAAATGGACATGTATCCAATCAGACTATCCCGGTAAACACATGTAAAGTAAATAAATAAAATAAATAAATTGTGTCATGCAAGCAAAAACTACAGCCACATAGGAAAAGGGGACCTAGATATTTCCAGTAGTAGCAAGTGCAAATAGGCTAGTAAAGAAAAAATTCCAGACTCACTTAAATATGTTACCATTGCAGGTAACCTCCTATGAACTACAGATGCAAGTAACCCTGGATTCATTGCAGGTACTGAGAAGAGCCCTCATGGCAAATTTCAAGGACTGAAATATACTAACTTTATGAACTTTACTTGTACCCTGACTTGGAATGAGATGCAGTCCTGTCGTAGTATAAAGAGCCCTAAACATCTACAAAATTAAAAAAGAGAACAGCCACATTAAAATGCTATGAATGAGCTATACCTTATATGAACCAGTATGTATATATCATGATGGAGATGTATATCTGTGCGACACTTTAAATGTTATGCCTAGCCTATGGAATGGTGTTTTTCTGAGTGCAAACAAATATCTTGAACTGATCAATTATATTTTTCCAGTGAGAATCCTTTTCATGCTATCATGAGGTTGTCAATAAAACTGACTTTTGAAAACTCCCATCTCTTGGTCTTCACCTGTTTACATGAAGGAGTGAATCTATAATCTACTTCTACAAATTGATCAGTCTAGTTTATAGGAAAACAACTAGAGTCTAGTGACAGATGCATAATGCAATGTTCATTACATTACATGTTGGATTTGCTTTCAGGTATTGTATTTCCTTGTTTAGTTTTAGTCAACACAGACATTTAGAGTGCTATTTTCCTGGCAAATGCAACGGTGGAATGAAATATAATTTATTTAAACCTATAAGAGTCTACATTTAACAATTACTGTAAATGCACGAACTTTAAAAGCAGCATGTAGATCCAAATTATTAAATTCAATTAGGTCAGTGAGGATACTAATACTGTTTGCACTATGTAAAAAAAGCAAACTTTAATTTTTTTATATAGATCTATATTCTGTGGATATGTATAGGAGTGTGTGTGTGTGTGTGTGTGTGTGTGTGTGTGTGTGTATGTGTGTGTGTGTGTGTGTGTGTGTGTGTGTGTGTGTGTGTGTGTGTGTGTGTGTGTGGGGTGTGTGGGTATGTGTGCCTGCGTGTACGTGTGTGTGTGTGCATGTTTGCGCTTGTGCGCGAGCGTGTGTGTGTGTGTGTGTGTGTGTGTGTGTGTGTGTGTGTGTGTGTGTGTGTGTGTATGTGTGTGTGCGTGTGTGTGAGTGTGTGTGTGTGTGTGTGTATCTAGCTAGTTGATTTTAGCTGACTATTGGTCAAAAAATTTAATGAAATATCAGACTTTAATGATCACAAGTGTCCTGACACAGTATTACAGCAGAGGAGTGCACAAAGGTTCTCACTTCTCTGAGTTGGTATAATTTTGTTATTGATATAAATGTAGTTTGGGGGGGGGGGGTTGTGACCAAGACCTATTGCAAAAAAAGTTTGTGCTTTCACTGTTAATATTGTCTTTGCTTGCCTTCCAAAGTTTTAGATGTTTTGGGATAGAATAATGACTTGTTTATTCAACAAGACCCTTATTCATAGTTAACTGCATTTGTGTTTGTATACATTTGAATGTTAGTGTTTGTATCTCAAAAGAATTGATTATTAATTAAATTAGCTTTGACAGAGATTAAATAAATGCAGCATATACATGCACCTTATATTACTTCCCAGAATAATTAAGTACAGTCTCAGTAATTGTCACAAAGCAGACATCCATACACATATTTCAAAGTACTGAAGCACATGCAAAGGTCAAAATGTATTTAATTTTTCTACAGACCAATTGCATTTTTCTGTATCTCCAGCTATAGTTGTGTTTTCAGAGATTTTGTCATGAAACTGCATAATTTCTATAACTACCTGACTTCTCTTTCTCCATTATTATATTATTTTGCACTGCTTGAGATATTACAAGTAAGAGTTGTATCAAATATCCCAATTTGCACAGGTACAAGCTAGGGAGCAGCAGATGAAATGAAAATCACAATTTGCACAGGTACAAGATAAGGAGCAGCAGATGAAGTGAAAATCACAATTTGCACAAGCACAAGATAGGGAGCAGCAGATGAAGTGAAAATCACAATTTGCACTGGCACAAGATAGGGAGCAGCAGATGAAGTGAAAATCACAATTTGCACAAGCACAAGATAGGGAGCAGCAGATGAAGCGAAAATCACAATTTGCGCAGGTACAAGATAGGGAGCAGCAGATGAAGCGAAAATCACAATTTGCACAGGTACAAGATAGGGAGCAGCAGATGAAGTGAAAATCATAATTTGCACAGGTACAAGATAGGGAGCAGCAGATGAAGTGCAAATCACAATTTACACAGGTGCAGAATAGGGAGCAGCAGATGAAGTGAAATGACTGGCTTTAGAGAACTACTCTAAAAGATGTACAGCACATAAATCATGGGGTCTTTCAAAGTGGAAGTCACAAGTGCAATATGACAATGATACAATCCACATCTGGATGAGGAAGAGGAGACATTTAAGCTGCCTGTGAAGACATATTCCTTCTTAACAAAGTTTGCAAACACCTTTTTGATTTGTTTGTATTTATTTTATTGCTTATTTTTAATTCCAAATATACTATAGTGTCCAATACAACGGGTATGAATTGTGCTAAACGGCTGTACAGAATGTTAAAAAATATGAATGAAGAAGAGATAAATGTTAGTTACCCAAAGGAAACTATGGCACAGGACTAGATGCAGAAAATGGGGCATGCCACATGAATCAATGTTCTTTTTCTTCTCTCATCTTTTATCATGCATCTAAGAAACCAGAAAAGTTGATTATTGGTCAAAAAATAATGAAATGTATAGTTGGTGCCTCCATGATTAAAATTCTATACATACTAATCAACACTCAGAAGTGCAGAGAGTAAGCACTGAGCTGACAATAAAACAGCCACTATTATTTTTTTTTTAATTTCAAATTTGTTTACTATGCTATTGCACTGATGTCAATGGGCCAACTGTAGGCACAGCCTGGGGGAAAAAATCATGAGTAGTGATACATGATCATAAATTACTTTCACAAACATATTACGGAATTAAAACAAGTGGTTACAAATGCAGGTAATATATCTGATAAATATAAAGTGATTTATGTATAATGTTGTGAAAGCAGACGAATAGTAGTAACCAAACACTCTTTCCAAGAAATAAAAAAACATAACTTTTGTAGAGAAATAAAAAAGGGAGGATTGCTGGTGAGTAGATCGAGGATAGAGTCATCACTAGATGTTCCAATAATTCCATAAAGGAGGAGATGAGGTGTATAGGGAGTTATACTAGTTTGCCTTATGTCAAGTTATCTGTATGTTGGGATTGGCATTTATCTTGATAAGTTAGGTGTTTTGAGTAATGGTCTGCATTGTAGGAGGGAGTTCTTTTAGATAAGCTGGGAGTTTGTTCCATAGTTTGTGTGTTAGTGTCAAAAAGGCATGATTGGTTCAGTGTGGTCTGGTTGCAGGTGTTTCTAGAATGAGGGTGGATTGTGTATGACATGTAAGGCTGTAGATAGAAGTTCTAGAGGTAAGTTTGGTTGCTGGAGAGGGGAAGGGTCTATCAAATCTGTTTCACCATTAAATAATTTTTTTTCAGGGAGTCATAGCTACCCCTCCTATCTCTACTATGCACATGCTGCAAACATTATTGATATAATAACCCTTGTAAAGATGGTACATATTTTTTGAATTTGCATTGGGCATTCTCCAGTAAGGATACTGAAGTTTTATTGTATATACAAAATGTTGAGTTGTACTCCAAAATTGCTTTGATATCTACAGCAAATAAATCCCTTAAGCCCTTCATCATGCTAACAACATTGTAAAACTGAAGTAAGTTAGGGAAGGGGGAGTTGCCTTTCATGAAGCCATTTGGGCAGTGTCACATTATTTATTATACATATTCTGCTTTAGTAGTATTAATAACATTGCAACAAATGGTAAAACACAACAAATGTATCTCAACGCCAATATGTCAACAATAAGTGAACAAAGAACTCTGTGCTTTTCTCATACTAGTAATGACTAGACAAATTGCCTCACAGGGGAGGAGTTGCCTACAGAAGCTCGATTGGAAAGGGAGTGACTGCTACAGGGAGCATCAATCTATGCAATTTGTCTAGTCATTACTATTATGAGAAAAGCACAGAGTTATTTGTTCACTTATTGGTGATATCTTGGTGTTGAAATGCATTCATAGTATTAATAATATATGTTTTCAAAGCATTTTCCCCATAATGATGCCAAACATATTGGTTTATAATTACAAAGTTCTTAACTACCTCTTTTCTGAACAGGCAGTGCAGTTGATTCTTTCTAGTACTATGGCACAGAGCCTCTCAAAAGCATGCTGTTAAGAATTTCAGGGAAAAGGAATTTGTAGCTCTACACTAAATGCATCTACTAATGAGTAAGCTATTACATCTAAAAAGGTGCTAGTATTTCTTTAAATTTTTTGAAAACAGAGGTGGAATCCATCTTAGAAAATTATCGAGTACTGTTTTTCATAAAACATTTTTTGACTTACTTAAATGTTTTAATATTATTGACGCTGCGGTGGTACAGCGGTAGCATTGTTGCCTCACAGAAAGAGGTTCTCTTGTTCAATTCTCGGCTGGAGTGCCTTCTGTGGGAAGTCTGCATGTCCTCCCTGTGGTTGAGTAGCCTATGAAAGACATGTGTGAATGGGCGTGCCTTCGCTGAAGGTTGAGCATCAGACTGGCAACTCGGCACCATAAAAATCTACTGGCAGTCATTAGCGGACTGAAGTTCTGCTGTGGTGAACCCTAACCGGGAAAAGCCGAAAAGAACAATAACTTAAATGTTTTAATATTCTGGTTCTATTATCCATCAATCTTATTCCTAAGTATAGCCTACTCTGAGGTTGTGTCACATCTGAACAGATTATATAAATTCACATCAAATATTTCCTAGATCTTGACAGAATTTCTACATACCATATATGTACGTACATATATATATATATATATATATATATATATATATATATATATATATATACCGTACAGATCCCCAATGGCACTTTCTGCCAAAGCAGAAATCACCGAACATACATAACCGAAAGTGCTGTTCACCGAAGTAACACTTTCGGTTATGTATACTGGTTGTGCCAGTCACACTACAGTGCAGTTAAGGGAGAATTCCCTTTTTTGGAGTGAGAATATAAAAGTAGGGGGGTGGGGGGCACAGCCCCCCACATGGGGAAGTGCAGGAAAGAAGAGTTATTGTTTTTTTCTTTTTATTTTTTGAACGGACTTTAACAAAAGTGCTTTTTCGGTGAAAGCGCTTTTGTTAAAGTGCGTTTGAGTATTGTGGATTTGGACTATTGAACTTTCATTCAGTAGTCCTAGATCTATCTATCTATATATATATATATATATATATATATATATATATATATATATATATATATATATATATATATGTATATATATATGTACTTTTATCTGGTACCAAAGATACATAAAGGGGCAGCTGTACCACCTGGAAGACCTATAGTAGCAGGGCGGAGATTAATTATTGAACCACTGTCAGTGTACTTAGAAGCTAAGTTGAAGCCATTATTGACATATGTGTCGGCAGGAATTAAAGATACAAACCATTTTTTATTATTAATGGATGATCAGGTAATCCCTACAAATGCTTATATCGGCACAATAGATGCCCAGGTATTGTACACAAGGATCCCACATTGGGGAGGGATAAAAGCAGTTAAGTATGGGTTTGAGACTTCTAAGTACTATGGACCAAATGGGCAAGAATTTATTTTGATATTATTGGGAATGGTTTTGGAACATAATGCCTTTAGTTACGGACATGATTGGTATTTACAGATAAAAGGTACAACAATGGGTGCAACATTTGCACCCATCTACTCTGATTTATTTATGGGTTACTTGGAAGTTGAGGTCATTAATCAACAACACAAGTTCACTACAGAACTAGACATGTGGCATAGGTACCTGGACAATTGTTGGGTAGTATGGCAAGGTATGCAGGAAAGATGGATGCAGTTTGTTGAGTACCTTAATAATAATCAATACGGCATCAGATTTAGTGGCAAAATTGATAGTAACAACGTTGAGTTTTTGGATGTGATGGTCAAGAAAGATAGGGATGGTATGATGGTTATGAATTTATACCAGAAACCATGCACCAAAATTTCATTGTTAAGAGCTGATTGTTGCCATCCAGGTCATATAGCCAACAATATGCCAATGGCCCAATTTAAGAGGTTAAAATGAATCTGTAGTAAGGCAGAGGACTTTGAGCTACAGGCAGAGAAATTAAAGTCAAGATTCCTGATTAGAGGCTATGGGGTCAGGAAGGTCAATACTGCTTTACAGGCAATTAATGGGATGTCTAGGACAGAGCTGCTACAGGAGAAAGCATCAGACTAGAGAATCCCCTGGTACACTCAGGTTTTTTACTAGATATAGCAGTAACACATTTAAGAATAAAGATATAATAGCAAAGCATTGGCATATTTTGGAAACTACCTTAGTAAATAATCAATGTAATTTTGGCTATAGGAGAGGTAAACCTATCAGGAAAGTCTATCTAGTTTTAAAAAAAGTAAAGTTCCAGTTGAAGGGACAATAGAGAATCGAATTGTGGGGAGTACCTACTGTGGACTCTGTATACATTGCAAATTAATCCCTAAAACTAAGTCATTCACTTCAGTAAACACTACTAAAGTATTTGATATCAGACAGCTTATAACATACACAAGTGATTGGTGATATACATGGCGGTGTGCCAGTGCAGGTCTTTTTATTGTGGACAGACATCCTTGAGTTTGAGACAGAGGATAACATTGCATATTAGTGATATTAATTGCAAGAGGGCATGCAGCGCACTATACAAGCATATGCAAGTATATCCAAGGGCTCACTTTATATATGTAGGAGTTGATATAGTGGTAGGGTCTGATTTAACAATGGCACATAAACATAAGAGTCTTACTAAGAAAGAAAGAATGTGGATAGTTAACTTGGGAGCATTGTTTAAACCCAGGTTTGAATGAACATCGGTAAAGTAAAATATACTAATTACATATGTTTTCATTAAGACTGTGCACCTTAACTAGGATTATTTTAAGGTTAAAGATATTTATTAACCTTGGATTGGGTGAACTCAAAGTGAACAAGTAATGTGTGCATATGGTAAGACAAACAGCTTTTTAACTGTGTTTTCATATGATTTACACTGGATGGCACTAGAGCACTGTTTCATTGTAATATTGCTTTAAGAACAAGTGTATAAATGACAGCTTCCTCTTTCAGGAAGGAAAAGCACTGATGACGCCATGAGGCAAAACCTTGGTTTGTTGGGTGTGGTGGAACATGTCTGCCATTAAAAGAAAGCTATGACACTTTTCTGAGTGTTGTGTATTTACTTTTAGTTACTTTAGCTTACTGGGCTAAACAATGGTGCTGGATATCTATCTATCTATATATATATATATATATATATATATATATATATATATATATATATATATATATATATAAATATTGTGTGTGTGTCTATATATATATATATAAATATATATCTATCTATATATATATATATATATATATATATATATATATATATATATATGTGTATATATGTATAAATTCTGGATATATGTATACATGGCATATATATTGTGATATCCCCTCTAGGCCAGTTATCAAGGAGCCTGAATTCTCATCACTAACATCAGTGAGGGACGTTCACTTGGAACAAAGATAGGTACACACATTATTTCCAGATGATGCTCTATGCCCCAAGCACAATTTCCCCCTAAGAGCACACAGGGAACACACTCAGTCCATTGTCTAGGTTTCCCTCCCTGTCTCTCTCTTCAGGCCCCCAGTAAGACTCCCCACTGGTACAGCTATAGAGCTGAGTCATCAGCCGAGTGTCCCAGGTTAAGTCATCCACCACCATCTCTGTGAAACCAGTGATCTGTGTCCTGCTCCAAGTAGCTAACACACAATCTTTGAGATTTGGTTTTCACAAACACACACACACACACACACACACACACACACACACACACACACACACACACACACACACATACACACACACCTGGGAAAGGCTGGCACAAATTTACTAGCTATGGCCCTCTGCCCAGACCAGCCCAGATATGGATGGGGAGTCTGTTCCATAGACGGGGTAGTCTCTGGAATACATACCTATCTTTCCAGCAGGTCCTATTTATATCACAGGCAAGGTTTAATCTTTAAAATGGGTAATTCTGATGATGTTTGTTTTGTGGATATACATGAGGTCCATCAGAGTGGGGTCTGGCAATGCCCTATATGCCAGGCATAGATCTCTCCTCAAAAGCCTGTAAGATACAGAATACAGGGATAGGGCCTTAAGGCAATCTACATAGGACATATTACTTATGCCCTGTATTCTCTTAGTGCGGAAACTCTGTGGACATTCCAATCATTGGATATGCCTGGTTATGTACATACCAAAGGGGGCATTGTGCTCAATGATAGGTATGATGAATGCTGAGTACAGTGGAACAATGACTTTCTTGGACTTAAATGCCATACATGTGTTTATAAGTTGTGCAACACAGAATTCTTTCCTCATCACTGTAAAAACATGATGATCAAAGGCTAGATTACTATCTATGTATGTCCCTAAGTCCCTGACTACTGGGTAAAGTCTAAGGAGTGTGTTGTAAATATGATAGTTACCAAGGATGGATAACTTCCCAGAGGATACTATTATGCATTTCTTGGCATTTAGTTTTAGTCCATGGCTCTGATACCAGTTGTTTGTGTCAGCCCCTCCTGGACAACATTTGAGTCAGTGTGAGATTCAATGACAGCTCCTAATTTGAAATCTTGTGAAAATTTAGTCAGCCAGAGACCACTGACACTGCCCTTGACTTCTGAGAAGTAAATGAATGGTCCAAGGACTGATCCCTGAGGGACTCCATGTGTGACTGGCCTCTTTGTAGAGGTGGACTCCCCAATTCTAACTTCCTGGGTCCTGTCTGTGAGCCAGTTGGGTATCCATTGGGTGCCATATGGGTTTGTACCTAACCTCCTGAGTTTGTCAACAATATCCAAGTGGGGTATTGTGTCAAATGCCTTGGCCTGATCAAGGTAGGCATTGTGAATGACTTTGCCCTCATCAATTCTTTACAAAAATCCAGCTAGTTATAATGGCATATGTTACACATCCACTGCCCTACTTCTCCTGACATAGCTGGCAACACCTCACATCTTCACATATAGAAAAAGAACAAGAGAGAGAGAGAAAGAGAGAGAGAGAGATGCAGTACTTTAATTTTTCATAAAATGTAACTTTGTTTTGAGTTAGAAAAATGACTGAAAGAATTTGCTTTGCAGTTCTAATCAGTTATGCCAAATATAAATAAAGCATTTTCTAATTACTGTTTTGAAAAGTAAAAACAGAAGGCTTGATGCAATCCAAAATGGCATGGTTATAAAACTTTGAAAACAATAGCAATGAAAAAATAACCAACCGTATCCTTGCAAAGTTTAAAACTTTATTATTAAAAAGAAAATCCATCCATCCACAGACCCTCTTAACTATTTTTGCATATGAGGTCTGGGTGTCAGTTCAACAGTGATGATCATCTAGAGCCAAGCTTCACACCACTGGGTGGCTAGGCCTTCCTCATTAGTTCTTCCATGCCATATACTTCAAGCAGACTGATACCTATGAGCAATTTAGAGTGCCCGATCTACCTACTGCTTGTCTTTGGAATGTGGGAAGAAACCAGAACAAACCCACATGAACACAGGGAGGACATGCAGACTCAGAACATACCCACACGAACACAGGGAGGACATGCAGACTGCACAGAGAAGGCACTCAACCAAGAATCAAATGTGAGAACCTCTGGCTGTAAGGCAATAATGCTATCCACTGCACCACTGTGCTACCCCTTGATTAAATAAAAACAATTCTCAAGGATCTTGGATAAAGAAGGAACTTGCTATTGTTCTATAATTCTTAGCTGTATCACTAGCACATTTTAATGCACTGTTACAAAATATGTTTTATTTCATACTGATAGAAAGTTACTTTTTAATATAATCAGATTAAAAAAGCATGTAATTGGCCAAATCAAAAATGTTAAGGATACGTTTATTTAAAAGAGATATCGTCTGTCTCATAAATACCAAATCATAGTTTTTTTTTTTTGCTACATTTGCATATCATCTTATAAAAGTGAAATGTCTTCTAACAGAAAAAAAAATGAAAATTAACCATTGGAAAGGAAATGTTTATTTATCTGCATATGCACATCATCTTCACACGTATTAAATGTTTATTGATTATTAAACGTATTAAATGTATTATTACTACATCAGTATCGGTGTTTAACTTTATTCTATCATCAAAAGTGAGGTTTGTAATACTTCCTTTTTTTCCCCCAATATCAGATGTAAAGTACATGAAAGTCCCAAGAGTTTCCTTGGACTGTTTCATTTGTTTCCAATACTCTCTTCCTGAGATCTGCTTTGAAAAATGCTGCAACAACACATTTTCCTTTCTAATCATTGTCTTAACATCGGTTTCAAACCACAGGGTTTTGAAGCAGTTTTCCTAGGAAAGAATTTCAGTGGCAACATCTGCATTACAGCTTTAATCACTACATATGTTAAGCTTTTCATTAACATTCTCTGGGACAGTGACTCAGCAAATAGCAGAGAGAAGCTCTATCGTTTACACGACAGTGATAGAAGGACAAAGGACCTAGTTGGCAGACATCATTCATAAGGGATGCCAGCAATAATCTGCTCATCACTTCAGAGTGCATCACAAGCAGGTTAAATGAGTGCTTCATGAAGCGTCTAGATAAAGAAAATGGCAGAGAAGCTGTGCTGCCCATGCATAACCTGTGATGAAAGGACCAGAACCTAACCTCAAAAAGTATGAAATGTGCTAAAGAAAATAAGGCTAGGGAAAGCAGCAGGCCCAGCTGACATCATAGAAGATATGACCAAGTTGTCGGGTTGATTTAGTGGAGAAAATACTCCTGAGGGTATTTGTTTCAGGATGGAATAGTAGAAAATAAGGATGGAGCTGAGCAGCTCTGATTCAGAACTGACCCAATATTTGCAGTAAGACAGACAGTAGAGAAGAATATAGAGATAAGGAAAAGTCCGACGGAGCATCCGAGACATACAGAAAGTGTATGTCATGGTTTCAATAAAGCTGATTTGTGCAGTCCTAAAAAACATTCAAGGTCTTGGAGACACTTGTAGAATTATTGCAGTCTCTGTATAAGGATCCAATGACATGCATGCAAACAGTGTTCAAATCAGAGAGGGGTTTCCAGTGGGAGTGGATGTGCAGCAGGTTTTAGCTCTGAACCAAATGTTGTTCAAACTTGTAATGGACTATATCAGCAAACAGGTTAGCTGGGACAGAACAGCAAAGATGTTGTATGCAGACAGTGTGATACTACAAGCAAACTCTGAACAGGAGCTTCAGCAAGTAATGGGGTGGGGGGGTCAGAATCATACCAAGGTTTATGTGCTCCTAGTTGGACTAAATTATTGCAAAAGTGAGCTGCAAAGTGCAGTGAAGAAGTGAGACCTGAGGTGTATGCAGAGTTGAGTTAATCTGGGTGATATCCATTCATCTCTCTAATTAACGAGGTTATGGTGAGCATAATAGCCTGACTCGCTACCACAAGGTTAATAGTCGATACACAAATAAATCTATAAAAAACAGTTACTATGTCCAGTAGGTGAATAACAGATGTAATAACCTTAATAAGCCTGCATTCCTTCGTAATGCAAAGGACTTCTTCTACAACAGTCACAGTATTCCATATTGACATAGCAACTGTAGCTATCCATTATTAAACAATTGTCAGTAGTCAGCAGTGAGGTGCCTGACTGCCTGCTCAGAGACTGTGAGCTCAGAAATAAGGAACCTTACAACTTTTGTACTCCAGTCTATTCATGAAGTCAAGGGTCAAGAGGTTTGTGCAGACTTAGGACCAGAATCAAATACATAGACAGAATTGTATCAGGATAGTGTTAAATATATTGCAGAGAAAAGGTAAATACAGTTCCAAGCCAATTACAGATTAGAACTTCAGGAGAGTGTGATACTGTGCATCAGTATGAATGTATATATGTATGCATGTATGTATCTATGCATTTATTTATTTGTATACTTACTTTACATTTGTTAACTGAGTAGGTGGTCTTGTCTAGACACCATTTCAGCCAAGACATACTTTGTCAAGGACATCCAGTTTATAAAAGAATAAAAGAAATGACTGCTTAGTCAACACAAATGGATTGACAGATCATTATAATAACAGGAAAATATAACAATGAACAACTGGAAGTGTATATGCAAAGTTTACAATGTAAATCATATTTAAATAGAATATATACAATATAATATACTGAACAAAGAAACCACACAATAGATTTAATGTATACAAAGAGATTTTAGGTATAGGTGTCAAAATGAACACATTAACTGCTATTGTTAAAACACCTTTATGCATTATGCTTTACAAAGAATAATTTTCACTTTTATTTTACATGTAGTACATTTTCCAGTTTGTCTCATATCCTGCAGTAGATTATTGGAAGAAAACTTGTTCATAAGTGATAAGAGCAAAAGGAAGTCACAGTAGACGAGTTTCTGAGTTATATTGCAATGACTGTGAGATATATATATATACATATTCTTTTAATAAGTTCATTTTGAAGAAGTGGGCTGTCATATAAAAGTTTAAAAGTCAATGAGGTTCTCAGAAATGTTGTTCTTGCAGTATATGGAAATTATTCATTTCCTTGAGTACTGTAACACTGAAGTTCACAACAGGGCTATAGCTTAATAAACCTTAGAACTATACTTTTGGTGACCTGCAATGTATAAGTACTCTATAAAGAAAGAAGTCTAAACAATTGTAATCCGTAGATTAATCTGAGACAAGAACATGACTGGGGTCTTGGGTTAGTAGATGAGAACCTGTATAAGCTGTTTTAATTGTTTAATGATTTTATTTGGATGAGTTTCCATATGAGGGGCAGATACTCAGCTAATAAAGAGCATAGATATCATTACTGTTATGCCTGCAGCATTAATTCTCGATTAGGGTCAGTCAGAATATAAATGCTAGTGTTATGTAGGCTTTGAGGGGTGCCATATAGAATTTTTATTACAATTGCTTGTAGCTAACCTTTTTCTTGTTATGATTCAGTGATCTTGTAAGGGGTTGGAAAGAGTTTGAACTGATTTGTGAGCCCTAGATATGACGATGTTATGTCTTATTACCTTAAAAGTTATGTTGAAAAGGCAGTGTATAAACTATTGGGGAATTTTGTGTAAGAAGACAAAATGTTCAGAATTTCTTTCATAAATAATTGGTAGAAGATGGCATCAAAGTTGGGTCAAATGGGGCCCTAGGCAGGATAATGGACCAGGGCTTCGATCCTCTGCAGCCATAGCAATGTACCATTACCTGGTTGTCTAACCTCAGTTACCATAAAACACTGTTCAATCCTGTCATTGAGCATACTGTTTTCTTCTTTTATAGCAATCACAGAGATTTGGGGGAGAATTTAATAAAGCCTACACAGATTTATTTGTCGTGTAGGCATAGTGGCACCATGCTTACATGGAAGTAAGCAGATGTGCGATCCAGTAAATGGAGCTGAGGGGCATGCATGAGTGTGTAAACACAGAAGTGTCCATGGCATGCAAAGGACCTCATAAGCAGGTGAAATGCATGCAAATGAGGGTGGTAGAATGATCCAGTAAGCAGTTAGGCATTCATGCAGACCCTGTGTTGGTGTCCATAATGTACATAGAAAAATTGATGTACAGGATACAAAAAAGACACCAGGGGCTGTAAATGTGCACCATCAGTGACAGAAATAGCATAGGGGCCACAGATATGTGCAAAATGAATCAGAGAGTGTCCAAAACCGTATGAAAAATAATGCAAAATATATATTTTTAATATCCTGGGTATGTTTGTTCGGTATGTCACAGTGCGCAAACATGCTGTTATGGAAAAATATATAAAAATACTATAAAAATCAGAATTTGTGAGTATGTAACAGTAATGCATTATAGGACCCTGTGTGGAGTATGTACAATGTTAAACTGCTGTGGTTGCTAACAAGGCATGGCCTGAAACAGTGTACTTTCCAGGTACTGTGCACGGATCTGTATGCAAATGAGCTGGGGTTACTGAATAGCACAAATGGGTATCTGTGTCTGCAGATCCCATCCGTGTAGGCAGAGAACCATGTTGGAGTCCACAGAAGAGAGAGCTGACATCACCACATGGAATCTTAGCAGATGGTGTTGCTGGCCTACGTCCATGTGTCTGACAACCAACTCCAACCAGATGTTCCAGCACAGACAACGTTCTGTCAAATATAGACACTGTCTCAGCCCACCGTCTGTCCACTACATCAGTGAAATATTCCAGGGCATCAGCCATGCAGTGGAGGCAGTCATGGATGTCAGACTGTGCTGCATTCATAACCCTGCACTTCTATCTGGTGTTGTGTTCCAAATGTGCCCATGCCTCCATGACAGCCCGAAACTTGCGGAAAGTGACCCATGATGTGATACCTGCAACATGAGGTAGACAGGCAGCCCTGTCGTCTGCCTGTGTGGGACCTCTCCAGCTCTCTGGATATGGCCAGTGTCTACACTCACTGATGCCATAGTTCTCACACTGTCCTGTACTATGTCACCACCATCTGACTGTCCAATATCTGTGGCCTCTGGTGACTGGGTATGTGTGGACATACTGACTGTGTGCAGGGACAATGGGGGTAGAAAATGGATGTCAACCTCAGGGACAGATTCAGCCCCCGACAATCCCACCTGTGCCTCACTATGGCCACCATCATCATCAGAGTCTGATGAGACACTGTCATCAGGTTGTGAGAGGACAGACTCCACCCCCCCCCCGTTCACCTGTGAGAACTAGACAAAAGCAGTACATTACCACCTACACTGTTATGTATGGTAATCCTCACAGACTCATACAGATGAGGATCCACAACTGCATTACATGTCCCACATCTTCTCATCACTGATCCCATGCACAACACACACACTCACAACAACATACACAGACAACCCAGGCCCTGTATAACATGTACATCACCTACATCCAGGTAACATTGCCAGTACAAGCCACCTGTGAGGTATGCAATATGACAGTGTATGTGACAAAACTACACATAAAACCCAGTACACCTATCTTGAGAACGATATGCCGGTTGTAGTATCACTACCTCAGGTATGTACCATCTCCCTATTGTGTTTGCACAGGCATCTTGGAGGAAGTACCTCATGTATAGCAGGCTGCGTAGTTGCTATTAACTATAAGTGCAAACATGCTGATGTTTGTACAAATATACACATGTCATTCCCTAGGCTATGCACTGTAGTTAACTGCTCCAAAATGGAACATACAACTATTCTACTCTGGCTAAGAACAACAGTTGTGCATAAGGCAAAATGGCAGCCCTTAACATTTATAAGGTATATATGATCTGTAAAACAACAGTATCATACTTACCGGATACATAATCATGGACTCCGGTCACACCTGATGGACCTATGAAAAGGTAAGGAAGAGGTATTGCAGCAATATCAAATGTTGCAGTGTTACAAGGTAATATGTGCGTATATCCACATGTACAGTAGCTAATGTGATACTGGCTATATTGCTGACATTCTGAGTATGTGTGCACAACTGTGCGTAAATGCCAACCCCCCCATACAGTTAGACATGCCACCCATGTACTTGTCTGTAGAGCCTGCCACAATGACTGATACAGTATTATACTGGTGAACACAGTAAGCTTACCTGGACTCTCCTCTGATGTGGATGCTGTGGCACCCACCTCCCGGATGTATGGCGTGATGGATGCCTGTGAGCTGCTGGTTGATCCTAGGTTCACCAGGAATTCCTCTGTGGCTGAGAGTGGTTGTTGTGTTGCAGGCCCTCCACCAGTTGCAGCATGATCCCTGGCAACAGCAGCTGCCGTTTGATGTGAAGCATTGACCATATCCATGGCCCGGTGTCAGACCTGCTTGTAGGTTCTTTCCTGTTGGCCAATATGATTAACAGCCCTCACAAGGTCGCCCCACAATGTTGCCCACTGTTCATGATTGTGGTGACCCCTGGAAAGCAAGATGTGATGGTGGAGTCTGAGAGCATCCGGTATAGCATCATTCTCTACAGATGAAAATGGTGGATGTCTCTGTCGATACATCGTTCCTGCAAGACAACAAGAGGGGAACTCATTACAGTACCAGATAAGTGGATGTCCACTATGTACAGACCCTACACACCCATAATGACCTGCACTAACCACTGCTCCCTCACACGTCATACCCCACAGTCTCACAACACACTACATGTGTGGCTACCAAGATAGTAGCAATACTGGGTAGTGTCCTTGTGTGCCATGACAGATTCTGCTGTATGTCTCTACACCCATCACTGCAGTCTACTGTAGTGTGTCTCCTATGGGCAAATCCCCATTAACATGTCATACAGCCACTGTCGGACAAATAGCAGTGTGCTATTACAACAACTGTATGGGGACAGTCCAGCAACACCAGTGTGCCAGAATGACAGAAAGCAATGCAAACCTGCTGTAGTATATATTCCATGTAGGCATCATACCTCTCAACTATACAGATGTTTGCAGAATGTCAATTTGTTTGCCTCACAGATGTGGTCCTTTTTGCACATACTTGTGAATGTCTGACAAATGGTTATCCAACCACTGAAGGTTCCTGTCAGAAAGTTAAAACAGAATCTGCCACATATCAGACCCTTCAGAAAATACTTATGGCACAGTAATATCTGTTATTCTATTCACATTCTTACTTTGTATGGATGTATACTCTGTCATTGAGTTTCAACCTTTGTCCACCCATTAATTATGGCTTTGTCCTGATTTCATACTGCTGGAGGTTGACAGGTATGTCTCAACCAGACAGGGATGGATGTCCATGAAACAGGGACTTAGCTAGAGTACATCAGGGACATTCAAGTACACTTTTACAATGTTAATACTATTTATGTGTGACATTGACAGACTGAGAGGAGGTGAATTACAGTGCATCAACTGATGTTACAGGAGTCAACACCCTTACTTAGTGTCACTATGTCTTACATGTAATCCACTATCTGTACTACAAAAGCCAGCCAGCTGTTGTAGGAGGAATTGACAGCGACAGAGAAGAGATGTGATTCAAAGCAGGGACAGTTGAGAGGTATGCCTGTATGTGTTGAACAGCAGAGTATCCCTGACATGTCATTATCATAGATCTAATATAAGTCTACAGTTTTAATCACCATTCCCCATACCTCCATCCTCCCATATGCATCCAGTTTTATGGGGAAATCTAGTGCATATGTGGTACAATGATGTATTCCTTGTTTGAAGCATTCCTCTGTAAATGCTTTGCACATACATTGTCTTTGTGAGTAAAACCACATACAGACCTGTTCCCTTTAAGCAGTTTCTTGCCTTTTGTAGGTAATGCTCATTAACAGGTACTTGCCTCTGTATCAATCTGTGGCTCATATTTGCTAATTGCATACAAAGCAGATGAATTGCACTATCATTAGTCAATGACAGGGCAGCATAGTGCAATACATAAGGCCTTCATGTAGGCCTTGGCCCCTTTCTTAGTTTTTGAGATGGACATTATTGAGGTGTGGAGACTACAGCATTACAGAGGGTAAGTACAAATACTGTCCACTGTACAGATGTATGAAGTATGTCAAAAGTTTTGCCTTATATGTTTGGTCAGTGTCCCATGACAGTGTGGTCATCTGGCAGTTTACTGGCAAACATTGTGGGTTGAGGTCAGTAAGGCGAGAGATACATGTGAGTGTCACACTGCATACCTATCAGGATATGCATGCTAATGCGGTAGTTGCTATTCTATGAACTTACTATCTTTTTAGAGGCAAACTGTGAAACATGTACTTATCTCTGGGCCTTTACACCCTCCCTTTATGTATGGTTGTGTCTGGATCCCTTGTTATAGGGGGTTGGGAGGTATGGTCGGTCTGTAGAAAATACCTTAACATACAGCTGTGTATGCTCCAGACTGCAGCTGCTGCTGCAGCCTAGGACATATAGGTGGAATGTGAACACTTTGGAGGCCAGCAAGCCATATGTGTAATTGTGGCAGCAGTGTCAGCCCTTCCATTCCCGCAGAGCCAGGGTATGGGTACCTTTTACAGTCCAATTGTGACATGTGTTTAAGGTACATCTGTTATGCAACAGTGCCAATAGCAGAGTAGTAGATGACATATAGTTAAGCTATAGGAATATTTGCAGTATGTCCCAAGGGACCTGAGGCCTTTGACTTGCAAAACTGGGTAGTAGATAATTCAGTAGCAGTTACCTATGGGGATTAAAATTCCATGACTCAGTAATTACTTACTGTTTTCACAATGTGCAGCACACTGAATTTGAACCCAGGACTGTGCGGCAAAATGCACTGCTTGCAAGGCATTTAATAGACTGAACTACTGCTGTAGCATCTGCATTTGCCAGATATATGTACATACATACAGGCTGTGACACATGCTGTCTGCATCCATCAGTATGTGCATGGCTTTCAAAGGCAGTTGTTCTGCTGCAGGGTCCCAGATGACCATAAATACTATGCCACAGATGCCTTAGCAGGTGTGTTTCCAGATGTTGCAGATAAAAGGGAATATCTACCTTATTTCCCAGGCCTCACATACTGCCAATATTATGTATTTGGCTGTCTACTAGTGTATTTTTGCATCACAGTCCCAGGTGCACTCCCATTTTTCCCATTAGGTTTAATTTCAGTCTGTCAGTGGCAATCGGTATGTTTTGCTGGAAACAGCTGTTTTAATTAATATCTGTGTGGCGTAGTGGGTTAGTGCAGTAGACTGTAGTTGACAGGGACCTGAGTTTAAAACATATCAGGGGTGATTGTTTTGTACATGAGCCTAACACTGTGAGAAACACATAAGATCATTAAGGCACATTAAAGTTCATTTAATCGGATTTGCACTGTGTGGTGCAATGCACTGCATTGCAGCACTTTGCTTAGCTCCATGCAAACCCACTCAAAAAAATTAAAAAGAAAAGAAAAAGGGGTGATAGGACAAAGGTGAATTAGGGGGCAAGTAGGAGAAATAAGATAGTAAAAGTCAGGTAGGGATGTGCAGGATGGTGCTGGAAAGAACCATAGCTTTCCATTCCTTGTACAGCAAGAGCTGTGGATTTTGACAGATTTTGTGGATGAATTTGGACTCTCAAACCCCAGAAAATGGGGTTAGGACAACTTAAATGTGCTGTTAAGCCAATTGGACCAAATTAGTTGTGTCCAGTGGACATGTGTGCAAAATGGAGAGCTATGTATGGGGCAATAAGTTTTTGTTGGACAGGTGCCTATTTTTTTTTTTTATAAAGAGAATATGGAATGTTGGGGAAGGGATATAGGTACATGTGGGGAGGTAAGTTAGAGAAGAGAGGATGCAATTGCAGGCAGACAAGACAGCAGACAGGTGTGTTACATATGAGGGGGGTAAACACCTTGGATGGGAAAGGTGTTGTGGAATCCGAGATGCATGTGCCTCCAGATGGCAGCAGCATGACTGAGGTCCCCACCAATGGGCAGTTGCCACTGCTCTTTCACTGCAACAAAGGTGGGCACCCAGGCCAGCCAGCCCCACCAGGTTGTCCACTCTGCCCTCAATCTGGTGCAGGTGATGTTCATAGCGCCTTTGAACAATCTGCACACAGTGGCTGGTAGTTGATCTTGGGTGACTACTGCCCACTGGCACTGCTCCCAGGGGAGGCCAGGCTCCATCCTCTGAGGCAGTTCCACCCGAAGATGGTGCTGGGCCAGTGGAGGCGGCACCACTGGCCTGGGTCCCAGACGTGCTAGGACCCGGTGCCATGGCCAATTGAGGTATAGCAATAAGTATAGGTTAGTTATGAACAAAACCATTGTTAGTAATAACAGCATGCCAGAACATTAGAAATAGCCCCATTACATTTCAATGCATATTATGTGAAACACAACACTAAATAACAAAGCAGTCAGTATATTAACAGCATGCCAGTAACACTTACAGCATAAGGCCAAAAGAATAGGTAATTCAACAAGACATGTTAATATGCAACCATTTTAATACATACAATAATAAAACACACGCCCCAAAATACATATGTTAATAGTAAATCATAACCATTGAATAACAATAACAAATATATGAAGGTAAGGGGTAGAGAGAGAGGGAAATACAGTCCATTAATACCATTATAGGCTCTATAGCTGACAGCAGTACTGTTATCGGCTCTACAGGTCTGTCCTTTATCTATGTGTAAAACTGTCCTGTAGCTGCTGTAGCATGCACATACCTGTCAAACTATCCACCTGGAATAGTATGGACCAAGCAGTAACAACTGCAGGTTCACATCTACACAGAACACTTGCACATCAGGTATACCTATATAACTACCAAGGTGTACAGTGGGCTGATATAATGATTCTTCGCTATTTACATATTCATGTCAGTGATATATCTGTGACAGTGGGATTACTCACTAGTAATTATATTACGTGACAGAGTGACACTTGAGAGACATGTATGTGTACAGTACATGGAGTAAACAACTATTATGCCTTGCTTGGCAGGCATGGGGATAGAATCCAGTAGCAGTGACTGCAGAGGACAGGAGACAGCTGCATCAACAGTATTAATTGACTGCAGCAACCTTTAACAGACACTCCAGGCATACAGCCATACTAAAGATTACACATTTTACTTCATTTATTTTATTTTATTATTATTCTACATATTTCCTTTATTTTATCCTGCATTTCCACATTCCTGGTAATGACTGTAACAGTCTGTGACATCGAAACACACAATTATTTACTTATAATATGGGCTACCTCACCCATTTGCCTGCAGTTCCTGTGGAGACAATATCTATTAACTTTACGTGACTGATACTATAATGTTTAGTGCTATATAGCACTGGATTTGAACCCTGCTCTGTGTGTGGCAAAATGTACTTCATACAGAGCATTTAGCAAACAGAGCTACTGAGTCACTGCTTTTTACAGAGTAACTGATACTTGCCTAGAGCTCAACTGGCACCACAATATAACCTGCTAATAGTAGTACAGTTTTATACTAGACTGCAGTGACAGTTGAACACACATGCATGAAATTCAAGCATGACGGAGATAATAGGTAACTTATACATTACTACATAGAATGTAGGTGTACACAATATATTGCTAGTCTGTTGAAATATCTGTGAAGTCAACAAACAATATCTGATTATGGGTTATTATTTGCAGTCTACAAGTATTACACTGTTATATCTGACTGTAGCACCATACCTCACGGCCTGAATGCATATAGCTGACATGCAATGGTGAAAACTAGACAATCCTGATGTACACAATTTACCTTGGTGTTATTGCTCTTGGTTCATGTGCAGTTGCTGAACATTTGTCATAATTCATTTCTTACAAAACAGCTCTGAATCTACACTTACTGCACAACAGACTTTATTACAGATACCTTCATGCAGGTACTGATATTATGTCATGTTTTTATTGCAGAACAGTTGTCATAATTGATTTCTTGAAAAACACCCATAATTCCAGACTTATTTCACAACAGACTTTATTAGAGATACCTCCATGCAGTTACTGGTATAGTTGTGAATATTTTATTGCATAACAGTTGTCATTATGCAGGTGTTGCAATACAGCTGTAAGTCAACAGCTATTGCTCTACAAACTTTATTGCGTAGACTCTATTACGGTTAATGTTTTACTCCTCCCTGCTTATGGCACTAAAGTTGGCATTATGCACTTATTGCAGTAGAGCTGTAAGTCCACATTAATTGCAATACACTCTTTACTGTGTATTCCTAATCACAGTTAATGCTTTACTCTTTCTTGCTTATTTGACTATAGATAGCAAACTACATCTGTACTCTCCACACTCACAAGGCAACCTAGCCAAGCGCCTGGCATGCACCTTGATGTTGCGAGCCCTCTCCTCATGCAGCTGTTGGGAAAAAAGAACACCATTATGCATATCAGCTTAGCAGACATTCAGATTAGATATTATCAGTACACAGGTAAAAGTACTTACATACATGTGGAACTTCCCCTGCCTGAAATTCTTGGATTCAGGTGTTAAGTCTCTTCAGGTCATTGTAGTGGTGATGACACTGCTCACCTATGCAGGGGGATACCAGTTGCATTGGTGAGGCTCCTTGCCAGCTGGTCCCAGGCCTCTGCCTTGCACTTTGAGCCCTGGTAACCTCCTTGCAGAAGCCACCCTTCATGGTTGATAATAAGGAGTCCAACCATGACCCTGGACTGCAGGATGTCCCAACACTGTGCCAGAATGCGCGAACCCTCACCAAAACCTGCCATAGTATCCTTAAGAGAAAGAACTCCAACAGATTATGCTGTATTCCCACCTATTGGGCTTAATATACCCTGTTTTCCCACCCTTACACACCACTGGGCAATATTTAAAAATGTAGTGCATTGCTTAGCAGAGTGCAAACCAGCACAGCTAAGCTAAGCAGTGTAAAAACCTGAAAACTCATATGCGTAGCACTGCTTAGCACACACCAGCCAAGTAGAGCTGAGCTGTGTATAACCATTTTCAGCCATTATTATGTTTATGCAGTGCTTAGGACATCTTAGCAGGTCTTAGAAGAGCTTAGCTGAGTGCAGCAGGCCAGGATTTAAAAATAATTTTCATAATTTGTTTTTTGAAAATAAATGCGCACTTGCCCTTTCATGTATTCAAACACTGCACCTACTGCACATGAGGCTGTAACTCCATC
The DNA here is from genome assembly GCF_019279795.1 of Protopterus annectens. Taxonomy (NCBI): domain Eukaryota; kingdom Metazoa; phylum Chordata; order Ceratodontiformes; family Protopteridae; genus Protopterus; species Protopterus annectens. The sequence goes on from NC_056746.1 coordinate 546,058,347, forward strand.
AATTTAGCTAAGTGGAAATATGGAATCTTTCTATACCTTTGCATATACCTCTGAGTTACCTTTAAGCAGTGTTGAGCACCGCGCTGCAACACGCAAACCTGCTCAGCTACCCTTAAACATGATCTTTAAATAACTAATTAAATACATCTGATTTCTATTTTTAGATGTTTGTCACGTGTCTCAGCACTGCTTATCACTGCTGCACTCTGCACCACTCTGTGCAAACATGCTTTTTAATGAAATAAAAAAAATAGTACAGTACATTGCTACAATACAATTAGATAGTGCAGTGAGTGTGTTACTCATCTGCATACACAGTTAGCATCACACTCCCTACATTGATTCAATAACCACATTCCATGACTCCACTTTGGACATGCACCATGATTAATTTGAAAGGCACACTGCCAAGGGGGAACCATGTATATGGACACAGTAACATTCCATGTAGGCTCTACACTATGCTTACATGGATTTTATTAAATCTAGGGGTTGGACCCAATGGGTATCTTATGAACAAAATAGCCTTTTGATGAACAAAACAAAACTCTCACACAAAAAGATGGACTTAGCATGAGCAGCAGTAAACTTCTCTTCCTTTAAAACATGCATGTATTTAAAATGCATCCAGCAATCCATTAAACTACTAGAGATATGGTGTGATTCATAGTCAAGTACCACAAAATGGAGTACTAATTACTAGTTATCTGAAGGGCATGGGAATTCAAAAAACAAATGTGTAATGCATTTGATAACAACATGGGACAGACAGTGAGACACAAGTCTCTCTTTACAGGGGCAGCTCAGGAGGACTGACTGATGAAGTGACATGGTTAGACTCTCACATTAGACAAAAGAATGCCAAGGGAATCAAACCCTGCACTTCAGAAAGCAGCTGACTAGCAGATCATAGTCTTATTCCTCTTCAAAAAGTACTAGATAAACTGTTGCAGTCCAATACAATGAATTTCACATCCATGCACATGCAAAGAAAAAACTAATTAAATAAAATATACATGCATTCTTTGTTAAAATATTAATATAAAATGTAAATACATTTATAGTTAAAAATAATAACACTAAACTCCTACACTTCGTGCTGTTCAGTTTGTTCACAGCCAAATAATAAATATACTGCCAACAGTCAGCAAAAGAAGGAAACCAAGGATCACATCCAAAGAACACGGCTCTTGTGATCATATTCCTGCTTAGTACAAGTAATTCTTTTACACTGTAACTACTGTGGAATGTAGGAACTAAGTAATTACACACACACACACACACACACACACACACACACACACACACACACACACACGCACACACGCACACACACACACACACACACACACACACACACACACACACACACACACACACATATATGCACGCGGATGACCATCATTTACAACCCCTTTTAAAATGTATACATTTAGATATTTGCTTATGATAAAATGAATAATCATCTACTTAAATAATGAGATAAAGAAACTGCCAGGAGCCACCATGAAAAGTATAAAACAGGTTTATTGAACGAGCGCTTTCACGCACACACAGGTGCGCTTCATCAGGTTACAAATCACATAGACCAAATACAGATTATATACAAAAGACCACAATGCTTAAGTGATTAATAAGCAATTAACCACCTAGTTAAAACGATAGTCATTCCATATTTAAAGGGCAAGTTCAAAATTCCATCTACATAGACCTTAATATATATAGCTTTTGCACCTATGCACCTATATTGAAATACAAACGTTCAATCAAAATATTTTTGCAAGATATATCAATGGTGCTTCCATCAAATGTATCTGGAGACTACCGCATAAACAATAAATCAGTACATTTTTAAAACCATTAAAACATTCTGTTCATCACTGACAAATCCAAGACACTAAAATATCTCATACTATATCACGTAGTGAATCTAACGCTATATCTATTGAGATCAATTTAATAACAGTACAGATATAAAACATTATAAATTATAACTTTATGCATTCTACTCTTTTTATATTTAACAGGACTTGTAGTAGTCAACCATAATTGTGGCACTTAGTACGGACACTAACTTTCATGATAGTACATTCTACGTCAGTATCCTATCTATCCATTTATAAAGAGCATACATTAAAGTTAACCAAAATTGCGTTAACAGAGAATATATATATACATATACGCAGACCATGATTCATAAAAACAAATCATTAAGACACCTGTCTGTAATATAAAAATGAAGTCAAAAGTCTGGTATACAAACTTCAAATCATATGTACCTGATATCAGTCGCCCAATGTTAGGACTTATAATAATGTTACATTTCAGAAGTACGCTGTTAATGCATCATATTGGTATTATATAATTAGTACATATTTGTTCATACTTGCACACATAAGCAATTTATTGTTCTCATACCGCTTGTACCAAATATTATATGGCAATTTCATTTGCAAATCTCCAGCTTGACTATATGTGGAGATTATAGTAATATTACAGTTAAAAAGACGCTGTGAATACATCATGCTAGTACTATATAAATTAGTGCATACTAATTCATACTTATATGCAAAGACAGTTTGATATTCTTATACTGTTTGTATCAGATATAACAGTTTCAGTTACGAAACTCCTGCTTAGATAATCATTCAGCCACTACTGATAATGCTAGACATATTAATATGTTGGATGGGTATATTATAGATCAGTATATGGCAAAGTTAAACATCTCATAGGATTACGTGCTAATAAACCATATCGCAAGCAGTGATACACAAGGTTCAGAATGTAGAATATAACAATAACCTACAAACCTTAATCATAACTAAAGCAATATAGTTACTAATGATATATTCGGTCAATTAAACCTAAGGCGGAAGTCAAAGAAGCTAAATCCTATAGAACTATCTGTATATAAGATGAATAATGTAAATGAAATATAGACAAAGGCCACTTAAAATAACATAGCGATAGATCAAGACGATCCTAACAGAGCAGGACAAATACTGACCACTGTATTAAGGCCAGGTGGAATATGGGCTTTCAATTTCAGTATCCATCTCAGTTCAAATAACTCAATATTACCTATGTTGTCTCCTTCTCTCTTGTTAGGATTTATCACCTGCAAGACCAAAAAGCTAAAACTATGTTGAGGCCTATCTTGGCAATGCACAGCCAGGGCATTAGTAGGGTTAGCCCTTCTGATATCATAGACATGGTTATAAATACGGTCTCTGAGTCGACGTGATGTCATCCCTACATAAAACACATCGCATTGATTACAAACCGCAAGATAGATAACACCCTTAGTATTGCAGGTAGCATAAAAAGTAGGTTTGAATCCTAAATTAATGCCTAGAACACTAGGATTTTGAGTTTTGTGGATGTATTTACATGATGAACACTTGCCACATGCAAAAGTGCCTGTTTTTAATTTTGCCCTTAAGTCAATAGTGGTTACATCTAGTCTTTCTTTACAGAGCAATCTTTTTAAATTTAGGCAGTTGGTAAACCTAAATATAGGTTTCTTCCCTATTAGTTGTTTAAGAGCAGGATCTAGAAGTAGAATCTTCCAATTTCCCTTAATAATTTTGGTTATCTGCTCAACATCATTACTATATTTGATCACATAGGTTAAATCTTTACAATTCTCTTTTCTGTACCTAGCATAGCCTGCCTTTATTGAATTGTTAGACATTCCAAGAAGGGTATCAGTTGTGCTATTAACCAGTTCAACTGGATAGCCTCTATCTATGAAATGCTGTTTTTGATGTTTTATTAGGTCCATAGCATCCAACTCATTGCTACATATTCTGAGTATTCTAGTCATCTGACCTTTCACAATATTACGGAATATATAGCGTGGGTGTAGACTATCATAGTGTAGGATGCTATTTCTCCAACAAGATTTCCTGAACAAGGTAGTAGTTATATTACCATAGTTATCCTTCTTAATAGTAATGTCCAGAAAGTCGGCACTTGTTAAAGAGCTTTCATAGGTAAAACTAAAGAAGGAAGTAGTGGAGTTCATATAACCAATGAACTCCCTCAACATCTCAGTGCTTCCATTCCAAAGCATCAAAACGTCATCCACAAAACGTCTGTATAGAATGATGCTAGTGAATCTGGGATCATTAAATAAATGTTCTTTTTCCCATCTATAAACCACTAGGTTAGCGTATGCATTGGCACAGGGAGTGCCCATAGCCACTCCCCATGTCTGTGCATACGCTTTGTTGTCAAACAAAAAGATGTTATTGTTCAGAACCAGGTCTAATAGGCAACAGATATTCATTACCTCATTATTCTCGATAGTACCAAGCTCAACCAGGTGAGATCTAACTGCATCAAGACCATAGTCGTTAGGAATACTAGTGAATAAGCTCTTAATATCCAAAGTGACCAATAGGGTATCTTTATTGATATTGTTTCTAACTAAATCTAATTTCAAGTCATCCAAAAGTTCATAAGAATTCTTCAGAATGGTAGGGACATCCTTAACCATATCTCCCAATTTAGATTGTATATATAATGAAGCATTTTCGGTGACCCAACGTTCACCTGACACTATGGGTCTTAAAGGAGGTGGATTTTCATTTTTATGGAGCTTGGGTAACCCCTTAATCACAGGAATTAGGGGTGACTCAATCATTAGAAAGTCATATAGTGTTTTATCTATAGACCTAGTCATGAGTAAGTCATAAACAGTGTCGTGCACATAGTTGATAGTTGATATTATCTTACTTCTATCTATCAGCTTGTGGTATTGTTGGCTGTTGGATAACTGGAGATAAGGAGCCTATCCCGGGACTAGTGGTCTCCTGTGTAACTAAAGCACAGCTTCCTTTCCTGCCTTCCACTCTTCTGGGAACAAAAGAACCTCAAACCTGAGCTCATATCTTGTGCTTTCAAGAGGCACCGACTCACTTTGAGAATTAAAAGTGGTCTCCTGTGTAACTAAAGCACAGCTTCCTTTCCTGCCTTCCACTCTTCTGGGAACAAAAGAACCTCAAACCTGAGCTCATATCTTGTGCTTTCAAGAGGCACCGACTCACTTTGAGAATTAAAAGTGGTCTCCTGTGTAACTAAAGCACAGCTTCCTTTCCTGCCTTCCACTCATCTGGGAACAAAAGAACCTCAAACCTGAGCTCATATCTTGTGCTTTCAAGAGGCACTGACTCACTTTGAGAATTAAAAGTGGTCTCCTGTGTAACTAAAGCACAGCTTCCTTTCCTGCCTTCCACTCTTCTGGGAACAAAAGAACCTCAAACCTGAGCTCATATCTTGTGCTTTCAAGAGGCACCGACTCACTTTGAGAATTAAAAGTGGTCTCCTGTGTAACTAAAGCACAGCTTCCTTTCCTGCCTTCCACTCTTCTGGGAACAAAAGAACCTCAAACCTGAGCTCATATCTTGTGCTTTCAAGAGGCACCGACTCACTTTGAGAATTAAAGTACGCTACATTTTGTTGCTTGACCAGACTTACTGTTTTAGTGTATCTCGAGTTAAGCACCCCTCCTGTACTTCCAGCAGCCTACAAATTCCCCTATCCACATTACATACCTCCACTTCATTTCTATCTCTATCTTCCTCAACTATCCTTGTGTGTCAGCATAACACACTCCTTCCCCCCTCCCCTTCAGTACTTAGCCCTCTACCATACTGTCTGTCCCTGTAATCATACATCTTGCCACCAGGTGGCGCCTCTACTACTGTTCTCCTGTGGATTCCCTTTCTCCCACCCTTATGCTTATCTTCTGCCTTCACTAACCTTTCTTACCTGTCCTCTAACTGTAGTGTCTTCCTGAACTGCTTCTTAACCTGACCTCTCATACTCCACCTATAATCCTCCATTCCAGCTCCTCTTTATTCCTATCTCTATACATTAAATAACTCACTGGTTCACTCACGTACCTGTCTGTTTTTCACTTTCTCTGATTGTTTCCTGCTGAATTCCTCTCTCTTGTGTCTCTCTTTTATAGCTTTGATACCCTCTTATAGCCTACTTATACTTTCATCCTTTTACAGTGTTCTCACTACCTCCTCTAACTATTACTGTACTCTCTGACCTCTTTGCGCACCTCGGCTGTGTCCAACTCTTGACTTTCATTCCATTACCCCACACTACCTATTAGTCTTTCTTATACCTATACATCTACCAACTTTCACCTCCACTATCCCAAACCTCATCCCACAATCCTGTAATGGGATATTCTCTAGCTTTCAAACTCCTCCCTATGGCTTATTACTAGGGTCACTCCCCTATTCTCCCTACCCCTCATCTAACTATAACTTATAAATACAACCCCCTGCCCATTGACGCCATCTTTCTTCCCCTGGTATTGTTGGCTGTTGGATAACTGGAGATAAGGAGCCTATCCCGGGACTGTGAGTACTTGTATGCATATGCCTTTATTGATAGTTGCTTCATTTTGTGTCATTTTACAGTTGTACAATTTGCATTTGTTTAAACTTTGAATGTTTGTTTTTAAAAAAAAAAGCTCATGTGAACGCTATTACCCATTTTCTATCACTATAACAAATGCATTTGAATTCCTTGTGTATGAGAGTGTGTTTGTTTCAGATACCTCAGATTGTTAGCATACACGGCCTGGCTTTAATGGATATATGCTACTGACATACTTTTAGTGTCGCCAAGGCCTCTGTTAGCTGCTAAAGGGAGCGACTTGAATGTTGTGTCTATAGGTACTTCGTTAACTGTTGAACTTGGTTATACTTTCCTGCATCGCATACAACCAGTTCTTACTGGCAAAAGATTCAGATACACCGGAATGTGTTACATTGTTTATTGTGGAATCTAGTTATATTTTGCTGCATCGTATTCAACTTGTTCCTACTGGCTAAAGGTTATGTTATACCTGAATCAGTTACATTTGTTTTTTGTCCTTAACCCATCCTTTGCACTGTTGTAGCGGTGTGGCGTGCACGTGGACGTTCCTACCCTTGGCGTCATTTACCAGGTGTGTAGCGCTACTCAAAGGCCCACCCTAAACTGAAACACTAGCGCAGCTGTACAGCGTCGCTGAAGATTTAGTAGACTCGGGTCCGACTAAGCGGGACCGCGAGGATCCACAGTGTCTATAGTATCTCTGTAACAGCGCATTGACCTGCTCAATCGCTGTACCCTATTGAAACTCCTGTTTTTTGTTACCAAACAGTATTAATTCTTTTACTGAAGACCCCAGATTACAGGCAGGTGTAAATTGAGCGTGGGGCAACTGAGGGCGCCATATTTTAGACCTGTGTAGAAGTGAGCGTGAGCGTGTGCGTGGAGGCAAGGAATTCCTACCCCAACACTATTTAAGTGAGTTTAACTCCTTAATCTTCTAGTCCCTGCTGATACTTAGTCTCTTTTCTCTGGAAAAGAACTTTTACTCATGGTTTACCATAGGATAGGGATGCCAGATTCCACTAACGGCTAACAATTATGATAGCTCACTATTACAACGTGCATTTGTCTTGTACCATACTTGAATGTTATCCTGTTGCAATTGTTTCTTAATGCAAAAAGTTATACCTGGTATTTTGCACTACTGTATGCTCTGAATCATCGTATTGTTTTCATTATTCAATGTTTAATGTTTTGTACCCAGTATTACAGTGTTAATGTTGTTTTTAAATAAGCTTTTCCACTGTTACTTTTTCTCTGCCAGCTCATAAGCTCTATTCATTCACTATCTCTTTCCCCAATTACCTTTTAACAGAGTGGTCTCCTGTGTAACTAAAGCACAGCTTCCTTTCCTGCCTTCCACTCTTCTGGGAACAAAAGAACCTCAAACCTGAGCTCATATCTTGTGCTTTCAAGAGGCACCGACTCACTTTGAGAATTAAAGTACGCTACATTTTGTTGCTTGACCAGACTTACTGTTTTAGTGTATCTCGAGTTAAGCACCCCTCCTGTACTTCCAGCAGCCTACAAATTCCCCTATCCACATTACATACCTCCACTTCATTTCTATCTCTATCTTCCTCAACTATCCTTGTGTGTCAGCATAACACACTCCTTCCCCCCTCCTTCAGTACTTAGCCCTCTACCATACTGTCTGTCCCTGTAATCATACATCTTGCCACCAGGTGGCGCCTCTACTACTGTTCTCCTGTGGATTCCCTTTCTCCCACCCTTATGCTTATCTTCTGCCTTCACTAACCTTTCTTACCTGTCCTCTAACTGTAGTGTCTTCCTGAACTGCTTCTTAACCTGACCTCTCATACTCCACCTATAATCCTCCATTCCAGCTCCTCTTTATTCCTATCTCTATACATTAAATAACTCACTGGTTCACTCACGTACCTGTCTGTTTTTCACTTTCTCTGATTGTTTCCTGCTGAATTCCTCTCTCTTGTGTCTCTCTTTTATAGCTTTGATACCCTCTTATAGCCTACTTATACTTTCATCCTTTTACAGTGTTCTCACTACCTCCTCTAACTATTACTGTACTCTCTGACCTCTTTGCGCACCTCGGCTGTGTCCAACTCTTGACTTTCATTCCATTACCCCACACTACCTATTAGTCTTTCTTATACCTATACATCTACCAACTTTCACCTCCACTATCCCAAACCTCATCCCACAATCCTGTAATGGGATATTCTCTAGCTTTCAAACTCCTCCCTATGGCTTATTACTAGGGTCACTCCCTATTCTCCCTACCCCTCATCTAACTATAACTTATAAATACAACCCCTGCCCATTGGCCATCTTTCTTCCCTGGTATTGTTGGCTGTTGGATAACTGGAGATAAGGAGCCTATCCCGGGACTGTGAGTACTTGTATGCATATGCCTTTATTGATAGTTGCTTCATTTTGTGTCATTTTACAGTTGTACAATTTGCATTTGTTTAAACTTTGAATGTTTGTTTTTAAAAAGCTCATGTGAACGCTATTACCCATTTTCTATCACTATAACAAATGCATTTGAATTCCTTGTGTATGAGAGTGTGTTTGTTTCAGATACCTCAGATTGTTAGCATACGGCCTGGCTTTAATGGATATATGCTACTGACATACTTTTAGTGTCGCCAAGGCCTCTGTTAGCTGCTAAAGGGAGCGACTTGAATGTTGTGTCTATAGGTACTTCGTTAACTGTTGAACTTGGTTATACTTTCCTGCATCGCATACAACCAGTTCTTACTGGCAAAAGATTCAGATACACGGAATGTGTTACATTGTTTATTGTGGAATCTAGTTATATTTTGCTGCATCGTATTCAACTTGTTCCTACTGGCTAAAGGTTATGTTATACCTGAATCAGTTACATTTGTTTTTTGTCCTTAACCCATCCTTTGCACTGTTGTAGCGGTGTGGCGTGCACGTGGACGTTCCTACCCTTGGCGTCATTTACCAGGTGTGTAGCGCTACTCAAAGGCCCACCCTAAACTGAAACACTAGCGCAGCTGTACAGCGTCGCTGAAGATTTAGTAGACTCGGGTCCGACTAAGCGGGACGCGAGGATCCACAGTGTCTATAGCATCTCTGTAACAGCGCATTGACCTGCTCAATCGCTGTACCCCTATTGAAACTCCTGTTTTTTGTTACCAAACAGTATTAATTCTTTTACTGAAGACCCCAGATTACAGGCAGGTGTAAATTGAGCGTGGGGCAACTGAGGGCGCCATATTCTAGACCTGTGTAGAGTGAGCGTGTGCGTGGAGGCAAGGAATTCCTACCCCAACACTATTTAAGTGAGTTTAACTCCTTAATCTTCTAGTCCCTGCTGATACTTAGTCTCTTTTCTCTGGAAAAGAACTTTTACTCATGGTTTACCATAGGATAGGGGATGCCAGATTCCACTAACGGCTAACAATTATGATAGCTCACTATTACAACGTGCATTTGTCTTGTACCATACTTGAATGTTATCCTGTTGCAATTGTTTCTTAATGCAAAAAGTTATACCTGGTATTTTGCACTACTGTATGCTCTGAATCATCGTATTGTTTTCATTATTCAATGTTTAATGTTTTGTACCCAGTATTACAGTGTTAATGTTGTTTTTAAATAAGCTTTTCCACTGTTACTTTTTCTCTGCCAGCTCATAAGCTCTATTCATTCACTATCTCTTTCCCCAATTACCTTTTAACAGAGTGGTCTCCTGTGTAACTAAAGCACAGCTTCCTTTCCTGCCTTCCACTCTTCTGGGAACAAAGAACCTCAAACCTGAGCTCATATCTTGTGCTTTCAAGAGGCACCGACTCACTTTGAGAATTAAAGTCGCTACATTTTGTTGCTTGACCAGACTTACTGTTTTAGTGTATCTCGAGTTAAGCACCCTCCTGTACTTCCAGCAGCCTACAAATTCCCTATCCACATTACATACCTCCACTTCATTTCTATCTCTATCTTCCTCAACTATCCTTGTGTGTCAGCATAACACACTCCTTCCCCTCCCTTCAGTACTTAGCCCTCTACCATACTGTCTGTCCCTGTAATCATACATCTTGCCACCAGGTGGCGCCTCTACTACTGTTCTCCTGTGGATTCCCTTTCTCCCACCCTTATGCTTATCTTCTGCCTTCACTAACCTTTCTTACCTGTCCTCTAACTGTAGTGTCTTCCTGAACTGCTTCTTAACCTGACCTCTCATACTCCACCTATAATCCTCCATTCCAGCTCCTCTTTATTCCTATCTCTATACATTAAATAACTCACTGGTTCACTCACGTACCTGTCTGTTTTCACTTTCTCTGATTGTTTCCTGCTGAATTCCTCTCTCTTGTGTCTCTCTTTTATAGCTTTGATACCCTCTTATAGCCTACTTATACTTTCATCCTTTTACAGTGTTCTCACTACCTCCTCTAACTATTACTGTACTCTCTGACCTCTTTGCGCACCTCGGCTGTGTCCAACTCTTGACTTTCATTCCATTACCCCACACTACCTATTAGTCTTTCTTATACCTATACATCTACCAACTTTCACCTCCACTATCCCAAACCTCATCCCACAATCCTGTAATGGGATATTCTCTAGCTTTCAAACTCCTCCCTATGGCTTATTACTAGGGTCACTCCCCTATTCTCCCTACCCCTCATCTAACTATAACTTATAAATACAACCCCCTGCCCATTGGCGCCATCTTTCTTCCCCTGGTATTGTTGGCTGTTGGATAACTGGAGATAAGGAGCCTATCCCGGGACTGTGAGTACTTGTATGCATATGCCTTTATTGATAGTTGCTTCATTTTGTGTCATTTTACAGTTGTACAATTTGCATTTGTTTAAACTTTGAATGTTTGTTTTTAAAAAAAAAAGCTCATGTGAACGCTATTACCCATTTTCTATCACTATAACAAATGCATTTGAATTCCTTGTGTATGAGAGTGTGTTTGTTTCAGATACCTCAGATTGTTAGCATACACGGCCTGGCTTTAATGGATATATGCTACTGACATACTTTTAGTGTCGCCAAGGCCTCTGTTAGCTGCTAAAGGAGCGACTTGAATGTTGTGTCTATAGGTACTGTTAACTGTTGAACTTGGTTATACTTTCCTGCATCGCATACAACCAGTTCTTACTGGCAAAAGATTCAGATACACCGGAATGTGTTACATTGTTTATTGTGGAATCTAGTTATATTTTGCTGCATCGTATTCAACTTGTTCCTACTGGCTAAAGGTTATGTTATACCTGAATCAGTTACATTTGTTTTTTGTCCTTAACCCATCCTTTGCACTGTTGTAGCGGTGTGGCGTGCACGTGGACGTTCCTACCCTTGGCGTCATTTACCAGGTGTGTGGCGCTACTCAAAGGCCCACCCTAAACTGAAACACTAGCGCGGCTGTACAGCGTCGCTGAAGATTTAGTAGACTCGGGTCCGACTAAGCGGGACCGCGAGGATCCACAGTGTCTATAGTATCTCTGTAACAGCGCATTGACCTGCTCAATCGCTGTACCCTAATGAAACTCCTGTTTTTTGTTACCAAACAGTATTAATTCTTTTACTGAAGACCCCAGATTACAGGCAGGTGTAAATTGAGCGTGGGGCAACTGAGGGCGCCATATTTTAGACCTGTGTAGAAGTGGCGTGGCGTGTGCGTGGAGGCAAGGAATTCCTACCCCAACACTATTTAAGTGAGTTTAACTCCTTAATCTTCTAGTCCCTGCTGATACTTAGTCTCTTTTCTCTGGAAAGAACTTTTACTCATGGTTTACCATAGGATAGGGATGCCAGATTCCACTAACGGCTAACAATTATGATAGCTCACTATTACAACGTGCATTTGTCTTGTACCATACTTGAATGTTATCCTGTTGCAATTGTTTCTTAATGCAAAAAGTTATACCTGGTATTTTGCACTACTGTATGCTCTGAATCATCGTATTGTTTTCATTATTCAATGTTTAATGTTTTGTACCCAGTATTACAGTGTTAATGTTGTTTTTAAATAAGCTTTTCCACTGTTACTTTTTTCTCTGCCAGCTCATAAGCTCTATTCATTCACTATCTCTTTCCCCAATTACCTTTTAACAGAGTGGTCTCCTGTGTAACTAAAGCACAGCTTCCTTTCCTGCCTTCCACTCTTCTGGGAACAAAAGAACCTCAAACCTGAGCTCATATCTTGTGCTTTCAAGAGGCACCGACTCACTTTGAGAATTAAAGTACGCTACATTTTGTTGCTTGACCAGACTTACTGTTTTAGTGTATCTCGAGTTAAGCACCCCTCCTGTACTTCCAGCAGCCTACAAATTCCCCTATCCACATTACATACCTCCACTTCATTTCTATCTCTATCTTCCTCAACTATCCTTGTGTGTCAGCATAACACACTCCTTCCCCCCTCCCCTTCAGTACTTAGCCCTCTACCATACTGTCTGTCCCTGTAATCATACATCTTGCCACCAGGTGGCGCCTCTACTACTGTTCTCCTGTGGATTCCCTTTCTCCCACCCTTATGCTTATCTTCTGCCTTCACTAACCTTTCTTACCTGTCCTCTAACTGTAGTGTCTTCCTGAACTGCTTCTTAACCTGACCTCTCATACTCCACCTATAATCCTCCATTCCAGCTCCTCTTTATTCCTATCTCTATACATTAAATAACTCACTGGTTCACTCACGTACCTGTCTGTTTTCACTTTCTCTGATTGTTTCCTGCTGAATTCCTCTCTCTTGTGTCTCTCTTTTATAGCTTTGATACCCTCTTATAGCCTACTTATACTTTCATCCTTTTACAGTGTTCTCACTACCTCCTCTAACTATTACTGTACTCTCTGACCTCTTTGCGCACCTCGGCTGTGTCCAACTCTTGACTTTCATTCCATTACCCCACACTACCTATTAGTCTTTCTTATACCTATACATCTACCAACTTTCACCTCCACTATCCCAAACCTCATCCCACAATCCTGTAATGGGATATTCTCTAGCTTTCAAACTCCTCCCTATGGCTTATTACTAGGGTCACTCCCTATTCTCCCTACCCTCATCTAACTATAACTTATAAATACAACCCCCTGCCCATTGACGCCATCTTTCTTCCCTGGTATTGTTGGCTGTTGGATAACTGGAGATAAGGAGCCTATCCGGGACTGTGAGTACTTGTATGCATATGCCTTTATTGATAGTTGCTTCATTTTGTGTCATTTTACAGTTGTACAATTTGCATTTGTTTAAACTTTGAATGTTTGTTTTTAAAAAAAAAAGCTCATGTGAACGCTATTACCCATTTTCTATCACTATAACAAATGCATTTGAATTCCTTGTGTATGAGAGTGTGTTTGTTTCAGATACCTCAGATTGTTAGCATACACGGCCTGGCTTTAATGGATATATGCTACTGACATACTTTTAGTGTCGCCAAGGCCTCTGTTAGCTGCTAAAGGGAGCGACTTGAATGTTGTGTCTATAGGTACTTTGTTAACTGTTGAACTTGGTTATACTTTCCTGCATCGCATACAACCAGTTCTTACTGGCAAAAGATTCAGATACACCGGAATGTGTTACATTGTTTATTGTGGAATCTAGTTATATTTTGCTGCATCGTATTCAACTTGTTCCTACTGGCTAAAGGTTATGTTATACCTGAATCAGTTACATTTGTTTTTTGTCCTTAACCCATCCTTTGCACTGTTGTAGCGGTGTGGCGTGCACGTGGACGTTCCTACCCTTGGCGTCATTTACCAGGTGTGTAGCGCTACTCAAAGGCCCACCCTAAACTGAAACACTAGCGCAGCTGTACAGCGTCGCTGAAGATTTAGTAGACTCGGGTCCGACTAAGCGGGACGCGAGGATCCACAGTGTCTATAGTATCTCTGTAACAGCGCATTGACCTGCTCAATCGCTGTACCCTATTGAAACTCCTGTTTTTTGTTACCAAACAGTATTAATTCTTTTACTGAAGACCCCAGATTACAGGCAGGTGTAAATTGAGCGTGGGGCAACTGAGGGCCATATTTTAGACCTGTGTAGAAGTGGCGTGGCGTGTGCGTGGAGGCAAGGAATTCCTACCCCAACACTATTTAAGTGAGTTTAACTCCTTAATCTTCTAGTCCCTGCTGATACTTAGTCTCTTTTCTCTGGAAAAGAACTTTTACTCATGGTTTACCATAGGATAGGGGATGCCAGATTCCACTAACGGCTAACAATTATGATAGCTCACTATTACAACGTGCATTTGTCTTGTACCATACTTGAATGTTATCCTGTTGCAATTGTTTCTTAATGCAAAAGTTATACCTGGTATTTTGCACTACTGTATGCTCTGAATCATCGTATTGTTTTCATTATTCAATGTTTAATGTTTTGTACCCAGTATTACAGTGTTAATGTTGTTTTTAAATAAGCTTTTCCACTGTTACTTTTTTCTCTGCCAGCTCATAAGCTCTATTCATTCACTATCTCTTTCCCCAATTACCTTTTAACAGAGTGGTCTCCTGTGTAACTAAAGCACAGCTTCCTTTCCTGCCTTCCACTCTTCTGGGAACAAAAGAACCTCAAACCTGAGCTCATATCTTGTGCTTTCAAGAGGCACCGACTCACTTTGAGAATTAAAGTACGCTACATTTTGTTGCTTGACCAGACTTACTGTTTTAGTGTATCTCGAGTTAAGCACCCCTCCTGTACTTCCAGCAGCCTACAAATTCCCCTATCCACATTAGATACCTCCACTTCATTTCTATCTCTATCTTCCTCAACTATCCTTGTGTGTCAGCATAACACACTCCTTCCCCCCTCCCCTTCAGTACTTAGCCCTCTACCATACTGTCTGTCCCTGTAACCATACATCTTGCCACCAGGTGGCGCCTCTACTACTGTTCTCCTGTGGATTCCCTTTCTCCCACCCTTATGCTTATCTTCTGCCTTCACTAACCTTTCTTACCTGTCCTCTAACTGTAGTGTCTTCCTGAACTGCTTCTTAACCTGACCTCTCATACTCCACCTATAATCCTCCATTCCAGCTCCTCTTTATTCCTATCTCTATACATTAAATAACTCACTGGTTCACTCACTTACCTGTCTGTTTTTCACTTTCTCTGATTGTTTCCTGCTGAATTCCTCTCTCTTGTGTCTACCCGCTCCGTTAAGCCCTCTGGCTCACTCCGCTCCCCTCCCTGCCCCCAAATCCCACCCGCCCCTAGCACCTCTACATTTATCCCCACATAACCACACCCACCACATTCTGCAACCAATCAGAACATACTCTTCTCCGCCTACTCCATAGTCATCCCCTCCCACTCACTCCCTCTCTACCTCTTAACTCTCCTATTTTATACGGTCTTCTACTCTTCTCAACATGTACAACACTCACCATCCTCTCCTACTTCTAACTCTTCTAACTATTCTTTCCACCACCTACCTAATAACCTACTATGAACAACCATTAAATCCTAATGTTAACATTCCACATAGACACACCCAAACTACCCCCCCATCTACACTCACAACACATCTTAGTCTAACATATTGCAACACATATCTTGACTCTAAATATCACAGACTCTCACATATCAAATACCTTATTCTCAAACACACAAAATACTTGTACTTCTGTAAGCCTTCACAATTAAATCACCTTATTCATAATCTACAATTACTTGATGGGGACATCCACCCCAACCCAGGCCCAAACACTTCAACAACACCCCTAACTCCCACAAATCAAAATACTCATACACCAGATGCTAAACCTACTAAATCTCTCTCAATAGCTCATCTTAACATCCGTAGCATTTGCAATAAACTTCCAGCTCTCCATGCCCTTCTAGAAGTCCAGCAATTTGACATTCTCTGTCTTACGAAACCTGGCTCAAACCCCCTATAAAAGATAATGAAATCATTCCCCTGGCTATAACATCCTAAGACAGGACCGTCTTAATAAAAAGGTGGTGGGGTAGCCATTCTATTTAAAACTGGACTGGATGTGAAGAAATCAGCCCAAACCCTCCATATGACTCTAACGCTGAACTTCTTATTTCAAAAATCTCCCTTAATCCACACAAAACTATTAATATTATCTGCACCTATCTTCCACCAGGCAACAACCCCCCTTATTAGAAAACCTACTTAACTGGTTTTCTACTAATCTTCCTCAAGAAACCATAGTCCTAGGTGACTTCAATATTGATTGGAATGCTTGCAATCAAGCTAATCCATCCACCCTTATCAACCTGCACGGATTCCACCAAACCATCAACTCTACAACCAGAACTAATAAGAGCAATAATAAAGATACCATACTCGACTGGATCCTTACAAATAGTCCCCAACAAAAGTATTCAACAGGTACCCTCCCAGATGACCTTAGTGACCACTCTCTCACATACATCATTAGGCACAAAACTCAGCTAAAACAACCTCCACTAATTCGACTATGTCGCAGCAAAAACACTTTGACCCTCAAGAGTTTCAAAATGACCTTACCCTGGTTAACTGGTCTCCTCTTAAAACTCTCCCTATCGACACGCTGTTAACCTCTTTAATAAAACCTTTCTTTCTATTCTAGACCAACATGCACCTATGCGATCTATCCATGAAATATAAAACAGCCCAATGGCTTACAACCAACACAAAACAGCTGATCCTTAATAGAAATAAGGCATGGTCTCAGTGGCGAACCTCCAAAGACCCCATTGACCACCTTAACTTCAAACAAAAAAGGAACAGGACAAAGTCAGCTATCATTAAAGATAAAAGAACTTTTACTTCCGCCTACAGCAATCATCCCACCATCATCCACACAAATTTTGGAAATCTATTAACACACTTCTGTCCCCGGTAAAGTTGAAACTCCAAATCCACTTGGCTCCTGCCCTGACTCTCCCTTACAAACAGCTAATGCTTTTAATAACTTCTTTACATCTACTATACTTAATCTGGCCAACCAACAAACCCCTGACCCCACTTTATTAGGTAGCCCAAGCTACACTCCTCCACGTATGCAACTTAAACCCATACCTACCTCCTATATTCTGAATCTACTTCAAAACTTAAAGCCTCTACCCCTTCAGCTGACAAACTCCCAGCTGAATATCTCCAACTAGGTGCCAAAGCGGTTGCCTACCCAATCTCTCTACTAATAAACAGAACCATAACCGAAAATACTATACCTTCCCTATGGAAAATCTCACACATCATCCCCTCTTCAAAGGAGGCGACTCATTTGAATACTCTAACTACGCCCTATAGCACTGCTATCTCCTATTGCAAAATAATGGAGAAATGCATCCACAAACAGTTACTTAATCACCTCCTTTCTAACAATCTCCTCGCTAACTGCCAACATGGCTTCCGCCCTTACCACAGTACTACCACAGCCTTAATATCCTTCACTGACTCCATTAATATTAACCGTAATAGCAATCTTCTCTCATCAGCATTCTTTGTAGACCTTTCTAAAGCCTTTGATATGGTGAATCACCAACTCCTTCTTCATCGCTTAAAATCACTCTCTCTTGACACCCCTGCCTTAACTTGGTTCACTTCCTACCTTCAAAACCGTAAACAGGCTGTTTTATGGAACAACAATCTCTCTGAACTTCTCCCCACCACCTTAGGGGTCCCTCAAGGCTCCATCTTAGGTCCTCTTTTATTTTCCATCTTCATTAATGACTTGTATCTTGCCACACCCTAACTACTTGCATTCAGTATGCTGACGACACCACCATCATTTGCTCTGCCACAAACCAAGCTGACCTTCACTACCTTACCCAAAAGACATTCACTACTATTGAGCAATGGTTCTCTAACCACTGTCTCCTCTTAAACCCTAAAAACTAAACTCCTCCTCTTCTCACCTACACACCTATCTCCCCCTATTAATTTCACAATTACTTCTAACAATGGCACCCTTATATCTCCTGACCAAACAACCAAACTATTGGGTATTACTATTGACAATCTACTAAAATTTGATTTTCACATTAACTCCAGCATTAAAGCAACTAATAGAAAACTAGGTTCTCTCTATAGAATCAGAACTTTCCTCACTACTGAAGCAAGAACTACCATAGCAAGAACACATCTCATCTCCACTTTATTATATGCTTCCCCCATTTATTCTAACCTATCCAAGCATAACATTAATAAGCTCACAACAGCCTACAACAACATTGCAAGGTTTGCCACTGCCTCTCCATATAAAACACATCACTGTCAGAACCTCTCTAAACTAGGATGGCTGGAATTACCCCACCTAATTCAGTACTATCAGCTTACACTTGCCCACAAAGCCCTTTACCACCCTGAAAACATACCCATGCTCTCCACCCTTATAAAACCCTACAATAACTTAAAAGCCCTTGGCTCTTCTAATAAACTACTGATTCAAACTTCTCATTCTAAGAATACAGCAGGTGATTCCATATTTTCAAACTCAGTTGGTAAGATCTGGAACCAACTTCCTCCAGACCTTGCAGCCCACACTTCCATTACACTATTTAAGACTAAATTGAAACTCTTTCTTACTAAACACTGGCTTTGTTCTTGCATCAATCCCAGTTGATCTAGCTCCTCTATGACCTTCTATTCTCCTTCTTCAATCCATAGATTCTTCCAAATATATTTCTTCAATTTATTTTCTTTTTCCTGTCAACTAAATAACAATACTTCTCTTATAACTCAAAACTTAATTTCTTCTCTCCCTTCTCCTACCACTTCTGTACTTAAATAATTACCTTGTCTTTCTATCCCCTTCTTTATAAACTTCCTGAAATTGTTGCTACTGCCTTTCTTACTTGTGACTTATATGCATACTTGACTTATAACCATTGTGATATTTTTGTATGTACTGTTTTTATGACCATGTAGTAGATAGCGGAGCTTTTCTCCTCGGGCCTCCACTGAAAATGGACTTGTATCCAGCTGGACTAGCCCGGTTAACAAATGTAAAATAAAATGCCTTGTCATTGTTAAGCATATTATACATAAGCTCTTTATAGAAGGAAGTGTCCATCGCAACGATCCCCCCTCCCTTATCAGCTGGTTTGAAAACTAAGCTCATATCGTAACAAAGGTTATCCAAAGAACATCTTTGTGCATAATTCAAATTAACAAATATGCCTTTACATTTTTCCTGTTCATAATATGAATAGAACTCATTCTCACATGCACGCAAGAAGCATTCAGCAGTTTGTGGTACTGGAGGCATAAAACAACTTTTCCTCTTATACAATATAGTTTTATAGTCAAACTCAGTATTTATAGATGAACAATTCTTAAAAAATACCTTCAATGACAATTTCCTTACAAACAGCCGCAAGCCTATAAGCGTATCAGACAATATACTTCCCCTGGAGGGGATAAACGACAGACCTTTATTCAAAATAAACTGTTCGTCTGAAGAAAAAGTTCTTGATGTCAAATTGAAGAACAGATTTATACTTATACAGATACTTAAATAATGACCAAAAAGTGTATTTCATCTTATTGCTGTAACAACCATATAGTGTGTTTCATTATACCCCATGCCCTTGCTTATCTCAAGAATCAGAGACTAAATCCCTCCATCTAACAATACATAAAAATAACCTTTCTATTTTGGTAACATGTTTTCATTAAATGAAACTATATAGTTCTGAAAACTGCAGCTAAGCTAGTTCAATCCTAAATTTACCTATCCTTCAACCTGTACTCCCAGCATTAAATCGTTAAGTAACTATTGATCTATCCTTTAAATATATGTTATTTGACATTTCATACCGCTCACTAGAGGAGAAGTTCCAGGTTCTTTCTATCCTATCAGTTTACATGTGTATATATTGTATATATTTGAATCTTTTTTTTTATTTCTTCAAGTCTTTTGGGGTTCTAATTCCATGGCAGACATGGACCCCATTCTTAAGTCAAAGTATGATTAAAGTTCATGAAATTAGTATTGTTTCAATCTTTGATGTTATTCAGAAGTGCTCTTCACAGCACCCACAACACAACCAGTAATGACTCCTTCTGCAGTTCATACAAAGTTACCTGTGTTGGTAACATATCTAAGTACAATTGCAAATTATTTTTTATAAGACCCCTACTATTAGAACTGTCTGGTTATCCTTCTTCCACATTACCCTCATTTCTGCCTGCAAATCCTGATATTTTATGACTTTGTGTCTCTGTACACAAGACACTGTAGTCACTAGGTGTAGCAATTTCAATGATTAATGCTACTTTTGTCTTGATTTCATGGATTACTATATCTGTCTTTCTCGTATCTTTTTGAACTGTTGGTAATAGGGGATCCCATGTGATATAAACTTCATCATTTTCTATAATGCTTTGTGCCTCATGTTTCCAGTGCTTTTCAATTACTTCAACAATCCCAAAAGCAGAAATCTTGTCACATTATTATGTATTTCAGTATACAGTCCTTCTGGCATTAGTATATCGCAACCAGCAACAAGATGTGCAACTTTTTCTGATTCTGTTTTAAAAAACCTACATTTGTCTGTTTCACCCACATATTCAATAGACTTTCTAAATCAATGTGTATGTAGTCCACTATCTTGGGCCACCAATATTAACTTTTCATCTTTTGGTTTAAATTCACCTGTCTTTGACCATTCCTGTGTTTGTTCCTGATCAACATGAAGTTGCTCCAATAGTTTTCTAAACTTACAACTACATGTATGCATTTTCCACATTTCTTGAATTCTCATCTGATCTTCACCTCATATTGTTTATTGAAATATTCAGTATTCAGCTGCTGCCAGATTTTTATCTACTTCTGGTTTGATCTCCATTCCCACTTGACACCAATATGCTTCTGCTAAACTAAGTAGAGAAGTTATCTTAGACTCATTCTCCTCATATTTTAAAAGTTTCACTACTTTTGGATCATGTAAGGTCAGCAGATATGGATGCAGTCCTACGATTGCAGAGCTATACATTTAATCATTTTCAAGGAGGCCTATACCTCTTTCAGAATGGGTAATATATAGTCTTGGTATACGCTGATTTTTATAAATCATTTGAAGAGCATGAAACATCCTTCTTGTTTTCCTGTTCAACTGATCCAACACCTTTTGGGGCCAATCAGTCACTCAAAAACTGTAAGTTAGAATAGGAAAAGCAAATTAGTTTATAGCTTCGACTTTGTTCCATAGATTTAAATGCTGTTTTCAGCATTAATTTTAGTCTTCTAAAAACTTCCTAAGTTTAATTTGCATTTGTTCATGCTTTCTTGTTGATCCTTCCATCAATTCCCAAAAATTTATACACGCCTTCTTTTTCTTTTATATCATATTCCTGTCCCAGACTTTTGTTTTCTTGGTGCTGCAGCTTTCCTGCTTTATAGGTTGCTTTTGCACTTTTATGATGACCAAATGTCATTCTTATATCGTCTTTTGACCACTTGCAATTGTGCTTTCATTTCCTTACCTGATAAACTGTACAGTTTTACATCATCCACAAAAAAAAAAAAAAAAATGAGAAGTCTTTACAGTTTATTGTTTTCCGGGAGTTAAATTGTAGCCATGACATACCCCGGGATTCATGAAGCTCGGCGCAAGGCCGGCGTAAGGCCTGCGCCGGCGGTGCATGGAATATCCGGCGCAGTAGCGCCATATACATATTAATGAGAGTGCACCGGAATCACAGACACGTGCGTAGTGTACGTGAGCGAGCCCAGGTAGGATGCGTCTGGAGGCGTGTCTAAGCCAGCAGGAGGTGAGCAACCTAATGTGCTGACAGCCACGGTCCGCCCACAATAGTAATGGCAGCAGCCAGGTCCCGTGCAGAATGAAACGCACGTACAGTACGCAACATAGTCCCCGTTCCAAATTAACGGAGAAGCAAATAGAAGCCACCAAGGCATAAGTGTACCCGTTCAAGGAGCAAAGGATACGCATATGACCGCCTCCGTCCCGCAATGCACTGTCAGTGTTTACACTCAGAGAAGGTGTACAGCCGCATGTCAGCGCCGCACCGACATAGAAGCAGCGACTAAGGCCACCACCTGTCCCACTTTGTTTGGGGCAGTCTCTCCAAGGACAGTTGTGACCCGAAAAAACCTATTAGAAATGGCTGATGTGCTTCGAAAGTAGGACACAATGAAATCCCGTATGTAATGTAATGGTAGCATGAATTGGTTATTTCTGTAACAGAAATACCGAAATGACACAATAAACAGAATAAGCAAGGAAATTGCCACAATAATAAGCAAATTAGTTAGGCAAACAAGTGAATTTCTATGCTATATAGTGACCGTTTGTATGTGTCGGCCTGTAAAGGCAGATGTGAGTCCCGAAATATCCCAGATCGGAAAATGGAAAAGGTGGAAACCCCAGCAGCGACATGGGCATGGTCACCAGGGTTACCTGCTGTCCCAAAGTGCCATGGACAGTCCCTGATTGGACAGTCGTGTCCCTGCAACAATCGTAAAATGGAAAATGACCTGCGATCCCCTGCCACGCAAATTCCCGCAATATACATGTAAATAGTAGCATAAAACATATACATTACGGTATGGAACACAGACATGGCATAAGAAAATAAATAAGGAACCCAAACGCTAACAGAATAGGCTCATAGTATGGCAAACAAGTGAAGTTCTGTCTACTGCACTAGCCCTGGGTATGTGTAGTCCTGCAAATTTCGAAGTGTCCACATAACATGCCCCACTATGGGCATTGGAAAAGGTGCCAACCATAATGGTCACAAGCAGTAGTGACAGTACATAGCCGGGTAGCTGTGCCGACATAACAACAGTAAGGAAGCAAGATACCCCAAACACAGGCAAACATGTGCATAGCAACATATCCCAGACCCAGCAACATCTCTGTTGCATACACTGGATGGTGTATGATGAAGTGTAATATCCAGAAGCAGAACCCATGCATTCGGATGTACTACACAATAGCCTCATTGTACATGTCAGTCACACCCATGTATACCCCTGCACCCAAACCTGCTAGCATCCGTGTGCAGCTATACAACCACACACAATGTGCATACCTGAACTGTGGTAAGATGTTTGTGTTAGGCAATGCCACGCCGGCAAATACGTACCCCACATGTCAGCAACCCACCGCAGGTACAGATATGTAAATGGCTGCATGTGAATGTGTCAGCAGAATGTGTACATCCGGCATGTAGTATGTACCCGTCCAAACCATCTAGGTTTGCATACGACACAGTGCACATAAGTGTACACATGTGGACAAGTCGGGTCGTTGGACCACCGCATCGACGATTATCTTTGCAGTGAAGTCGATCACATATAGCGGAACAGGTGCCTAACACACAGGACATCCTAACAGGATGCTACAGTCAAAGAAGGGGAAACTGGGACATCACATGTGGAGATTAGCGTGGCTGGACGGACAAATACACACGGTCAAGGTAAAGGATGGAACAACATGCATATGGCTGGATGGATGTTGTTCGTAAAATATATAGAAACACATATGAAGTTCCAGTTCACACTCGAAATACTATATAATGTATTGAATTGTACCGTACAATATGGCAGCAGAACTAAGCCTGCATGTAATTGGTGAAGCTAAGCTGTACTGTGATGGAATTCTGAACCTGGCAGTAAGCAGGACAGCAGGCTCATGTCTGTCATCATTAATTATTTGCTGGGTTACAGAACAATAAATGTATGTACATGCATAACAGCACTCCTTCCCCAGAGGAGGATGGCCTTGTGAGCTCAATGGAAGATAGCAGTACAACTCCCTACCAGACAGACAAAGCAACGTATCAAGAAATTAACTGTCCACTGTATCGTAACAGTCTAGGGTCCTTGAAACAGCTACAATCACAAAAGGATACTGTAATGTACAAGGTGCCTTGCAAGGCTGTGTTATTCCCATGAGAAAACAATTTAAGTTCCCATGATGTACACAGTCTGGGGTTGTTGTTCCGATAATAAAGTGGCAATACCTCCCAATCGTGACCTCTGGGTATGGTATGAAAGTGGTTGTTAACCTGCAACATTGGATGTATAGCATTGGTTTCTGGTGTCGGAAGACATGGTTCCTGTAGCACAACACAGTATGGGTAGTCAAGCACACATACACGATTGCTGAACACACAGCATCAGTGAAACCCAATGCTCACAAGGACACAGTCCGACAAGCTCTACACTTTACATATGCACAGTGGTGTCCATTGTAGGACCCAAAAATTGTGGAAAGAACCAAATTATGTCTTATTTCAATGCGTACCTGAAATCAGTGTCGTCACAGGTACACATATGCACCGCAAGAGTGTTTAATGTTGCTGATAGCTATGCATGTAATGCAGCACAGATGCACAGCAATACCCAGGGTACCGGGTCCATAGAACTGCGCCCACATCACAGTCCCGCACACATGACGGATGTGTAATGGGTACTGTCAATTGTTGCAGTCAAGGGATTCTGGGTATGTAGACTCTGTGCTCGGTGTTGTTTCGCAGGCAATCCTTTCTCCCGCCCCGTGGGAGGGATGTGTGCGTATCACCTGCCTTACTCTCCGCTAATAATGCAAACCATACTCCGGAGAATGCTAAATGTAGGTGTGTAATGTGTACAGCCCCATACTACTGTCCAGTAGGCAATTGTCATGGATGGACACCCGTATGGCCAGAATGGCACCCACAACTGCAAACCCGGGTAAATGACATAGCCGCGGGAAGGCATAACACAGGAAATACACATAGGGACTACAGTTGACATTCCACATACAAAGCAGGACCGTCGTGCCAACACCGGCGTACACAGCACTCAATCTGCCAGCAACAGACTGAGGAGCACCCGCTACCGTACAGCGTAACAGATGTGCGACCTGTGGAACACATACTAATGGCACACACAACGTCAAGTAGGATATGTAAACTATGGCTTTCCCACCTATGAAGACAACATGGTTAAATGAATGCATAGGTAAGCAACATGTTCTGGTGGTGTTATAGTGGAAATACAGTGACGGATATGTCCCATTGGGACGTCTGCGGTTTAAATGGAGCATTTGCTAACCAGCATCTTTGGATGTATGTAATTTGTCCACAGTAGTAAATCACCTGGTTATGTAGCACCATGTGGAATGGGTAGTCCAACAGACATCCGCGATTTCTGAACACACAGTATCAGTGAAACCCACTGCTCACAAGGACACAGTCCGACAAGCTCTACACTTTACATATGCACAGTGGTGTCCAATGTAGGACCCAAAAATTTGTCTAAAGACAGGAATGCCGCCTTCTTTCAACACTTAAGTGAACTCATTGTCGTCACAGGTACACATATGCACCGCAAGCGTGTTTAATGTTGCTGATAGCTGTCCATGTAATGCAGCACAGATGCACAGAAATACCCAGGGTACCGGGTCCATAGCACTGCATCCACATCACACTTCCGCACACATGACGGATGTGTAATGGGTACTGTCAATTGTTGCGGTCAAGGGATTCTGGGTATGTAGACTCTGTGCTCGGTGTTGTTTCGCAGGCAATCCTTCCTCCCGCCCTGTGGGAGGGATGTGTGCGTAGCACCTGCCTTACTCTCCGCTAATAATGCAAACCATACTCCGGAGAATGCTAAATGTAGGTGTGGAATGTGTACAGCCCTATACTAGTGTCCAGTAGGCAATTGTCATGGATGGACACCCGTATGGCCAGGATGGCACCCACAACTGCAAACCCGGGTAAATGACATAGCCGCGGTAAGGCATGACACAGGAAATACACATAGGGACCACAGTTGACATTCCACATACAGAGCCGGACTGTCGTGCCAACACCGGCGTACACAGCACTCAGTCTGCCAGCAACAGACTGAGGAGCACCCGCTACCGTACAGCGGAACAGATGTGCGACCTGTGGAACACATACTAATGGCACACACACAACGCCAAGTAGGATATGTAAACTATGGCATTCCCACCTATGAACACAACA
The DNA here is from genome assembly GCF_019279795.1 of Protopterus annectens. Lineage (NCBI taxonomy): Eukaryota > Metazoa > Chordata > Ceratodontiformes > Protopteridae > Protopterus > Protopterus annectens. The sequence goes on from NC_056746.1 coordinate 546,084,670, forward strand.
TGGTTAAATGAATGCATAGGTAAGCAACATGTTCCGGTGGTGTTATATTGGAAATACAGTGACGGATATGTCCCATTGGGATGTCTGAGGTTTATATGAAGCAGTTGGTAACCAGCATCTTTGGATGTATGTCATTTGTTCACAGTACTAACTCAGCTGGTTATGTAGCACCATGTGGAATGGGTAGTCAAACAGACATCCGCGATTGGGGAACATACACCAGCAGTGAAAAGCACTGGGCAGGTGGACACAGTCCAGCAACATCTAACTTGACATATGCACATCGGTGTCCATTGTAGGACCCAAATATTCTGTTCAGAGAATGCCTGCTAGCTTCCTGCATTACTCATGTGACCTAATTGTCGTCACCACGTCACAGGTACACATAGGCACGCAAGCGTGTTCAATGTTGATGATAGCTGTCCATGAACTGCAGCACACATGCACAGAAATACCCAGGGTATCGGGTCCATTCAGCTGCGTCCACATCACACTGCAGCACACATGAAGGATGTGTAATGGGTACTGTCCACTGTTGCAGTCAAGGGAGTCTGGGTATGTAGAATCTGGCCTCGGTGTTGTTTCGCAGGCAATCCTTTGTCCCGCCCTGTGGGAGGGACGTGTGCGTAGCACATGCGTCACTCTCCGCTAATAATGCACACCATACTCCGGGGAATGCAAAATGCAGGTGTGAAATGTGTACAGCCCTATACCAGTGTATAGTAGGCAATTCACATGGATGGACAAGCGTATGACTAAGATGGCACACATAAATGCAAACCCGGTGGAATTACACTGCCGTAGTAAGGCATTACACAAGTCATACACATAGGGACTACAGTTGACATTCCCCATACAAGAAACACAGACAACCAGCCGATGAAGTCCAAAGCAAAGACGAGGTACTGTAGGGACCGCCAGTGACCAACCAGAGCACACCAAGAATTAAAGGCAGTCACCATAGTCTATTGGAGCCCACTCCGCCTGCTTCATAAGCAGACTTATTCAGACTACATACAATGCAGTCCAACCTACTACATTTACAAGCATTAATTGGTTGGTACATTAGATGTGCTAGGTACTAATTACATGCCTTAAAGGCAGACAAGTGAACAAACCTTACTTGGGTTACACATCCCACACAGTGAGGACATCAGACATTGCTTCGAAAGGTACAGTCTTCATCGGAAAATGGAAATATATGTACATATATGAAACATGAACCAACATAAAATGTTTTCCAAATGTCTGACTGTGTAAGCTACATATATATGTCCTACGGATTGTGCCAATATATTAACAGAACTGCAGACACCTAGTAATATGAATGAACCATAATATATACACATAAACCGTATGATTATGACTACTGTAAAATAGACCAACGAAATGTAAAGATTCACAATGTGCTAATGTAACATTCATTTAGAAGGTTACTTAAATAAATCAATTCAGACATCCATGTGTAAATACTAACAGAAGGCCAGCGAGGTGCTTGCCCTCACATGTACTGGGATGTCGCTCCACAGCATAGTGAGTGTCTGGGTGATGAATCCGTCCCAACAACACGCTCGATTAATGACAGTGTCAAGGTGTACGCCAGCTGCCCTTGTGGTTCTGAGGGATCTACCTTATTTACGCGGAAGCATAGTCATCAGATCTGTTCGACTTAGCCGTGCATGCCAGGCACGGGTCACCTCTGGGCAAGTGGTATGCAACTGTATACAGCTGGAATTCTTTCAGTCGGTCAGTATAACACATATACCTGAGACCCTGCATCCGCTTGTCGAAGAACTGTTGGTGCCTTTCCAGCTGCTGCAGGTGTTGGGTCAGATACATTCTGAACGGGCATTGTACCCAATCATAGGTCTATTGAGTGATGAGTACAAGGGGACAATGACCTCCCCTGATCTAGATGTGAATCCCTTCATGATGATGTGGGCAATGTGGAAGGTCTACCTAACTATGTTAGCAACATGTGTGTCTAACGAACGGTTAACAACAACACGTGTCCCCAGATCACTGGGGACGGGCTCCGTGCGCAGTCGACTGCGACCTATATGGTAGGTCGAGGTAACCTTGTTCATCCCGAAGGGTATGCCTATGCATTTCCTGGCATTTAGCTGTAGGACATGTCTCTGGTACCACTTATCCACATCTGTGAGGCACTCCTGAAGGATATCTGTGTCAGATGTGTGTCTGACTTTGGCATCCGGGTTTGCAGTCGTATGCAAACATTGTCACCCATAACCCCTGTGTATGCGGTACATTGGAAACGTAGATGCTGGAAATAGTGGACCCAGGACTGAGCCCCATGGGACACCACCTGTGACTGGCTGTGAGTATGACATGGCGCCAGCAACTATGGCCATGTGTGTTCTGTGACTTAGCCCGCTTGCAACCCATATGGCGATGTATGGATTTACATTCAAGATGACGGGTTTATCAAGTATACCCGAGGGGGTATTGTGTCGAAGGCCTCTGCCGGGTTGAGGTAGGCTGTATGGACTGCTTTACCCTCAGCAATGGCCTTGGTGACTGATTCTACAAAGTGAAACACGTGTAAAGGGCATGATCTGACTATGACCAAGCTAAACTGGGTTGTATCCAAAGTATGCGGGTCCCCTATGTCTTTATCTATGTGTCCCATTATGATCCATCTCCATGGCTTTGCAGATAAGGCTTGTCAAACTAATGGTATGGTAATAACCAGGGTCAGTGGAGGCACCATCTATGTGGAGTGTGACTACAGTCGCCTCTGTGCTACTACTCAGGCACGATCCTGAGGTGAGGCTAGGATTACACAGCTGTCCTAAGTGTGGGTTAAATTCCCCATAGAGTTCCTGGAGTGCACAGCTGGGACACCATGTGGACCCATGGATGCTGTGTTGACTGCCTTGGGGCTGGATGTGGGTAATGCTGGACATACCCACGGCAGACGCAGCACGTTCGAGTCCGATGCCCAAGGGACCACACACATAGCCGGCCTTAGGCATAGGCCAAGTAGGTAGCCTAGGGTGTTGCTCTACTGGGCACCTTTCCAGACTCTATTTGGTGTAGGTAGACCAGGAGGGGGGTAGCGGGTGATGTATCGGTGGCAACTTCTGCCTAGGTCACCACTTACCCTAAGGCCACTCTTCCCGTGGGTAATACAGCAGTACCCACACCCAGACGCGGGTCATCGCTAGGGTCATTGCTAGTATGGCACATCATCTACGTAAGGAAGGAAACCATATATCCCCAGACATAATGGCACAGCATAATGCCTGTTCGCCGGCCAAAGGCAGACATACGCCACCCGCGCCGGTGCGGACGTACTGCGCGAGATGTCCGTTAACAATGCCGACAATGTGTCGCTTTGTGAAACAAACTCCACAGAGACATTCAATAATAGACAACGACGGACAACCCGATGTCCTCGTGTCTGAGCTGTTCAACCTGTTACGCCATGTTAAATGTGTGTAGCACAGCGGAACCGGCCCAAACAAAGCAACGGACATGTCTGTGGCTCAGTGAAAGTCGTCACGCAATGTTAAACCCTTGTAATATTGCGACACAGGCCATACATACGGAGGGTTAGTAATGGAAGTAGGTTAGTTCGATCAGACCGTGTGCAATTAGTATAACGAGATCTACAACGGATACACCGCCAATCGATGACACGGTTAAGACTAATTGGGGGCGTGACATGGTACCATGGACACGGACAAACGTGCCCATGTGACTCATCTAACATTCAGACAGGGTCAGGGCGGTCCTGCACAGTGGGCGCCAAGACCAAACCCAAAGCACCACAGCAACACCCTGACAATCAAGGCCTGTATGCATATGGGATATAAGCAGCTGTCATCTGAACAGCCCTGTGGTGACGACATATGCATCCTGGGCCATGAGCGAGGGGAATTAGGAATGTTCAACATGCAGTACCGCACCTTTCCCAGCAGGAGAATGGATGCCTGTGACGCGTGTGTGCGGGGTGATATGTAAATGTACATAGGTACCAAGGGTATGCATATTAATGACAACGAACAGCTAACGTGCACTGGTCACAGTAGCGCCAAACGTGACTGCAGTCACGCTGGAATTATGACTATAGAACATATAGATGTGCACGTAATGTAGCGCCCATGCTGCAAAGACTGTTACATATATAAAGCTGTAAGTGCTTTCTGCACACGTCCGTCAACCGGATCAGACATATGTTACCGAATAGTCACAAGTAACGCAAAACACGTAACCACACAGACACTGTAAACATATATAAACGGACTACGGATATGCATGTGCGCTGCGCCGTAACCCACAATCCGGACATGCGAAAGTGTATGCAGCGTGTGTGATCCAGTGGAACCAGGGAAGCTTACGGGTGTCTCCTCCCCACGATTACATTCATAATTGTCAAATATATGCTTAAATAGTACTTATTGATTCCATGCTTTGTTATCGTAATGCTACTATTATACACATCGATATACAATAACCTGATCAACACACTACATTCTAAGGTGCACTCTCACCAATTATCAACTATGTGTCCGGATACTGATTGTATTTACCAATATTGTATATATATTAACACATTGTTGCCGTATTATTGTTTCCATGAAGTAAGGCATGCAACACTGATATGTATATGTCACGCTATAATCAAGACTTGGAGCACTGTCCACCTAACTATGAGCAGGTTTATTGATTATTTCGCTTTAAACCGACTCTGAAGGAAGTGTATTAGGGACGGCTATGTCATGAAATCCAGACTCGACGGTGCCCCATGTTAGTAGTTGAGAGAGCTCAGTATCCTTTCACTGTGGAGTCTATCGTGATTTGACAGTGTCTGTTTCTGCCGATATATGTTCCATAATGTCGCTTATGAAGATGGGCAGGACGCAAGGTTTGCTGTATTTACGCATACTGGCACGTGGATATAGATAGGCCATGTCATACAAACGATGGGTAGTCAAGCAGACATCCACGACTGGGGAACATACAGCGGCAGTCAATACCACTGGCCAGATGGGGACAGTCAAACACGCTCTACACTTTACAAATGCACATCGGTGTCCATTGTAGGACTCCAAAAATTCTGACTGTTTTGCCAGTATGCGCCAAGATCAGCCAATCCGAGTACAAACCGTGACTACGGCACAGCTAGACATATGCACCACCAGCGTGTTTAAGGTTGATGATACCTGCCCATGACATGCAGGACATATGAACAGAGGTCCCCAGACTGCCGTGTCCATACATGTGCGCCCATATCCCAGTTCCGCACACATGAAGGATGTGTCATGCGCACTGTGGGGGGTTGCAGCCATGGTATCCTGGGTATGCAAAATGGGGCTCGGTGTTGTTTGGCTGATAATCCGCTGTCCCGCCTGGAGGGCTGCGGGTACAGGACGGCCTTAGTCCCCAGTAAGGATGCAAAGCATCCATAGGGTAATGCTAAAGGCATGTGTGAAATGTGTTCAGCCCTACATCAGTGTCCAGTAGGCATTTCCCAAGGATGGACAAACGTACGGACAAGATGGCACCCATAATAGCAAGCCTGGTGGAATCACACAGCCGTAGTAGGGCATGACACAGGACATAAAGATGGAAACAGCAGTACATACACCCGTGACATCCATCCTGCCATGCTAATCCCAGCGCATACAGCAGCGAAGGTGCTATCAAGTATGTGGGGATCACCCGCCTCCACTCTGCGGAACATACCTGCGACCTGTGGAACACATATTAATGGCACACCAACAACGTCAACTAGGAAGGTCATACTATCGCTAAAATATGGCGTTCACACACATAACCAACATACTGTCATGAATAAATAGGTTCTACATGTACCGGCTGTGTTATACTGACAATACAGTGGCGGATAGTTCACAATGGTACCTGTGAGGATTATGTAAAGCAGTTGCCAACCTGCAGGACTACAGTAACACCCTATGGGTAAATTGTGGAAGGACACGGGTTACGTAGCACTACATAATATGGGTAGGCGGACAGACATCCTGGAATGGGGAACATACGGCGGCAGTCAAACCCACTGGCCGAATGGACACAGTCCAACATGTCCTAAACTTTACATATGCACATCGGTGTCCATTGCAGGACCCAAAATTACTCCTTAAGTGAGTGTGAGCAACATAGTGTGAACCGAAGAGGTGACAGCCGTGACTACGGCACAGGTAGATATATGCACCACAGGTGTCTTCAAGGGTGATGACAGCCGTCCATGAAATGCAGGACATATGAATAGGACTCCCCAGGCTGCTGCATCCATACACGCATTTCCACATCCCATTTCCGCACACATGAAGGGTGTGCAAGGGGTACTGTCGACGGTTGCAGACATGGGATCGTGGGTATGCAAATATGGGTGTCGGTGTGGATTGGCAGATGATTCATCGGACGTGGCCATGGCATATGCGTTACTCCGCAATACTAATACCGATCATCCACCGGAAATGGAGAATGCAGCTGTGAAATGTTGACAGCCCGATACTAGTGTCCAGTAGGCAGTTCCCATGGATGGACAAACGTACAGACAAGATGGCACCCATAGCTGCAAACCTGGGGGAATCCCACAGCTGTTGCAAGGCATAACCCAGGGAATACAGATACGGTGTACAGTACACACTCCCCATTCAAAGAAAGACCGCTGGGCAGATACCGACGTACACAACACTCCATGTGCCGGCCCATCTATGGGGATCACACGCCCATACAGTGGAACAGATGGGTCACCTGTGTAAAGATACCAATGGCACAATCTCCACGCCTGCGGGCAATGACATAGGCTGGTCAAACTATGGGCTTGACACCAAAGAAAGACACCCTTCCGTGAATTAATAGGATTGATGTCAATACACCATGGCAAACACCCAATGAACAGGGAAGACTTGCTGGCACCCTATGGCCACAAACCATGTCACACATAGGTAGATGGAACAGTCAACATAAACATTTCATTCACGACAGGTCGCATATGGTATCCAAAGGTACTTCATAGACATGTATGCTATCACCCGTTGGCCCCGTGAGACTTACACATAACATGGAAGTATCCAGGCTTTAAATGTCCACCCTTACACTTCCATTTGTCACTTTCCATGCGAGCAATGGAGATGTAGCCACAGCATAGAAAGCAGAGACGCATCGCTGCTAAACACACACATGTCAACATCACAGAAAGCATACTATGAACACACGTATTACATGATATTGTACTATGAAACACAAACAAACCGGAAACCTGCAGCAAGAATAGTCCCCGTAGTTCGACACAACACAAGTCTTCGTAACATTTGAACAGTTCATTAAAACATGCAACGTTTTCGTTGTTTCCACAACGGTGCAGGAAATATGCTATGTCTAAGAATGTTCAGAAACAACAATGTGAGTCTTAACATGATTTTAAATATCACACTGTTGATTGTGAACACTTTAACAATTTGCTTATTCAGTTGTATGGTCGAAAGCAACGGAAACACACACACACACGGAAGGGACGGAGATGAACCTACGCCTATTTACATGAACTCAGTACAGTATGAATCATTTACACAACGCTACCGAAGTTAACTGACGTGAGCGCTGTCAGAGGCATACATGTAGGCTGCTGACGCCACCCGCAAGACAATATTTGGAAATAGCCAAGGCATGTGTTGCGGAGCCGCCTAAAAGCATAATCAGTCGCAGAGGCAGCTGGAAACACACACACACACACACACACACATGGAAGGGACGGGGGACGAACCTACGACTATCTACATGATACACACTACTGTATGAAGCATTTACAGAACGCTACCGAAGTTTGCTAAACAGAGCGCTGTCACAGCCATACTTGTAGGCTGCTGACGCCACCCGCAAGACAATAGTTGGCAATAGCCAAGGCATGTGTTGGGGAGCGGCTAAAAGCATAATCAGTCGCAGAGGCAGCTGGAAACACACACACACACACGGAAGGGACGGGGACGAACCTACGACTATCTACATGAACACAATACTGTATGAAGCATTTACAGAACGCGCTACCGAAGTTTGCTAAACAGAGCGCTGTCACAGGCATACTTGTAGGCTGCTGACGCCACCCAGAAGACAATAGTTGGCAATAGCCAAGGCATGTGTTATGGAGCCGCCTAAAAGCATAATCAGTCGCAGAGGCAGCTGGAAACACACACACACACACACACGGAAGGGACGGGGACGAACCTCGACTATCTACATGAACACACTACTGTATGAAGCATTTACAGAACGCTACCGAGTTTGGTAAACAGAGCGCTGTCACAGGCATACTTGTAGGGTGCTGACCTGACCCGCAACACAATAGTTGGCAATAGCCAAGGGATGTGCGGAGCCGCCTAAAAGCATAATCAGTTGCAGAGGCAGCTGGAAACAAACACACACACACACACGGAAGGGACGGGGACGAACCTACGACTATCTATATGAACACACTACTGTACGAAGCATTTACACAACGCTGCCACCGAAGTTTGGTAAACAGAGCGCTGTCGCAGGCATACTTGTAGGCTGCTGACGCCACCCGCAAGACAATAGTTGGCAATAGCCAAGGCATGTGTTGCGGAGCGTCTAAAAGCATAATCAGTCGCAGACGCAGCTGGAAACACACACACACACAGAGACACACACACGGAAGGGACGGGGAACGAACCTACGACTATCTACATGAACACACTACTGTATGAAGCATTTACAGAACGCGCTACCGAGTTTGCTGAACAGAGCGCTGTCACAGGCATGCTTGTAGGCTGCTGACGGCAGCCGCAAGACAATAGTTGGCAATAGCCAAGGCATGTGTTGCGGAGCGTCTAAAAGCATAATCAGTCGCAGACGCAGCTGGAAACACACACACACACACAGAGACACACACACACGGAAGGGACGGGGAACGAACCTACGACTATCTACATGAACACACTACTGTATGAAGCATTTACAGAACGCGCTACCGAAGTTTGCTAAACAGAGCGCTGTCACAGGCATACTTGTAGGCTGCTGACGGCAGCCGCAAGACAATAGTTGGCAATAGCCAAGGCATGTGTTGCGGAGCGTCTAAAAGCATAATCAGTCGCAGACGCAGCTGGAAACACACACACACACAGAGACACACACACACGGAAGGGACGGGGGACGAACCTACGACTATCTACATGAACACACTACTGTATGAAGCATTTACAGAACGCTACCGAGTTTGCTGAACAGAGCGCTGTCACAGGCATACTTGTAGGCTGCTGACGTCACCCGCAAGACAATAGTTGGCAATAGCCAAGGCATGTGTTGCGGAGCGTCTAAAAGCATAATCAGTCGCAGACGCAGCTGGAAACACACACACACACAGAGACACACACACACGGAAGGGACGGGGAACGAACCTACGACTATCTACATGAACACACTACTGTATGAAGCATTTACAGAACGCGCTACCAAGTTTGCTGAACAGAGCGCTGTCACAGGCATACTTGTAGGCTGCTGACGTCACCCGCAAGACAATAGTTGGCAATAGCCAAGGCATGTGTTGCGGAGCGTCTAAAAGCATAATCAGTCGCAGACGCAGCTGGAAACACACACACACACAGAGACACACACACGGAAGGGACGGGGAACGAACCTACGACTATCTACATGAACACACTACTGTATGAAGCATTTACAGAACGCGCCACCAAGTTTGCTGGACAGAGCTGCCACAGGCATACTTGTAGGCAGCTGACGTCACCCGCAAGACAATAGTTGGCCATAGCCAAGGCATGTGTTGCGGAGCGTCTAAAAGCATAATCAGTCGCAGACACAGCTGGAAACACACACACACACAGAGACACACACACACGGAAGGGACGGGGAACGAACCTACGACTATCTACATGAACACACTACTGTATGAAGCATTTACAGAACGCGCTACCGAGTTTGCTGAACAGAGCGCTGTCACAGGCATACTTGTAGGCTGCTGACGTCACCCGCAAGACAATAGTTGGCAATAGCCAAGGCATGTGTTGCGGAGCGACTAAAAGCATAATCAGTCGCAGAGGCAGCTGGAAACACACACACACACACACACACACACACACACACACACACACACACACACACACACACACGGAAGGGACGGGGGACGAACCTACGCCTATCTACATGAACACACTACAGTATGAAGCATTTACAGAACGTGCTACCGAGTTTACTGCGCAGTGCGCTGTGAGGAGGCACACCCCTACGTGCGTGGTGTCATTTGCACAGGCATTGCGCCCGATCGGTGTTCGACAGAGTGCGCAGTCACGCAGTCTGTTACCATCCCAAGGTCGCCAGACACTCAACACGCTAGTGCTGCAGTCGAGAATAACAAGTAACTACTGATCAGTACATCACTGCATACTGGGCATGCTCAGACACTTAGACTCGGCACAGGGCAGACATGCATACACATGTTGCGACGGCATGGGTGGCGTAATGTGGACCGTCGTGTGTGTCCAGCCACACAACAGAAACCTGGCCATGCCACAGATGTGGCCGAAACGTAGGGGATACAGGCATGCACCCGGGGTATAACTGCAGACGGCCGCGGTGTGCACTGTGCTGTGTGTCTATCTACACAGCTGCCTACTGGGCATGCTCAGACACTTAGAGTCGGCACAGATCAGACATGCATACACATGGTGCGACGGCATGGGTGGCGGAATGCGGACCATCCTGTGTGTCCGGACACACAACAGTAACCCGGTCATGCCACAGACGTTGTTGTTGCTGCGGGAATATGTAGGTGCAATTAACCATGTGTAGGACTGGCCTACAGTTTGTTGCATGCTACAGACAACCCTCCCAAACACAGGATACCTTCACAGATGTCCTGAGGACACTGGTGAGTGGGCATGCTCTCACAACAGCACCGTATTGGGTGACATGAACCACCCATACATAGCCTGGGAACATTACCCATGGCACAACACAGTACGCCAGCAGTCCCAGGTGTTCACACACCTGGCCACTGTTAAACAGCCATGCACCATACATACCAGGGGGGGGATGTCTGACAGTTCTGCCCATCACGCATGGTGAGGATATGCCCCACACAGGATGTACAGCCCTCAATGGTGATGCAAGACCGTATAGTGGATCCACTGGTCATCCACTCACTGTAACCAACACCAGCATGGGGGACCTCAGTGATGACCTCTTCACAGAAGACCACACACATCATATGACCGGTGTGGTACCCTACAAGTCCTCCATGCCAATGTTGAACAGAAGCCAGACCGGCAAACGCATAACGAATGCCTTCCCCGACCACCCACATGCATGTCTGCAACAGGCAAACATGATGACATCAGGACCTTGTCCACCACAGGTAGGCACATGGTGTGGTGGACCGCAGCCACTGACTACCTGTACATCAACAGTTGGAGCTACTACATGGCAGGGCAATGACAGTACCAGGGAAACCATCACCCATTCATACCGGCGTCACCATACGGCCCCACATACCAACATCCAGGTCCGCTGGTGGGAGTGGTACTGCAGAGGGCACATGAGACAACCACAGGGCCTTCCCTAACTGTGGTAAGGACATGGTTGGGGCACACAGACTTGCCTGGAAATGGTCCAGAATGGTACAACAGTCACTGCACCCACAGACATTGTCTGCATACCACAGGACATGTTCCATGCATACATCCCCCCCCCAACAGGGAACATATCCATCCCACCAGAGTGTATCCTCCCAAACATGTCATATGGCCTGGAGTGATCCCATATCTCTATGGCGCTTGACACGCCAGCAATGGGCACCGATGGTTTCCTGGCTGTGTGCTACCCATCCTCTTTGAGGCCCTCGGCCCACACATGCGCCACTGTGTCATGTTAGCCTTACTATGGGCTATGTCCCCAATGGATGCCATATGGCATCTGTGGTCCCACTATGCCAGGGTAGTGCTCCTATGGACTGTCAACAGCCACACCCTATACGCTTGACAAGTGTTGTCTGCAAAGCTGTGTGGAGGTCCATACAGGTGGTCATGGTTACAGATAGCGTGTACAGCCAATACCCGAACATACCCACAACTACATAGTCAAGGGCGGATCCTGCCTCCCGAACCTGCTCGTCCAGTCTGGAGTGTTCACCAAGGCCATTGCTGGGGATACGTGGGTTTGCACACAGTACCATGACCTGGTGGGAGTGTTCAGAGCACACTACACATGGGACCCATGTAAAGGCTCGCCAGCATACATGTGGGGACATATGTCACCCGATGCTTCTCACACAGGTTGGAGGTCACACCACACAGGGTTGGTGCTCAAGGTGCCTTGTCACACTCATATCTGGACCCAGTGGAGGCCCACAGGGCTCACTCCTGTGCCCCCTGCCATATGGCATCCGACCTTCCAATGTGCATGCAATCATAGGGGGATTGTAGCAGACAAGGTATGCAGATAACTACGCACCGGCCAACATACCCAACACCCCATGTTACACGAACATCCACCTAGGGCATCATAGACATGGATGACTGGTGCCAGAGCCATGGCCAGCTACCAAATGCCAGAGAAGGTGCAGCCCTACCCAGTGTGAAGAACATGTTCGTCCCAATGTCACATGTAGGTGGTACGCCATTAAAGATGGTGGACATGTTCAGGGAAATGGCTACCACACCTGTCGGCAACCTCTGTCAACACACACAATGGCAATGTGGGTGTGAAGACATTCCATTGTGGCCTCCTGGTCTGGATGGAATGGCAACCACATCTGTGGTGTTCAATGTACCCCTGTACACATCACACACCAGTGCAATGACTGCGTACAATGGCACATGTGGCCTGTAGCTAACCTGATGCCTGCAGCACTCGGAAGGACCGCAAACGTTCCACAAGACGGGGATGACGGTGCTAGGACATGTGTCACAAGGTGCACGGCCAAGGGGACACCGGCTGTGGATCTTCACAGCACAGCTGGTCCGTGGTGACCTGTGCCTGACATACACGGCCATGTCTGACCTGGGTGACATGGGCACATTCCACCTCCCAGGCCCCATGCAAACACGGGCACAGAAGCGACTGTCAGACACCTCAACTCAAAGATGAGTGGGACGTGCTGGGGAACAGGGTAACGCCAGACACCCCTACAACACGGGAGGAGTGCCAGGCCATGTGAAGGAAAGGCCCTGACTGCCTTTGTCCAGGACTGCTAATGACGGTGGATGTGTGACTATAGTTATGCGCCAGTCAACCTCTGTGTGTCACTGCTAGACCAGGGACTGGGGACTGATGGATATGGCATCCCCATCCTGAGGGGTGTTAGATGCCACACACAGTCATGCTAGGTCCACACATGTCGTAGGGCACATATCCTGTCACGTTCATGTGTGCCTATGTACCTATGTAGGGTCCATGCCGGATGTGGGGAACTGTGCTATGCTGATTTTGCCAGACATGCCTGTGGGTACCCCACGACTACACGTGGGGAACTAATTACAGTGCTCCCAGTAGGCACGTGCAAGTACACCATCAGTATCATACGGGTTAACTGCACCGACAAGGTGCTACACATGTAACCACCACACATACTGTGTACACATATCAATGAATGCTGCACCTGTCCTGCATGGTATGTCTGCTGCATGATGTCCGTGCACAACACACATCACATACACACCTGTCACCAGCCATACACACACACCACATCATACACAGCACGTACTATGCGGACACAGGTATCACATACACCTCTCACTATCGTGTCCACCCTGTGCATCATAATATGTTAGCTTAACCGTGCATTGATGGTGTGGCTCACAGTTATGCGGCAGAGACTTAATCATATGCACAGGGTGATACGTGCCACAGGCATGGGCTGTACCAATGGATGACATCATGTGTGTGTGTAAGGGCCAGTGCATTGAGTGGGCATGACTATGTAGATTGCATGTGGGTGTGGTGGAGCCCTACAGTTGTGTCTGCTGTGTGTGGGTGTGTGTACACAGTTCAGTCATCTGTGATGCCTACACGGGTATGCTTGGCAGCCCCTGACTGTACAGTGCAGGTGTTATGGCTCACTGTGTCTGCCGCGGCGGTGACCCGCGCCTGCCTGGGGTCGCACGGGCACGACCGGGTGGAGGTACAGACTGTCCACTCTCTGATGTCACATGTCCGCTGGAAACGTGCCCACGACAGGGCCATCCAGGGCCACGCCCACGTGGCCTGCTCTGTCCTGGTGTGGATGGTGTAGTAGCAGCTGCAGTGCTACTGCTACCATCACTGTCTGTGTGGGCATGGGAGGTGGCACGCACACGCTGACCTGCAGCAGGTGGTGTTGCTGGCACACGCCCACGTGCCCTATGCCTCACCCCTACCTGGTGTTCCTGCACGGACTGCGCACGCTCAAGGATGGCCAAGCCTCGGTCGATGAGACCAGCCATGTCGCCCAATCTCCTATCCAGAACATCGGCAAGATGCTGTTGTGCATTCGCCAATGCCTGGATGCTGTCATTTAGGGTACGGATTGCGGACCTCTGCAGCCTCTGCCCGTCCTGGTTCTGCTGCCGTTCGGCACGTGCCTGCACCGCCATTACAGTCTGGAACATGCGTCTGGTTATACCAGCTGCTGCACCCTGTACGGCAGGTGTATGTCTAGCGGTGCTCCCCCTACGGGCAGCACCTGCCACATGCCTGCGTGGCACTGCACCAGTCCTTACACTGGCAACATCGTGTGTACCCACACCTTCTGCAGCCACCACACATTCCTGCTCGGGGACAACAGACGCTGACTGACCATCATCTATGGGCAACGGTGTTGGGGTATGTGTCGGCATCTGAACCGTGTGCAGGGATGAAAGGGACGTATGTGTAATGTTCTCCAGTGGCACAGACTCTGCCTGTGATGACCCTGCCTGTGCCTCATGCACATGCTCATCACCACTAGTATCTGTGGGGACACTAGCATCAGACTGACCGCAGGAGGGGAATGCACCTACAGCACCTGTCAATACAAAGACATACCATCGGTTACAATACAGACACACACAGACACACACACACACACACACACACACACACACACACACACACACACACACACACACACACACACACACACACACACACACACACACACACACACACACACAGCATGCATGTGATAATGCAGGTGGCATGCAGCATTCACACAACACAGACCAGTGAATGCAGACCAGACATTCATAGTGGCAGTATGTACACTGCCCTGGTGGGGACAGTACAACAGGCAGGTGTCATTTAGTAGGCATGCAGTACACACATTCATGGTAGTTTGCATGCATCAGCGTGATACACCGTGTGGCCGCGGGCAAGTTGAGAGTACACATGGCTGCCAACACTATGTAATGTACACCGCAAACATGTGCGGTATCATGTGGACATGTGAAGATGGTGTCCCACCGCATGCACCACATCACGATGGCTGTCATGGTGCAGTGTTATGTGTACAGTGTACAGATACAATGTATGTGTAACAGTGATGTCTGTGCAGGTACGTTTGCTGTGAGCTGTGTGCATAGCTGTACGGTGTGTGGTGCGTGCTCTGTGCCACTGCACAGTAGCAGGACACAGCTATGTGTCTGTGCGATGCGTGACCTGGACGCATTACATTGCCATGTCTGTAAGTCAGTTCAGCTGCTCAGCAGCACATATATGGTGGACATTGGAGGTACCTGTAGTAGCTGGGGAGAGGAATTTCATGTCACTGGTGTACTACATCAGATGTCCAGGGGGTCCACTACATTGATGAACCCACTATGTGTGTACAGGGTGCAATGGTGAGTACCCACTGTGGATGTGCTGTGTGGCAACATGCCTGTAGGTATCAACCATGGCCTTGTCTGTCTGACTCATTGACAATTGTGTGTGGTAGACATTGTGCACATGGCCCTGTGGTGGCCCATGTGACATACACCCATACTAGTGTGACGTGTCACATTCTCTACGGATATGCTGACAGTGTGTATGTCTCCTATATTGTGCATAGGTCATATCATGGTGTGACAATGCTGCAGACAGACATCCGTGCATGGGACATGGCATGCCATGTCACAACGGGTGCACCCGATGCAGGGGCATGGGTCACATTGGTAACACCTGTGCTCTGGCCAGATCACAGCTCACTCTGTGGTACTGTGTCCATACTGCACTGGCATACCAATGCATACTACACATGCAGCCATTGTGTAACACCTACACCATTGTATGCATAGCTGAATGCACGTAACACACCAATTGGTTGTGTGGTGTCATACCACTCTACGGTAACGGGTGTATCTACTGTACATGGGTGGTGTGTATGTCGGGTGGTGCGAGCTGTATACCGTGACGGGGCACACACAGGTGAGCATGTCATGCCTAGACACATGGGGAATATCAATACAGCAGAACATGCGTTTGACTGGAAACAGACTTACCTGCAACAGACCCTTGTCCTTGCGACACGCCAGACGTACCTGTAAAGGCATTACACAAAGGTATACACATTAGCCATTACTATCTCCACGGTCAGCACTGTGCATGACACATCATGCATGTGTGTGGTTGCATGTGCTATGCACATGTCTGCTAACACAACATAGCATACAATGGTTTGCATCTTGTGTGGCCATATACCTGGCATGTATTGCTATATCATGTGTTGTACTATGACACCCACACCCACGTCGCCTATCATACATACATGCAACACTGACTTACCATGCGGCTCCAGGCTCATAGCTCGGGTGACACCCACCTCCACGATGGACGCAAGTGGTTCTGCGTGTTGTTCCGTGGGTGTCCCCAGACTGGCCAGGAGCTCCTCCGTAGCTGTGAGTGGGGGCTGTGTTGGTGGCCCACCACCTGTCCCACGTTGTTGCCTGGCGATTGCAGCAGCACGCTGTCTTGCATGCCGGATCAGGTCTGTGCAGTGCCTGCGGATTTGTTGGTAGCTGCGGTTGGTTCCGCCCACGCTGTTCACCCTCCTGCACAACTCCTCCCACATCTCCTGCCGTTCTTGTGCCTGCTGTGGCACATGGCTAAACAGGGCGTTGTAGTTACTCTGGAGGTATGGTATGATGACCTCCTCCTCCTGTCGGCTAAATGGTGGAAGCCGGAACGTGGCATTATCTGGAAGACATAATGATGGTGGCAGGTCACATTCACACTGCTGTGCTGGCATACTGTTGGAAATACATTGCTATGACATGTACGACATCTGCACAGTGATCTGTGAAGGGCATCGTGGCAGTGACACAGCCGATGTTGTGGCTTCACACCATTGAGCACTGGGTGTCACATCATATCTGTGTGCCACCCCATCACACTGTGCACGCACCATGTAGATGTTAGCCTGCCATGGACATGTGTACCTGGCTGCACCTATGTCCATATCAGTTGGCATATGTCCCCATGTGACGTCTGTGCTACTGTTCACCTGTACGCTGTGTATATGTCAGTACACATCACGTCTGTGTCCATTGTGAACGCCAGCAGCGGCACTGTACACATACACATGGACACCTGCACATGCATGTGTTGTGCCATGTACTTCCACACAGCACTGTACCGTGCTGGACAACTTGCCCCAGCTCACCTGTGTTACGTATGTGATAGACATGGAGCAATGTGTAACCATGACACATTAGCAGGAAAGGCCATGCATAGCATGTACACGCACACATTGTGCAGAGCATCACACAGCACCTGTAACATGACAGGGTGCATCGCCACCACATTACTACTGTGTATGGTTGATAGTGAGAGTGCCTTTTGTCCATTGCACCATGTGGGACTGTGATAGCTCATGCAGCCTTGCTGGTCATCTCTGCATGATATGGCAGGGTATGCCACATACATGGCAATGGGTGTGACCCACCCAGGGGCTGACGGTATTGGCAGGGTGGCTATCCATTGCTTTTGTCATAGCTGTGTGAATATGGACATTCAACATGTTTATCACCATGGTGTGGACACTGTCCTCCAGCGAGGTATGCTGTACGCTGCTTGTTGAGGGTGTGTGTGGTGCATGCAGGTATCACACATCCATGCATACACTGTAGCCCTGGCAGGTGCTATGTGCTGGGATGTTGATCGACACAGTGCTGTATGTGTACACACACCGCTATCCCATGCACATGGATATCTGCCTGAACTGATGTGGGTAACACATATGTGTACATACATTGCCCGCTGCCACCCACATGTCTGCTGCTGCACTACACACCGCCATCCCTCCCTGTGTGAATGTGGTGTTGGCCTCAGCAGAGGTATCCATGTATGGGGACATGGATGTTCACATAGCAGGCCCACTGATGGTATCGTCGATCTGACCATACACATATGATGCACCCTCACACATACAACCCATTCATATTGTTGTTCACAATGGTGACACGGCTATATTGCTATGCCGGAGCCATTCACAGACATACATACACAGAGGCATGCACGCCCATCTGTGTCATTGGCGGACTATTGGTGTGGTTTGGCACCTAACGTGTTTGACTGCAGGTGGCGCAGACCTACTGTGCACATGTCTACATGGTAGGCCTGTTCTACGGTAGGCATCTGTGATGTGCTGTGCACATCTCATACCTGCACATTTGGTTGTTGTCCATCGTCCACAGGCCAGTGGAGGGAGATACAGGGAAGTTGCGGAACATATAACATGCGACGCTGTAGAAGTGTGAGGCTAGCCTCTCAGATGCTCATGTGTCGTGGAGGTGAACACCGTATACACACACATGTGGTTGTGGGCCGCCGTCCATACCCATCTCCACCTGTGGGTTGCTATCATCCCACACACTCCTTGTACTGTATGTTCAGGCTATGCAGCTATGTGGGGCTTGTGTGCATACAATACGATACTATGTGCCTTTGCACCCATCACAGACATTGTCACACAGGTACACCGCAGCCATACACATCGCAGATTGTTGTCAGCATGTCACATGTGGTACACACCTAACACATCTCCTGCGGGACATGGTAATCTGTATGGGCATGTCCAGTAGTGACATACCACAGCTACCCCTACATGACGGCTATGCAGGACATGTCTGTGTACATCTACTGTGACATATACACCAGCAATGCCCCCTACCTACATCACATGGTACTACCTGTGGAGTATGTGTGTCTGCATCCATGCTATGGCCATAGATGACAATTGTACATCTATATGTGCAACATACCTCAGTGGGGGTGTCATGAGCACATGTTCCATGTGTCAATGCATTGTTTGTGTCTGTTGGGCAGTCATTGTTGTGCATGGTTTACATGGCTGACATAGTGTACTGTGTCTGATTCCAGGTACTTCATTGGGCTACCAGCATTGTACATTTCTACAGCACATTCCAGCCATCATGTAGCCAGCTTAGATGACAGTGGAAGGTGTTCCGCCATGTGCACATGTGTCACACGGTACAAGGGTGACTGACACACATTGTCGGACTGGGTTCTGACTGCTGTGGATGTGTGTACCGTGTTGACAACCATGACTGCACCAGATGGTGTCTTCTGGATGTGTGACATTCACAACAAACACCCACATTCACATAGCAGCACATCGTCCACGACAATTGACATTCCTGCCTGAACACTGTGTACGGTATGTTTGTATGACCACTGCATATATCACTGGTGGCCACCAGCATGGCTGCCTACAACAGCAGTGTGTATCCTGTGCAAACATGGGTCACACCAGTCACACCACACCTGTGCCAGCTGGCCCTGTAGTGGGTGACAGTGCAGTTCCATTCATCATGTAACAGTATACATCGTGCACCAGTATGTTGCAGACATGTGAACGGCTGTGCTACTCAACATATGCACACATGACACATCACCTGGTACACCGTGTCTGCCTTGCCACCTGCTATTGTGACCACCCTGTGATGACATTGTATGGCCCACATGGACGTGGACATGTGATGGCTCAATGGTGAATTAACCGTCCAGGTGTGTGTCTAGCCAGGTGTCCAGTAGCCACTGGTCTGCATGCAGCGATAGTCTACATTGGCCTACTCTGTCACTGGGACTGTTGACTATGGTCATACTGTTGTTATGCAGGCATGTGCTGTTTGTCCAGTCTGATAGTCGTGTTGAACCACACTACCGTGGCACACATGACGGTGGACATCTGGCTAAGGTGTGCAGCCCACATGTACATCTTCTCATGCTATGCTGCCTGTGCAGCGATGTCACATGTCTGTCTCTGGCAGGGCTGTCACAGGTAGGCACAGCATGCAGTGATGTGTGACAATGCTTACACCCTCCACTGTGCTGTACACTAGCACTGCACACACAGTACAGCACACATGTCATTTATCTACAGTGCCTGGGACCTGCCTCCATGCCCTACACGGCACACCTGCCAGTCCAGATTGTACACAGATCATACCTCCCAGTCACATACCTGGACTGCAACACACACAGGTGGGTGGTTCCCACACCACACCGTGATTTACACACATACTGTATTTTCCCATGACACATTGCATCATAGGTAGTCCATGTTCAGATACCCATGTTTGTGGCCACTACGCACATTGTGACACGCGACAGTGCAGACACTGTACACCACAGGTTACATGCCAGTCGGGTTGGCATGCTGTACATTGCACCTGGGACAGTTGCTACTGCTATGTATTGCCAGCAACACGACCTTCCCTAGTATGGACTCCCACGTACCCACACATGCTTGGCCATGCAGTACGCATAGCTGGGTGACACATTACACGACACATACCATACCTACACTACCCTCAGCATGCACCAAACCTCCATGTGTCTGTATGCTAGGCCTACACCTCCCCCCTCTGTTTGCTGAACATCCATGCTTACCATCCCTGCTACCACACCCTAAGCACACAACCATAGCAGCATGCATGGTACATACACACTACAGCCGGTATTACTGACATCCACTGACAGAGGTAGTTGAGGGCATGGCACCCCGTCCGATGGACAGTCTATGTGCCTATGCCAACAGTGATCACAGTGCACTTCTGCTACATTTACACACTGGTAGGGACCATGCTATTCCACACTGAGACATGGTGGTGCTGGCATTTTCACAGACGCCACAGTGGTATTCCTGTTCCATGCACACGTGCTGTATGGGCACATGTGCAGGCTGTTGCACAGTAGTTTTGTTCACCTGTGTGTTGTGTGTCACTTGACAGTTATGGTGTGTCCTGCTGGTGCATGACATACTCCACAGCTAGCTACCTACACATGACTGCCAGACATTGCAGTGTGGGCCCTCACGCAGTGTGGTGGTATGTCTCTGCTGTTTGCCTACATCCACATTCAATGCAGCATACCACGGTCATGCAGGCATTGACGACACAGATGTTGCTGGCATCCTGCCTGCCAATGGGGTACCTACCAACAATACACACTCTCACTCACTACAGGGTTCCAATCCTTGGCTGGACATTGTATTAACCCTGTGGACACATACATAGTACTGGCATGCACATGTTATGTCTGGGAACACAGTCCCAATGTCACCTCCAACCGCCGTAGTTGTTGTATCCCGCCAACCTGGCTGTTACATGTCTCTGCAGCAGCACACGTCAGTGACTGCTAGCCCATTCATGTACGTTGTGCACCCTGACCACCACACTACCACATCTATCACACTACACATGGATGGTACTGCATTGCACGTATGGGGCTGCATCTCTACACCCATGACTGGGCCATTCAGTATGGCACTGGGCCACATCTTGACATACATGCTTCACACACTCATTGACTACCTGCATGCCTTTCCTGGCACCCTTGTTGGGCTTCTGTGCGCCACAGAACACCACATCCCATGCTGGCCACGTGTCATATTATTGCATGGGTGGTTGGGGTGGTACAGAGGGTATCACATCAGACATGATCCGCTCTTTGCCCTTCAGCACCATTCCACTTTATGCTATTGACAGTGTACACATCCAGCATCACATCGTACACTATGTATCGGCATGTTACGCCATGTGCCTTCTGTACAGTTCACACAGTGGTGCAGGCATATCATGCTAACTACAACATTTCAGGGACGTGTGGCATTGCACGTCCCTCAGACATGTGGCCCCTCATGCTCAGTATTTGCATACGCACACTACCTGCTGTCACACAGTACTGTACATGCCTACATATACCACTTCTACATACCTGGCAGCATTCTAGCTCATCCTACTCATGTTGCTGACACCCATACAGGTGTCAGTGTGGCAGATATATCATGTAGATATCATTGCATCAGTTACATCACACATAGTGCATACACATCACCTTTGCATACTGACAGTCATGCGGTGTGTATCACATGGATACTGTCCCTATACAGGCATATCACGTTGTACATGGTTGATGTACACACACATGGCCCACATGGTGCTGTGGTTGCCATATTACACCATAGCGTGGGTACACATGTGCAGGACTACACATTTCTGGACCGTATGTCTAGCTGATACCTTGGGTGCCCTTGTACCTGTGCCATACACACATGTACACGCAGGCCGTGTTACAATAACACATGTGTGGTGTACCTTACACAATGGATACAACGTTACATGTCTCAGTATAGTCATGCTGTGCTCTCTACCCAGCTCAGACAGTTTACATATGCAAATGACAGTCATGTAACACATCTGTGCTCACCTACATGCCACTAACACAGGGGTGTAATGTACTCTGCCATGGCCCATGTTCTCCACAGTACTGATGCATGTAGTACTCCTACATGGCGTTTGCTGTGGGCAGGGGGGGAGGAGCAGTCCTGCATGTGTGCACACATGCCACATTGCTCAGCCCGGGCGTCTGTGTGACATCCACAGACTGGACACACACCATGCTGTGGGACATAGGTCCTGTGCACATCCCACAGGGGCACACTGTGTCACTAGTCATGTGATAGCTGCCTTGCTGGTAGGGTGACACAGACCCATGGTACCACCACAGCGGACGTACTGTATAGACATGACAGTTGATATCCAGTTCTGCCGCTCAGTGGACACTACCATGGGGTGTCAGTACTGTGTACATTGCACATGTGTTTACACACGGCCCTGCTGGACATCATTGTGGCACACATTGCACCTGCTATGGAACGTTTGGACATGGTCACTTGCTGTTACCTCCATTTCGGTACCTATTCTGCTACTACATTGTCCCATATGTGCAGGCCATACATATCTTGTGTATGTATATAACATTAGCCCATCGCTCCATCATGCATGCTATGCCTGTGATACTGTCTATGATTTGTGAACATATCCATCATGCCAGCTTTGCATTACACATAATTGACATAGTCGCCTACTGCGTGGGATAGGTGCACGCGGCGCACATTCCGTATGACATCGACGGTATATGCCCATGCACATGTGTGCTGTGACACTATACATAAATGTCCTATCCCCTGCTGTGGCACTTCAGTGTTGGATATCCACTGCCAGCATCGGCGTGGGTGGTGGCATTGTTCTGTGTTTGCAACCCCTATGGCAGACCTGGGGTAGGGTTACCACCTGTGCCACTTTGCAAGGGACAGTCCCTCCTTGGGCAGTTGTGTCCTGACAAAAGTTATCACAAATGGCAAATGTCCTGAGATTGTGGGACATCACTATATCCCATTCTTATGTAAGAGTTGCATAACATACTTATTTATGTATGTACATTCCTAACTGTTACAAGACACACAATAAGCAACTGAACTGCTACAAGACTACACTTTTCTTTATGCAAAAGAGTAGAGTTCTAACCTTTGTACTGACCATGGGTATGTGTCCACCTGTAACATCTGAAGTGTGTCCCGACGATTTCCCACTTTGGCCTTTTGAAAGGGTGGCAAGCGGGCCCTGGGGTTATCCCGGTGTTTACATGTTGTCCCACTGCTGTGCACACGTTGTCCACAGTTGTTGGTATGCTGCCGCTTTAGCATTACATATCCAACCTTCGCCTCTCTCTGCCTGATGGACAGGTATCTTTACCTACACACACCGCTCACATACTGTACAGATTCGTCATACGTATCGTGCGTTACACACCAGTACATGTCGTGGGTTCGACATACCTTTCCGGCCTTTTGTTCTGAGTTCGACTCTATTCCCTTGTTTCTCTTTCTCTAGTTTGTATGAGTTCGGTATGAACATACGGTTTGAATATCCAGGGAGTCTTCCTTATATTCGTCGTCGCCTGATGCATGTGGGTTAATCAGGCCAATAGCTGTTCCTCGGTGTGTACTTATGCGCATATCAGCGGTGATCCCCCTTCCTTTCGTTCGTTACGCGTCGGCACTAGGCCATGGTTCTTTCCTCGTGTGGCCGTTGGTTATTTGCAATACCTTAGTGAGGATGGTATGTATTGTATCATGTTTGTGTGACTGCATCCGCTATGTGTGGTGTCGGGTACATTTCGCTGTGGTGTTAGCCGTGGATTGTGTGTGTTGGGTATGGTATTGTGTTCGACATGTGGGTCCCCGTGTCCTGGCGGCGCCTGTCGATGGCGTTGTGCATTCAAATGTGTTACATGGCTGTTATTTTCCTGTACATAGCGAATGCATGGATGCATGAGCCGCTGCTAGTGTTTCCCAGGAGCTTGTTGTGGGTATGCCGCTGTCATTCACTGCCTGTATGTGTTTGCTACGGTTTTAGCTGTTGTCCCTTTGATATGTGCAATGGGGTATATCTGCGGATGTGGGTGACGGTACGGGTATGAGTCTTGCATTTATACATACCAGATATGCTTGTGTGTGTGCTCCATCCCTGCTTGGGGAGCTGCGGGTTACCTGTCTGTTGTTCCGGAATGTTTGTTTTGTTGATGTCATCTGCTGTCGGTATCGCCTGCATGTGTGCTTCCTGCACGTATTCCTCCTTCACATCGGTTATATATCTGCGGATGTTCGTCCGTGCCTACCATCCATTGGCATTTTGTCGCTGATAGTTACGGTGATTGTGGTCCTATACTTGGGGCGGACTGTATGCTACCGTTAGCCTCCTATCCGTGTGACGCTTGCTTACGTCACGGTCGTGGAACACACCGCGGTATTTCCCGGACCGTAAGTGTTCACGATCGGTGCCGGGATGGCACATTCGTATTTTCGCCGTACATGCCTGATGCTGTGTAACGCTGCCGACGGACCGTGTGGAGTGTACGTTATGGCCGCCATACCTACGGTCGTGGTTTGTACATGCGTCCTTTGCATCTCCTGTTTGCTATGGCCCTGTGGTACACTTTGGGACATTTGCGCTTTGCATCATTTTACGCCGCCACGCATAGCCACTGAGGAGATGTCGGTACTACTTTGTGGGTACTGCTGTACATACGCCTATGGTTCCTGTACTGTATGCCTACGCCTGTTATTACACTCCGCCTGTGACATGTCACCTTCATACACAGTTTACACTGGCACACACATTACACACACACAGCGGAACACACGACAACCTCACCTCACACATACACATATTGCCGCCATGGCTGTCAACCTTCTATTTCCGGAGTGGGGAACACACACAGTAGTAATGTGACACACATGGGCATAATGTGGAACACATAGTAATGGCATAGTGACAACTTCAGCTAAGTAGGTCATAGGTTGATTATGATATGCTGATTTACTTACAGTGAAGAACCTTTACTAACTTACTATGAGTACATTCTATTTACCAGGATGTCATTTATATACATTCCTAACAATGGATGTTTGAGAGACATTTTCAATGTGGAACTTGGAGGAACTGCGAGGAACATGAACTGTTTTACACCCCAGATGAGGTACGTTCCTCATAATGTCGTACACTTCACTGGTATGCTTTCCGCTTTGACCGACGGTTGAACACAATACCTACGTTGGCGCATCGCGGTGGCGGCGTGTATCTCCGCACTCATGTCCTATGGATATGACACGCACATATGTAGGGTTGCCACCTTTTCAAATGGCCAAAGTGGGACATTTTAGTAGAAACGCCAGATTTTGCATGCCAACACATACCCACGGCCAGTACAAAGGACAGCGATTCACTTTTTGACGGAATACAAAGCTGTAGCATTACAGTTGCTTATTCTGTTTATTATCATATTTAGATGTTTCTTCTACAAAATAACTGTTTTCTGCAACTAATAAAGTAATTATGGGAAATGGTTTTGTCCTACAATCTCAGGACATTTGCCATTTTGTCAATGTTTTGCAGGACACAACTGCCCAAAGGTGGACTGCCCTCACAACGTGGGACAGGTGGTGACCCTACACATATCCCGTTACTGTACCGTGGACCGGTGACCATCCCGACACGCGGATATGTATTGATGCAGGTTAACATTTCCATGGCTGGCGTTACCTTCCCTGCCCACCCTCCAGGATGATCGGGTTGTCGGTCACTATGTTTAATATGTGGTGCTTTCAAGGCCTTACTTATCTGTGAACTTGCATCCCTGGGTTCCATATTACCCTGTTGTCCTTTCTATCTGTGTATGCGTACATATATTTCTACATGTGTACTGATATGTATTTCCGTATCTGTGTATGCACATGCGTACATGTGTGGTCGACTTGCGCCGATAGTGGCAGCATATGGCTACGCCGTGTGCTGTTGAACCGGCGGCGTTGAGGTGTTGGCGTTCCATGCTCTGCTGGCTATTGGGTGTGCAGTGTTTGGCCGGTGCCTTTGTTGGAGTCACACATACGTCCGCACATACGGTACACATTACGGGCGGACATGTTTGTGTGGCGTCCATTTTACTGTGTGTGCAGGTCAGGAGGTGTCAGTCCATGGGGCCTACACTGTCAAAGTATGTGCTATGCGTTCCCTCTTTGCCAGGGCGTAGGCATATTGGGTACGCCTCTGTCTACCTACTGGGGCTGGCTCAGTGTGTCCGTGGCGCACGCCCTGTGCCTGTGCTTGCCCTGGCAGTTGTGGCGGGCTTGGTGGCCCTCCGGCATTATGTCCCTGCAGCAGCTGTTTCCGCAGAATCATATTGTGTAGCATACAACATACTATGAATATGTGGGCACTTGTGCCTGGAGAGTACTGCAAGGCTCCACCGGATGTATCCAAGCACCGGAACCGTGATTTCAACATCCCAACACACGCCTATGATTATTCTCGTTTGTGCGTGTGCCTCATTATGGCGTTCTTGCATGTGTGTGTGTGCATTTCTGATGGGTGTCATCAACCACGGCTCCAGTGCGTAGCCAGCATCCCCCACAAGGTGACCTTGTGTGATGTCCCCACTGGCGAATACCTGATACAGCTGTGAGGCATGCCAGATATGGGAGTCGTGGTAGCTTCCAGGGCTGCCGGCACACACATCCATGATAATGCCCTGCGCATTGCACCACCTGGCAATTGATGGAGGGGTATCCCTTGCGGTTTATGTAGCGTCTACCCTGCTCCCCAGGTGGTGACTTGATTTCTATGTGCGTACAGTCTATCGCACCCAGGACCTCCTGGTATTGTGCCACACGGTGGAAGCGGCGCATATTGCTAGCCAACTCCTCCTGAGATGTGGGGAACTTTATGTGCTCATGGGCATGTGGTAACATGGCATCCAGGAACTGGTGTAGTACCCTGGATGCTGATGTCTGTGAGATGCCCATTATGTCCCCGGTGGGCCTTTGAAAGGTACCTGTAGCCAGTATTCGCAAGCTCACACATACCTTTGTGTCCACTGGGATGGGCTCCCCTCTGTTGTCTCTTGTTCTCAGGCCGGCCGGCACAGCTCCACTATTTGCTGTAACGTGTCCCTGTCCACCCTGTAGCGCTCTACTATCTCCAGGTCTCGCAGCCCCTGGTAGGTCACCCTTGGTCTGAACACTCTCCTTCTCCTGTGAGGCCTACGGTAGTTGTCGGCACCACCCTCCGCAACTCCGCCTGTCTCTGCCACATACCTATTCATCACGGCCACGGCGGCACCCAGCATATACATGTTAAAAGTTCCCGGTCTGTTTTCCCCCTACGGTGCGGCGTTTGGGAAATCGCTGTGTGTTGTGCATTCACATTTATTACTGTTGTGCTGTATACCCGGTGAGGTCATTGGGTGTGTCAGCGGCCCTATCCATGGATTATTTCCGTGGTTTTACGCTTGCAGCTGCAACGGTACTGCCTGTAGTGTTACATTACAGTTGCCTGCATTGCCTTCGCCTGGCATCTTACATTACTGCATCCTGCAGGCACATGGCATATGATGCATTTTATCTGCAGCCGCAGTTATGCTACCTCTGTACTTGGCTGTGCTATTTCGTTCTTTGCTCTTTGCATTTCTACTACATCCCCTATTATCTTTGCTCTCAAATGCCTCCCTTTCCCGTTCTGCAGGAGTCTGCATGCAGACTTATCAGCTGCCGGGCGCTTGCCCTTCCTGCATTGATTGGTGTTAATTGCTCGTTACGGATACATTTACACTGCTTCCGCATTTCCTCGTATTCTCCGCATTACCTTCCTATATCCCTGGTTGTTGCCGGTGAGGCCGCCACATGACTGGTTTCGAACGTAGTCATCCTCGTGCACATGCATTTGTATGCGCATTCTGTACTGTCAGCGCATCTATTTCCTAACACGCCAGTCATGATGCTGTGATGTGCATTGTACAGCCCAGATTTGCTGTCCTCCAATATCCTTCCTCCTACAGTGGCACACCCTGTGTGGTTGACATGTATCTCGTGTAGGCCACTCCTCGGTGTCGCACCGCCGCTTGCTCCATCCTTACGCTGGCGCCGTTTTGCGATTCACTATTATCTGCCTCATTTGCATGGAATTGACTACTAATACCTGGTTACGGCGCCGACACCGCCTCCACTCCTTGACAACCATTGCGCTGGGGTTGCAGCTTTACATACATACTATGGTGTGTGGTGGCTGTGCAGCTGATTTGTGTTCTAATGCTCTTTTCGGACATTATCATATTATTTCATTGCTTTACAACTTCTGTGCACACATCCCGGGTCTGCTGTTCTTTCTACGTGCGCCATTTATGTCATTTTTACATTTTGTGCATATTTTCTTTGGACATTCTCGGTGCCTTTCCACATTGGCATATTGCACCTATATGATACCTGACTTTGACAGCCTTCCGTTACTCCTCCGGTATGTTTGGGTAAATGTAAACCGTTATTTTTTGGTTTACATTGCCGCGTCTCTTACGCCTGCGCCACTTCGTGGATCGCTATTTGCCCTCATTTGCATGGTGCAATACCGCACACAGTGTGTTTTGCATACCTACGCCGGGGGCGGGGACGGTCCGGCGCACGCCGGTAGTGCACGTGGAATTCATTCATACCTGAATCGCTAAGCAGCCATATTTGGCGTTATAACGCCGACGCTATGCTGGCGCCTGGCGCAAGGTTCATGAATCCCGGGGATAATCTGTTAAGTAAACAGTGTAATGGGTTAACAACAAGACAAAAGAGTAGCAGTGACAAAGAGTCACCCTGGAATATCCCCTTTGAGTTTTTATCCCTGGAATAAAAATTTTTCCTTTATCATGGCTTAAGTGGTTTGACACTATTTCATGGTCGCTGTAATGTAATCGATCAGTAAGGGTATATCTTATACATTTTTAAGGACTCTTTTACACATGAATGTGGAATACTATCAAATGCATTTTTGTAGTCTATCCATGCCATACTTAGATTCTTCCCATTTCTGCATTTCTTGATTATGGCTTTGTTTAACACCAAATGATCCTTTGTTCCATATGACTTTCTTTTGTTACCCTTTTGATCTATTACCATGATTGAGTTTTCTTCTAAATGATTACAAACTCTGTCAGCATCAATTTCAGTGGATATTGTATACATCGTTGGAAGGCAGGTTATGAGTCTTTAGTTTTTTGGATAGTTTGCAGGTTTGCTCTTAAGTAGTTTTTCCTGTTGTTAATCAGGTTGGTGTCTGTTCAGCATGTGCATATAAATAGTTCTTACTCATGGCTAAATCTTCATGTAAAGATATTAATACTTTTAGCCAGAAGTTGGATACTGCATTTGGGCCTTGGATTTTCCAGGCAGGAGTTTTCTTAACTTTGTTTCAATCTCTCTGGCCTTTATCCCATTTCATACCATGAACATTTGAACCTCTTATTTTCTTATTCTTTTTTTACTTCTTCTATCCATTTAGTATCTTTGTTATGTTCCACAGGATCTTCATACATATTTCTCCAAAATGTATCTATTTCTTCTTTTTTGGTGGTGTTTCAATTTCCTTTTGCCTTGTTTTCCAATTCTCTATAAAACTTTTTTGAGTCATCAATAAATTGCTTATTTTGTACTTTGACATTTGATTTTTCCTCTTCCTTTCACTGTTGCCCTGAGTTTTTGTGGTAATACTTTAGCTGTTATTAATTTAGATGCACAGTAATGTAGCCTATTTACTTCTGTTATATCACATGGATCTCTATGAACAGTCCTAATTACTGCGTTGATTTGTTTTATCAAACTTCTTACTTTTTGTGTTTTATTGACTTTCTGTAGTCAATTTCTTTCTTTGATCTTAATATGTCTGTCCATCTTTATTAAATCAAGTAACTCTTCTCATAGATCATTCTCTTCTAATCTGAAGGCACATTCTTTATTCTCCATTTCCTGCAGGCATTCCATAGAAAGTTCCAGAGCATCTTCATGTGCCACATACTCCTCAGTTTCATCCTCTGCCATCTGTTGCTCTTTCATATGGGAACTCATTGGGATATCTCTCCACAACACTGACTGTGTCAGAGTCGCTACAGCTTCCTGTTCCTTCTCCTACTGTGCAACTTTAGCTGTACTTTTGTATTTGTTTCCTATGGAAGACTCCAAAGTACCGTCATATGGCAACTGATCAGATATTACCTGCCCCACTGGTTTCTCCTTAATTTGGGGATCCACTGCTCTGTCCTGCTGTGATGTTATCCAAGTTAGATTTTCATCTCTAAAACCTTCACCTCACTGGTAATCCATAACCTCAGTTACTATTTCTTTAACTTCTCCATTACTAATCCTCTTTTTTACTTCTCTTTGTTTTTTTTATTTTTTTCTATTGCAAAATGTTCCATGTTCGAATGTTTTTGCATGTATTTCTCTTCAAATATCTTTGGTGCTGCTCTTTTTGTATTGATTAGTTTTGCTTTCTCATTTGCATAAATATTGCATCATATTGAATCTCTTTTTCTTTCCCATGTCCATTTTTATTCTTCAGATGTCTCCTGCTCCTCCTGTTTATCCTTACCTGGGAGACTTGTTGTTCCATCGTGCTATGATATAACCTGTTTTAAGCTTTCTACACAAAGTCCTTCACATCACAGGTATTTCCTAACTGCAGCTTCTATGTTTTTAATATCTGCTTTACTAATATTCTGTTATACACTCCCTCTTTGTGATCTTATTTTTTGTATCGTGAATTTTTCCATATCTGGATGCCTTTGCTTGTATTTATCTTTGAATATCTTTGGGGCTGCTTTTTTGAATTTATTATTTCGGCTTTCTCCATTGCATAAATAGTGCATCATGTAGATCGGTCTTTCTTTCCCATGTCTTTTTTATATCTTTGAAAAATCTCTAGATTTTGTTCTTTATATTTCTGCATTTCTCAGTCACTTCTTTTTCCAAACAGCCCAAGGTTTCATGGTATGCATAATGTTTTTTTCATAAATCTGTTTCATTAATAAAAACAAATTTTTATTTGAAACTTATGATGATTTTTCTTGTGTAAGTACTTTTCTTTCCTCTAATTTCTCTCAATTGTTTTGTATAGCTTCTGTCTGGAAATTTTGGGCTTCTTGCATAATAGAAGTAATAAATAATTTCTTTCTTATCCTCAGTAGGCTACTGTATCATCTTAATGGCTCTTTTTTGGTCTATCAATTTTTGTGGACTATTTCCTTCTACAACAGGGGGGCCATCCTTCCCCTTGTCCTTTAATAGCCACACTGTAGGAACATTTCTGTATCTTGAGAATTCTGCACTGTCATTTTTTTCCTGTCCTGGCACAAGTGTGCCTACCAGGATTGGGCACCTTTTATCCTGGGTCTTCTGCACCCATCTATCTTTATTATTTTTTAACTTATTTTTGTCCATGATATATGCTATATACATTACAGTCTATATATTAGTGTCATCTTGGTGATACTTTGATAAAAACAGGGTCCACCTCATGGTACTCGTTAAGATTTCAGGATGAAATAAATTCCAACAATACTACTTTCCTTTGCTTGCTGATTCATCATCTTGATTTTTTTGTAATTTCTTCAAATTTTTTTGGGTTCTAATACCATGACGGGAATAGACCCTATTCCAAAGTAAAAGTACGATTGAAGTTCATGAAATTAGTATTGTTTCACTCTTTGATATCAGCCAAAAGTGCTCTTCATGGCACTCGCAATGTGCCCAGTAATGACACCTTCTATAATTTGCACAGAGTTACAAGTAGCATATCTAAATATGATTGTAGACTCTTTTTTATAAGACCCGTTGCTCCTGCTACTATTGGAACTATCTGGGTATCTTTCTTCCACATTGTTCTCATTTCTGCCTGAAATCCTCATATTTTATGACTTTGTGTCTCTCTGTACACAGGACACTGTAGTCACTGGTGTGTGGTGATTTCAATGATCAATGCTACTTTTGTCTTCTTTTCTTGGATCACTATATCCAGTTTTCTTGTGTCTATCTTATGAACTGTTGGTAATGGATGATCCCATGTGATGTATACTTCATCATTTTCTGAGATGCTTTGTGACTCATGTTTCCAGTATTTTCAGCCACTTCAATACCATAATGTTTGAACAATCTACAGTGCAACAGTATTGCCACATTATTATGCCTTTCAGTATAGAGTCCTTCTGCCATTAGTATGTCACAACCAGCAATGAGATGTGCAACTGTTTCCAGTTCTGTTTTGCAAAACATAAATTGTCTGTTTCTCCCACATGTGCAATGGACTTTGTAAACCAACGTGTATGTAGCCCACTATCTTGTGCCACCAATATTAACCTTTTATCTCTCGGTTTGAATTTGCCTCTCCTTAACCATTCCTGTGTTCGTTCCTGATCAACATGAGGTTCTTCCAGAAGTTTTCTATACTTGCAGCTATATTTATGCATTTTCCATATTTCTTGCCTTCTCATCTGGTCCTTCATATTATATTCTTTCTTTTGTTTTTCACACATTCAGTTGCTGTCTGTTTTTTTCCACTTGTTTGATTTCCATTACTGCTTGACATTGATATGCTTCTGCTAGATTAAGCAGGGAAGTCATCTTAGATTTATTTTCCTCATGTTTCAAAACTTTCACTACATTTGGGTCTTATGAGGTCAGCAGATATGTATGGAGTCCCACAATGGCGATGTAATCAATTTCAAGGTGGCCCATCCCTACTTTGGAATGGGGAATATATAATCTTGGTATGCACTAACTTTTATAAATCATTTGGTGAGCATGACACATCCTTCTTGTTTTCCTGTCTAATCTTTCCAACATGTTTTGAGGACAGTCAGTCACTCCAAAACCATAAGTTAGGACAGGGAGAGCAAATTGGTTTATAGCTTGGATTTTGTTTCGAGATGTCAGTGCTTTTCTTAACTTTGTTTCAATCTCTCTGGCTGTTACTTCATTCAATTTCATATCCTGTACCTTTGTACCTTTAAACTTCTTATTCTTTCTTTTATGTCTTCTATCCATTTAGCATCTTTGTTATGTTCCACAGGATCTTCATAGATACTTCTCCATAATGTATCTTTTTCTTCTTTTTTTGTTGGTCTTTCAATTCCTTTTACCTCGTTTCCCAATTCTCTGTAAAACCTTTTTGTGTCATCAATAAATTGCTTATTTTGTACTTTTCCTTTATATTTATCTTCATATCTTCTATGTTTTTCCACTTGTGCTGAGATTTTGAGTTTATTTGTGCTAGTGGCATGGTAGATCCTGGTCTGTTCTAATGCTGCACACTGCTTTTATCACATCTATCTTTGTTAGTATTTTTGTTGATCTGTTCCCTCTTCTAACGGTGACACTGCTTGTCTTAACTCTTTATAGTTTTCTCTGTTCAATATTTCCATAGTGGTATTTGATTTCTCCCCTTCCTTTCCCTCACTACCCTATATTCTTGTGGTAGAACTTTATCAGTTATTAATTTAGCTGCACAGTAATATATCCTGTTTACTTTTCTTATATCACATGGATCTCTATGGACAGTCCTAATTACTGTGTTCATTTGTTTTATCAGACTTCTGACTTCTGGGGTTTTACTACCCTTCTGCAGTCTATTTCTTTTACTGATCTTGATATATCTGTTTATGTCTATTAAATCAAGCGACTCTTCTCTTAGCTCATTTTCTTCCAAACTGAGGGCAGATCCATTGTTTCCATTTCCTGTGGGCATTTATAGAAGATTCTATAGCATCTTCCTGTGGCACATTCTCTTCAACTTCATCCTGTGCCATCTGTTGCTCTGTCATGTGGGAACTCACTGGCTTATCATTCCTTAACATTGACTGCATCACAGTTTCCACAGTTTCCTGTTCTTTCCCTTGCTGTCTAGCTTCAAGTGAATGTTTATACCGGTTTCCTGTCCAAGGCTCCAAATTATCTTCATATGGTGCCTGACTAATTGCCTTAGTTTGGACATCCATTGCTCTATCCTTTTTTGGTGCTTTCTGAATTACATTCTCTACGCTGAATCCTTCACTTCGCAGGTACTCCATAACCTCAGTTTCTGTTTCTTTAACTTCTCCATTACTGATCTCCTTTTCTACTTTTCCTCTTTGTCTTCTTATTTTTTTGCATTGTAAAGTTTTCTATGTCTGGATTCCTTCACCTGTATTTTTCTTCAAATATCTTTGGTGCTGCTCTATTTATATTTGTTAGTTTTGCCTTCTCCTTTGTATAAATATTACACTATATTAAATCTCTTTTCCTTTCCCATGTCTATATTTCTTCTTCAGCTGTTTCCTGATCTTCCTGTTTCTCCCTGCTTTGGGGACTCACTCCAGCATACTGTGATGTAACCTATGTTAGACCTTCTACACCAAATCTTTCACTTTGCAGGCAATCCATAACTTCATCTTCTATTTTTAATGTCTACTTTACTAATCTCCTTTTCTATGCTCCAACTTTGTGATATTATTTTTTTATTGTAAAAGTTTCCATATCTGGATGCCTTTGCCTGTATTTCTCTTCAAATATCTTTGGGGCTGCCTTTTTTATATTGATTAATTTGCCTTTCTCCTTTGCATAAGTATCGCATGGTATCGATTCTTTCTTTCTTACCCATGTCCATATTTCTTTTTTATATTTTTCAAAGATCTCTTGGTTTTGTTATTTATATTTTCGTACTTCCTCAGATGCTTCTTTTTCCAAGCAGATCAAAATTTCTTGATCTATATACTTTTGTTTGTTTGTTTGTGTCTTTCGGCTTTTCCCGGCTAGGGGTCGCCACAGCAGAAACTCCGGTCCGCTAATGATTGATAGTTGATTTTTACATGTCGAGTTACCAGCCCTGACGCACAACCTTCAATGAAGGTACACCCATTCATGCATATCTCCACGCAGAAGACGGTCTAGCTGAGAATCGAACCGAACAGCATCTTACTGTGAGGCGACAACACTACCGCAGCACCACCACCGCGGGTTCTTGATCTTGATCTATATGCTGTTTTTCAGAAATATGTTGTATTAATGAATGCAAATGTTCATTTGAAGCTTCTGACAGTTTTTCTTGTGGAAGTATTTTTCGTTCCTCTAATTTGTCTCTTAATCATTTTGTATATCTTGTGTCTAGAAATTCTGGGCTTTCTGCACAGCAGTAACAATACATTATTTCTTTCCTATCCTCAGTAGCCCACTCTATCATCTTTATGGCTCTTCTTTGGCCTATCAGTTTTTGTGATTTTTGTTGTCTGCTATGGCCTTCTATAACAGGGGGGGCATCCTCCCAATGTTTTTGGTCCCATTGTATGAATGTTTCCATATTTTGAGGATTCTACACTGTCATTTTTTCCAGTACTGCTACCAGTGTGCTTACCAGGAATGGGCAGTTTTCTATCCTGGGTCTTGTGCACCCAGCTATCTCTTTTAATTTTTAACCTACTTCTGTCCATGATATATGCTATATAAATACAGTTTATATATCAGTGTTGTCTTGGTGAGATTTTGCAGAAAACAGGGTCCACCTTGTGAAGGTACTCACCAAGACTTGCGGATGAAGTCAATTTCAGCACTACTACTCTCCTTTGCTTGCTGACTTTTCATCTCTCCATTCAGACCTCATCATCTTGATCATTTTTAATTTCTCCAAGTCTTTTGAGTTTCTAATACCATGACGGAAATGGACCGCATTCTTAAGTCAAAGTACAATTAAAGTTCATGAAATTAGTATTGTTTCAGTCTTTGATGTTAGTCAGTAGTGCTCTTCACAACACCCATAATCTGCTCAGTAATGACTCCTTCTGAAGTTCGTATGGAGTTACATATATTGGTAGTATATCTAAATATGACTGTAAATAATTTTTTATAAGACCTGTTGCTCCTATTACTATTGGAACTGTCTGGGTATCATTCTTCCACATTGCTGTCATTTCTGCCTGCAAATCCTGATATTTTATGACTTTATGTCTCTCTGTACGCAAGACACTGTAGTCACTGGGGGTGGCAATTTCAATGATCAGTGCTACTCTTGTCTTCTTTTCTTGGACCACTATATCCCGTTTTCTAGCATCTATCTTTTGAAATATTGGTAATGGATGATCCCATGTGATGTAAACTTCTTCATTTTCTGTGATGCTTTGTGGATCATGTTTCCAGTGTTTTTCATCCACTTCAATACCATAATGTTTGCACAATCCCCAGTGCAGCAGTCTTGCCACATTACTATGCCTTTCAGTATACAGTCCTTCCACCATTACTATGTTACAACCAGCAAAGAGATGTGCAACTGTTTCCAATTCGGTTTTACAAAACATACTTTTGCCTGTTTCTCCCACATGTTCAATGGACTTTATACACCAATGTGTATGCAGCCCACTATCTTGGGCCACCAATATTAACCTTTCATCTCTTGGTTCAAATTCATCTCTCCTTAACCACTCCTGTTTGTTCCTGATCAACATGAAGTTCTTCCAGAAGTTTTCTATACTTGCAACTATATTTATGCTTTTTCCACATTTCTTCCCTTCTCATCTGATCCTTCACCTTATATTCTTTCTTTTGTTTTTTGTCACATTCAGTTGCTGCCAGATTTTTATCTACTTCTGGTTTGATTTCCATTCCTGCTTGATGCCGAAAAGCTTCTGTTAGATTAAGCCGAGAAGTCATCTTAGATCTATTCTCATGTTTCAAAGCTTTTACTATGTTTGGGTCTTGTGAGGTCAACAGATATGTGTGGAGTCCCACAAATGCAGATCTATACATATAATCAATTTCAAGGAGGCCCATTCCTCCTTCAGAATGGGGAATATATAATCTTGCTAAGCACTGATTTTTATAAATCATTTGGTGAGCATGAAGCATCCTTCTGGTTTTCCTATCTAATTTATCCAACACATTTTGGGGCTAGTCAAGCACTCCAAAACTGTAAGTTAGGACAGGAAAATCAAACTGGTTTATAGCTTGGATTTTGTTTCTAGATGTCAGTGCTGTTTACCAGATTAATTTAAGTCTTCTATAATACTCCTTACTAAGTTTTATTTGCATTTTTCATATTTTATTGTTGATCCTTCATCGATTTCAAAATATTTATATACTCCTTCTTGCTCAAGTTCTTTTATATCACATTCTTGTCTCAAACTGATGTTTTTTTCTGGTTTTGCAGTTTTCCTGCTTTAAAGGTTTCTTTTGCACACTTATCAAGACCAAATTATATTC
The DNA here is from genome assembly GCF_019279795.1 of Protopterus annectens. Lineage (NCBI taxonomy): Eukaryota > Metazoa > Chordata > Ceratodontiformes > Protopteridae > Protopterus > Protopterus annectens. The sequence continues at coordinate 546,122,519 of NC_056746.1, forward strand.
TTATATCATCTGAAAAAGTTTTGACAACTTGAAATTGTGCTTTCAGTTCCTCATCTGATGAGCTCTACAGTTTTAAATCATCAACAATGAGAAGGTGAGAAGTCTTTACACTTTGTTGTTTTCTAGGAGCCAAATTATAGCCATGACCTAAGCTGTTAAGTAAACATCTTAATGGATTAATGGCAAGGCAGAATAGCAATGGTGACAGGGAGTCACCCTTGAATATCCCCCTTTATTTTTTTTTTCCTTGGGATAACAATTTGTCCTTTATCATGACTTAATTGCAAAGTGGTCTGCCACTGTTTCATGCTCACTGTAATGTAATCGATCACTGTGGGGTGTATTTTATCCATTTTTAAGCACTCTTTTATCCATGAATGAGGGATACTACTAAATGCTTTTTTGTAGTCAATCCATGACATACTTAGATTCTTCCCCTTTTTACAGTTCTCCACTATCACTGTATTTAACAACAAATGATCCTTTGTTCCATATGACTTTCTTTTATTGCCCTTTTGTTCTACTGCCATAATTGAGTTTTCTTCTAAATGACTATAAACTCTGTCGGCATCAATTCCCATGTATAGTTATTGGTCTATAATTTTTAGGGTAGCTTGCAGGTTCACTCTTAAGTAGGAGCATTGTTTTTCCTGTTGTTAGCCAGGTTGGTGTCTGTTCTGGATGTGCATATAGATAGTTCTTACTCATGGTTAAATCTTCGTGCAAAGATGTTAATACTTTTAACCAGAAGTTAGATACTGCATCTGGGCCTGGGGTTTTCCAATCAGAGGCTTTTCTTAACTTTGTTTCAATCTCTTTAGCTGTTACTTCGTCTCAATATCCTGTACCTGTAACCTTCTTATCCTTTCTTTTAATTCTTCTATCCATTTATCATCTTTATTATTGTTCTACAGGGTCTTCATAGATACTGCTCCAAAATGTATCTATTTCTTCTTTTTTTGGAAGTGTTTCAATTCCTTTTTCCTTATTTCCCAGTGCTCTATACAACCTTTTTGGTTCATCAATAAATTGCTTATTTTGCACTTTTCCATTATATTTATCTTTGTATCTTCTAAGTTTTTCTGCCTGTGCTGAAATTTTTAGTTTATTTGCAATAGTACATGATAGATCCTGGTCTGTTCTAATATTGCGCATTGCTTTTATGACATCTTTCTTTCTTAGTATTTTTGTTGATGTATTACCTCTTCTATACTCCTCTAACAGTGACATTTCTTGTCTTAATTGTTTTATAGTTTTCTCTGTTCGATACTTCGATTATGGTATTTGATTTCTCCCATTCCTTTCCCTCACTACCCTGTGTTCTTGTGGTAGAACTTTATCAGTTATTAATTTAGCTTCGCAGTAATATATCCTGTTTACTTCTATTATATCGCATGGATCTCTATGAATAGTCCTAATTACTGTGTTCATTTGTTTTATCAGACTCCTGATTTTTGGGTTTGATTAACCTTCTGCAGTCTATTTCTTTCATTGATCTTGATATATCTGTTCATGTCTATTAAATCAAGCAATTCTTCTCTTAGCTCATTTTCTTCCAAATTGAGGGCACATCCCTTGTTTTCCAGTTCCTGCAGGCATTCTATAGAAGGTTCTATATCATTTTTCTGTGACACAGTCTCATCAGTTTCATCCTGTGTCATCCATTTCTCTATCATATGGGAACTCACTGGCCTATCACTCCTCAACATTGACTGCATCAGAGTTTCCACAGTTTCCTGTTCCTTCCCTTGCTATCTAGCTTTAAGTGAATGTTTATACTGGTTTCTTGTGGAAGGCTCCAAATGATCTTCGTATGGCACCTGACCAATTACTTCCTGTTCCACAGTGTAGTGTTTGTAATGATGTTTAAGCTTTTGACAGTTATGCATCTTAGTTTCTTTCAGGACAATCATGCCGTTATTATTTTTGTCTTGCCCTGTTGTTATGTTTTTGTTTTGTAATTGCAATGCATTTTCCAAAAAATTCAATAAATGCATTTGCAAAAAGAATCAGAGACAAAGACTCAGAAAGAAACAGATTCTAAATATTTCTTATATACCTAGAATAATAAGCTTTCCATTAGATACAATTTGCTGAAGGACACACAGTCTTAATCTTAAAATCTGTCATTATTTAGTGACCGCATTCTACATTAGTTTGTTAGAAGGCCACACATTTTAAAAGGAACAGGCCAAAATATGCCTTTTTGCTCTAGAATTCTGAAAAAAAGATATATTTTAAATGGATCTAGGACTTTTGATCGAAAGATCAAAAGTCCAAATCCATTATCACCGAACATACTTTACCGAAAGCGCTTTCACCAAAAAAGCGCTTATAGTAAAGTATGTTTAAAAAAAAACAAAAAAAAAACATTAAACCCCCTGCACCCCCCATGTGGGGGGCTGTGCTCCCCACACCCCCCCCCACTTTAATATTCTCACTCCGAGGTCGCACTACAGTGGGGGAAAGGGAATTTTCCCTTATTCGCACAGTAGTATGACCAGCACAATGAGCATACTTATCCGAAAGTGCTGCTTCGATGAGCAGCACTTTCAGTTAAGTATGCTCAGTGATTTCTGCTTCAGTGGAAAGTGCATTCGGGGATCTGTACGGATCCCATTTTAAATATACATTTTCTTTTAGTTATTTGTTAACCAGGTAAATTCATTGGACAAAGTGTCTATTTTTACTGGTGATGAAACTAGGAGCACTGTCTGACTGATGTGCTCAAAGTCAAACAGTAGAGAAATGGAAGTGGTAAGATTCAAACCATGTATTCACTTAAAAATTTAACTGAACAGCAGATGTTGCAAGGATATGCATTTTCTGAACCACAAAAACTATAAAATGTAATGACTGGCATTACTGACTGGCTGCAGTCCTCAGTGATTTAGAAGGAAATAAAGTTAGTGAAGGTCTGGCAGTTAGTTAAATGGATTAAGATTTCAAGCTTCTAATGAGTTGTTCTCTGTAGTGACTCTGGGAAAGTTCCATAACCAGACAGCGGACCTGGGTTAAGTAATCTAATTAACAAAAAAGGTCATAATACATTTAGATGTGTAAAGAAACAGAACAGAGCATAAGGCAAAAGTGTATTTTCTGAATTAATAACAATTTTGAAACTATAATGACTGGTATTGCTGATTTTACTGATTTAGTAGAGTTCAGAGAGTTTGTATCTGGAGATTCTGAGAAGTGAATGTCTCTCTCTCTCTCTCTCTCTCTCTCTGTCATACACACACACACACACACACACACACACACACACACATACACACACACACACACACACACACACACACACACACACACACACACACACACACACTCACACACACATCTTGCACATTCACACACATACCACACATACACATGGGCATATTCACTCATACTAGTACTTTGTTAAAATCATATACTGTGTCACAATTTTAGTAATGTGCTGCCATTGCATTTGCAGTTCTGGAGCAATGTAGCAGTTCCATTCTAACTGAGCAGACTGTACTGACATGAGAACAGACTGATACATGCATACATCATAATGGGGAAAAGGACTATGAAACTCAAATTACATGCAAACAAAGAACTGGTAGGCAAACATAGTTAATGAGCAAGACATGCTTCCGTAAGTTTTTTGTATTTGTTGCATATTTATTTTCTACTAGCCTTGACTGAGTTCTCTGCAGTTTGTCCTGACATCATCCTTTCACTCTGTGCAGTGCTGCCATTTCCTAGAATATGTTGGCATATAGACCTCAGTATACACCCTGCACCTGTAATGGAAATAACAAACTCAGGAACAAATCAGTAACTGGGAAAAGACAACTTATTTTACTGACTCTAACCTTCAGCCAGTAGTGTTATGTAACATTGCGTCATACAACTTCATCTAATCTCCTCTGAAAGGGACAGGGAGCTAACTTTGTTGCTTCAATTAAAATGTCACTTTTTTGTTTGGAAGAACAAAAAAACAATGGGTTATTGCCATTTCATGACCTCACTTTATTCTTGCAGTACAGAGCAATAAGGCACATGCTCTTCCAAAATATACTCTTTTAAATTTGAAGATTGCCACATAACCTGATCATAGGAGGATCATTGAAAAGTTAAACAAACTGGGATAAGAAGAAATTTTGTAGGGATACGCCCCACCCCCACATCCATTCTTAAGGATATTAAGTCTACATTTGCACAGCCACAGAGGTAGTGCAAATGCTACATGACCCCAAACCTAATTCCTAAATGAAACATTCCACTGCAAAGAACAATAAAACTGAAATATATTTGCAGCTCAAAACCTCTTTCTAAACGTTTCTCCCTTACTCCCATATCCTTCATTATAAACACTGAACAAATTCACTGTACAAGTCATATTTACAGCAGAGGTACATGAAATTATAGACTTTTGATGGGCTTGACCCACTCGTGTTGTGAAGTTAAATAAAAGGACTTCATCTAAACAGCATGCTTCCTTGTTCCGAAACATTAAAGCATTGTTTTAACACTCTAATGAATATTCTTTTTTCAAAAACACCTTTAAATCCACCACGAAACACAAAAAAGAGAAAGAAACCAGTCCTGTTTAACAATAAAATAACCACAATCGGACAGTAACTAAGCGCTTTCATCATCAAGATGATTTGTTTTTTATTTGGAAAGGAAGTTATGAGGAATATGTGGACTTGGTCAAAGATCTCAATGCTATGCACATTTGCACTGCCTCTGTGGCTGTGCAAATGTAGACTTAATATCCTTAAGAATGAATGTGGGGGTGGGGCTTATCCCTAAAAAATTTCTTCTTATCCCATTTTGTTTAACTTTTCAATGATCCTCCTATGATCAGGTTACGTGGCAATCTTCAAGTTTAAAAGTTTGGGTAGGGCAATTTCATTTCTGAAAAAGTTCACAAATAAAAAGTGGATGAATATTCTTTTTTGTTACAACATAATCATTTTCTGTCTGAATCCCATACTGACTCTGGACAACCTGTGTAGTGGTCCCCCAAATTATTTCTACTAAAAATGAAAATTCTGTAATGTTAAAAGTTTGAATCTTTGCTTTCTTTCCCAAATGGTCTATCAAACCTTGTACAATTTTAGGCATTCTGATATGTAACTTACAACACAAGTGTTTCTTACCATCATCTCACAGATATATCAAGTATTCTCATTTGATTGTAGCCTGCAGTAATTTTTACATTTCCAGTTCAGTGCATTTAAAATAATGTAAAGTAATGCATTTGACTTTAATGCAGCTGGATAGACATAATGGATATTGATACAGTCTAAAGAATAGGTTTTCATTGTATCCTTCTGTCACTGTCTGTGTATCATGCAGCAACAACATTTCTGTCACAAGATAGATGAAAAGAGAATTGTTATTCAAATGTAGCCAACATGAGTTCAGAACCCCTGGCTTGTAAAGAACTTAATCTTTTCTAGTACATATGTATGAGCTGAATCAGTAGAAAATGAAATATTAGACATCATGTATATCAATGCTTTTCCTGTGTATTAAAACAGAAAGCATTTCATGTTAATGTTTTCTGGAAAAAACTAATCATTTAACAAAAAAACATAATTAAGAAGCTGTAATTAGCAACAGAAAGAGTTTGTATAGTAAGTGAAGGCTTGGATTCAGGTCTTTGAAGCTAAGCTAGTAACAAGATGAATTTCAGTTGGCAACGAAGAATATTGAGAAAATGTAATGCTTTTGACAGTATTGAGCAAATTAGTTAATCATGCACAGTATGACAGAAGTCACACTGCTCAGGGAGCAAAAATAAATGAAGTTGGAAAAGTTTTGACAGATGCAGTCATACAATTCAACAGCAGATATTATAGAATGCTACTAGCAAAGGTAATAAACTTATGCAGAATGCAGTATTTGCTAGCATAGTACAAGGAGTCTGGGGACAGCTATCAACTTTTTTGAGATTCAAGAATCAGGGAACAGGCCAAAAAACAATTGTCTTTCTGTATTGTACAGACAACTGGAGAGAACTTTTTTAGCGTACTACATACAGGAGGCTAAACATGGTTACTAAATGTGTGTGTGTGTGTGTGTGTGCGCGTGGGCGCGTGGGTGCGTGTGTGTGTGTGTGTGTGTGTGTGTGTTGGCATAAATATGTGTGCATCCGTGTGTGTGTGTGTTTGCAATGTCTATATGTGCAAGTGTGTGTGTGTGTGTGTGTGTGTGGTGTGTGAGTGTGTGCAGTATTTGTATGAGCATGATCATGTGAATGCATGGGAATGTGTCTGAATCGCTATGTGTCCATGTGCATGTGTGGACATATATGTCTGTCTGAACTCTGACTGTGTGTTTGTGTGTGTGTGTCTGTGTGTGTGTGCGTGTGTGTGTGTGTGTGTGTGTGTGTGTGTGTGTGTGTGTGTGTGTGTGTGTGTGTGTGTGTGTGCAGCATTTGTATGTGGACAACCATGAGCATGTGAATGCCTGTGAATGTGTCTGAATTTCTATGTGTGTACGTGTATGTGTATGTGTATACACGTGTGGACATACATGTGTGTCTGAGCTCTGAGCTCAAACACTTGCATGCCTATGTGTTAAACATGGTTGTGTTTGTGTGTATGTGAGTGTGCACATATGTCTGTGTGTGTACCTATACATAATTTATAGAGAGCTAGATATTTATACATTTAGATGGTAGATGTACATATAAGATGTCTCTCTCTCTCTCTCTCTCTATATATATATATATATATATAGATATATATGTATATATATGTATATATATGTATATATATATTATATATGTATATATATGTATATATATATATATATATATATATATATATATATATATATATATTTTATATATATATGTGTATGTCTATATGTAAATATGTAGGGGTCTACTTTCTTTCACAGAAGTACACCTTACGGAATGTTAAAAAGACTTCAGTTAAAGTGCGTTTTCTTTTATTAGGACTTTCGCTTAACTGAAGTCACCTTTTAAGATTCTATAAGGTTACTTTCGTGAACAAAAGTAGACCCATATATATATATATATATATATATATATATATATATATATGTATATATATATATATATATATATATATATATGTGTATATATATATATATATATATATATATATATATATATATATATATATATATATATATATATATATATATATATATATATATATATATATATGGGTCCCCTTCAGAATACCGAAATTCAAAACTTCGAAACCCATATGATTGCAGACTATATGTTCTAAGTTTTGGAATACCGACATTCTGAACGTGAAATTGCATACAGCGTGGACTGGGATATTTCCCTTGTTCTTGCTGTAGTGCGATCTCGGAGTTCGTATATTTAAGTAGGGGTGGTGTAGTGGGGGTGGAGGGGGGAAAAGCCCCCCTGCTATACACAGTTTAATGTGTATTTTTTTTTATTTTTATGGGTCTAGTTCACATTTTCAAACATTCAAATGTTCGATCATATGGTCTCGGCCATATGAATTTCTAACATTTGAGAGTTTGGTTATGTGAAGTAGACCTATATATATATATATATATATATATATATATATATGTATATATATATATATATAGGTTCACTTTAAAATCTTGAAATCCTGGATCTCAAAATCTCTCAAAATCCTGAACTCAAAATCTCAAAAGCTCAAAATACTGAAAACTCATAATACTAAATCTCATAATACTGACTCTCATAATACTGAATCTCATAATACTGAAAAACATACAGGACACCAACACTGACTGCATTGCAGCAGAATTACATACAGAAACAAGGAAAAGACAAACCATATTAGTCTAAACCAAATATAAGCAGGGTGGCAAGCCCTCCTTCACCCCCCCCATGTGGGGGCTATGCCCCCCACACCCCCTTCTACTTAATTATATTAAATCCGAGATCGCACTTCACTACACTAAGATGAGTTATGATGTAGTATAGTACATTAAAAGGGAACAAGACTAAGGTTACAACAGGCAGTCATGAAGCATGCAATGGTATGTTTGCCATTTTCTTTTGTGAAGTGCAGTCTCAGAGTTGATATATTTAAGTAGTAGGGGGGTTTGGGGGGGTGCAGCCCCCCACATGGGGGGGTGCAGGGGAACTTGCCCCCCTGCTTATAATTGTAGATGAGTAATATTTTTCTGTGTGCATTTCTGCTGCAATACAGTCAGTGTTGGTGTCCTGTATGTTTTTCAGTATTATGAGATTCAGTATTATAAGTTTTCAGTATTTTGAGCTTTCGAGATTTTCAGTTCAGGATTTTGAGATTCAGGATTTTGAGCTTTCAAGATTTTGAAGTGAATCTATACATATATATATATATATATATATATATATATATATGTATATATATATATATATATATATATATATATATATATATACATATATATATATATCTACATACATACATGCATACATACACATATACTGATAGATAAACTCCTATATAAACACTCTATCACCAAAGCCTGGAACAAACTCCCAAGAGACATTTGTTCCATCATTCACCCATCCCACTTTAAAGAAAAACTCAAACTTCATCTACTCAACTCCAAAATATGTCCTTGTCAAGCACCTACTTTAAGCTCCCCACAACCCTACTATATACCTTTTCAGTCCCTCCACATACAGCTAAGTTCTTCACTATTGTGGATACTTATTAGACTCTACAATCAATATTAGCAAAACCACAAACTGAAGACCAGCAAAAATGAGTCTAACACTCTGTTAAAGGCAAGTGGCCGAGGCGCTAGAGAAGATTTATGCGAATTGGATTCTTATTAAATTCCTTTTTTATCACTTTTTTGCTGGTCTTCAGTTTGTGGTTTTGCTACTTTTACATTCTTTGGTTGTGGTTCGTATCTACAATCAATATTGCTGGACTTAACTCTTTTTGTAAATATGTAAATATATATTTTAGTCTGTAAAATATTGATGTGTATATATATATATATATCATGTGTTTGCATTTCTGCTTTGTCTCTAACATTCTTGTATAACTGATTTTGACCATATTTTTGACTCAAATGTTTGATTCTCTGTAAACTGTTTGTGTTTTTTTGGGGCTTTTCTCCTTGAGTCTCCACTGAAAATGGGCCACAAGACCAGCTGGACCAACCTGCTTAACAAATGTCAGTAAATAAATAAATAGATAGATATACAAGTATACAAACACACACAATGAAGCACTTGGAAGTTTTGAGCTATAGCATTTATTGTCAAAGCAACAAACAGAAAAGTTTATGGGCGTGCTAGAATGCATTAGAAAAGGCATCACTTACTGAATGCAAGAGGTTGTTTTTTTTCTACATGGTACAGACAATTGGAGGTATCTAATTTACACTACTGCATGGAGTTTTAGAGAGCTAACATTTGCAGGTAAATTTGCAGGGATGCAAACATGCCTATATATATGAAGTGCAAAAAATAATTATTCCTAAAGAAAGGAAATATGGGGCATATGAGGAATGTTTAAACATGTCAAGATAGTCAAAAGGATTCAATTACCTATTATGTTTATAGAAAGTATAAGAGAACACATGGCTGCAATTAAATTATACATTCAGGGAAACATAAAAGCATTTTTTCTTAGTGATAGCCTACTGATAATGCCTTCATGAGCATGTACTGCCATCAGAAATAGATGGATGCCAAGAATGCTTGGGTGAGGTAAAGGCAGTTTTTATGAGGGTTACAAAACATTGGTCATTGTTTATGTTGGGTCTGCAAATCATCTATCAGGTTTGGAAATGGCCAAACTATTTGTGATGAACATCATTTGGCAACATAACACAATGTGGGATTAAGGTAGGTGCTGTTTTCCAGGCAGGCATTAGGATTTTACATGTGCCTTATGTCCCCATTACCACACCAGCAGCTTGGAGGAGCTGACCTACTGCTGATCCGATGACCCATGCATGTTTCCACAGATGCGCATATCCTAGCTACAGAGCACAGATATGCTATTTCATGAGCCAGACTGGGGGTGATGCAGATGGTACATTTAAGAATCTGATAAGCAAGCTAAACAGATCCTTTTCATCTTAAGTAAAAGTACAAAACAAAATATATAAGCAGAAAACAGTAGCCAGAAATTTTCAGTTTTGGAGTTTCAGTATGGAGACAAACCCACCTCCATAGGTATCACAAGGGATAAGAAACTAAGAGTAATGCTACTCAACGCCAGAAGTCTAAACCTCAAGATGCACGCACTCGAAACTCTCCTTAGCATGGAGAACATCGATATCTGTGCAGTAACAGAAACCTGGTTCAGGGCTCCCGAGAGCACCCCAGCACTACCAGGTTATACCTCATACCATGCTTTTCGGCCCCAAAACTTGGACCGAACCACAAAAGGAGGGGGAGTATCGATAGTCATCAAAGATACCCACACCTCCAGGTTGGTGGCAAAGCACGAAGCATCAGAGACTATCCATGTGCAACTAACAGTGGGTAAAACTGCCTTCCAGTTTATAGCCTGCTACAGACCACCCTCCCAAAACCAGGAACCCCACTCGGCCTTCCTGAGAACACTGGAAAATATGAAGGTCTCTCCAAACACCATTATATTGGGCGACTTCAACTACCCAAACATAGACTGGGAGCATTACTCTAGCTCCAACACCCTAGCCCAAAGGTTCCTAGAATTTATAAACTCAAATGCTATGGAACAACTTGTTACCACTCCCACAAGAGGGGAAAACATACTGGACCTGATCATCACCAACATGGGGACTCTATGCTCCAGACCAGAAGTGTATCCCTCACTGGTAAGATCAGACCATAAACTAATCTCACTGGATATTCACATCCTGACCCCACCCCCTGCCCAGAAAACCACAGTGAAAAACTTCTCTAAAGCAAATTTTACACTCCTCAAAACTGAGGTGGAAGCCTGCGAAGCAGCCGGGCCTGTGGAAAATACAGCCCAGACCACAGAATCCTTTATAAATGCATTCTATGAACACCTTCAGGAATGCATGGATCATGCGATCCCAAATAAAACCAAGACCCAATCATCCAAAGGCAGACGTCCTGTCTGGTGGACCCCAGCCATAAACAAACTATACAATAGAAGGAGGAAGCTACTAAATGATAAAGCAAAATCCCAAAAAGGGAAGGCATCACTGATCAGTATTAGCAAAAAACTACGGGCACACATAAAATTGTCTAAGGCCAGCTTCGAGAGAAAAATTGCACAGGACACTAAGAATAATCACAAGGCTTTCTTCAGTTATGTTAGGAACCTGGGTGGTAATTCCCAGATATGCTCAGAATTAGTCCAAAATGACAAAAAATACACCGAACCCACAGACATTGCCAACATCCTAGCTGACAGGTTCAGCGCAAACTTCTCCCCTCCCACCAAAGGGCAAATATCTATCCCAGCAGAGTGCTGCCCCTGACATCTCAGATGCTCAGGTAAGAGCCGCCCTCTCCAAAGCAAAAACACAGCATCAATGGGACCAGATGGTGTCCCGGGCTCGTCCTACATGAACTCAAAGAAGAGCTAAACCCAAACATAAAACTACTGTTCAATCTCAGCCTTACTACAGGATATGTGCCCAAAGAGTGGCGTACAGCAACAGTGGTCCCTCTCCATAAAGGTGGTGCCTCAACGGATCCTGGAAACTATCGCCCCATAAGCCTGACTAGCTTGGTCTGCAAAGCTATGGAAAGGATCATCATGGACCTCATAAATAAAGATATTGGGGACCTACAAACACTGGATCCTACCCAGTTCGGCTTTGTTAAGGGCAGATCCTGCCTCTTAAACCTGGTTGATTTCTTTGAAACAGTCACGAAGGCCATTGACGAGGGGAAGGTGGTCCACACAGCCTACCTGGACCTCGCAAAAACCTTCGATACAATACCCCACTCGGGCATTATAGATAAGCTCACCAGCTTAAATATAAACCCCTATGTCACTAGATGGATTGCAAACTGGCTCAAGGACAGAACCCACATGGTTAGAATTGCTGGAGCCATGTCAGACTCCAAACCAGTTACAAGTGGTGTCCCACAAGGCTCAGTACTGGGACCTCTCTTGTTTGGTATATATTTCTCGGAGGTACAGGCCAACACGGAAGGACTGTGGCTGACCAAGTTCGCAGATGACTGCAAACTGGGTGCCATAATCGACTCTCCAGCCGACACAAGCATCCTCCAAAAGGGCCTCATAGAAACAGACAACTGGTGCCAGAGCCATGGCCTCAAGCTAAATGCCAAAAAGTGTATAGTCATCCCCTTTGGCAAAAACAAAGTGCCCACAAATTACCACATAGGTGGAAATCCATTAAGTACAGAAAAAGTAATTAGGGACCTGGGGACCCAAGTTGATAGCAATCTCTCATTTGACAACCACGTGGCCAAAGTGGTTAGAAAAACATTTTATATAGCCCACCTAATCATGAAGGGATTCACATCTAAATCAGGGGAGGTCATCGTGCTTCTTTACTCATCCCTCATCAGGCCCATAATTGAGTACAATGCCCCTTTTGGGATGTACCTTACCAGACACCTGCAGCAACTGGAAAGACCCCAAAAGTACCTCACCAGGAGGAGCAAAGGGCTCAAACAGATGCCATATGCTGCCCGGTTAAAGAAACTCCAGCTCTACTCAGTGGCATACCGCCTGTTCAGAGGAGATCTGTGCCTGGCGATAAAGCCATGTCCAACCCGGAATTAATGGACATGCTGCACCTCAGAAAATCCAAATCCCATCGAGCTACGCGCTCGAGAGACTTGAACCTCAGCACTGAAATAAATAGGACATGCTGGAGGGACAGATTCATAACCCAGAGGCTCCCTTCACTCTGGAATAAAATCCCAGTCCAGGTTAGGCAGAGTCCGTCATTGACTCTCTTCAAGAGGAATCTTGATGAGTGGATGGGAGATCATAGGTTTACACCGGGTATCACTTCTGTGTCACTGTTAGATAGAGGCATAGTATACTAACCTCAAAAAAGGGCATAGCAAAATAAATTTAAAATGGGTGGCGAAAGCCAAACACATTCTGGCTAGGCTTATAAATGCCCTAGGGCAGATAGCCTAGTATGAACCTATAAACCTATGAACCTATGAACTAATATTAATTGAGAAATAATTTCTTGATGCAAGATGCATCCTGGGATTTAGGAACAGCCGTATTCCTTGCAGGAACAGTATAGGAGCTCCTGCATGGAAAATGGAGGCCACGTGATCCAGGAAAGTGCCTTTTTCACGTGCACGAGCTGCCCTACACTGTTCCTACATGGAAAGCTGTGCAGGATGCAAATTCACCTCATTTGCTGGTAAAAACCATACAAATGAGGTGATTTTGCGATCCATGAAGTTAGCTGGACTCCGTGCAGAAACTGTCAGAGCAGAAATGTATTCAGTTAGTAGCTGAATACATTTCTGCATCTGAGCAAACTGAGGCAAGACAGCTCATGGAAAGCATGTATTACAGTCAAACACACATGCCAGTGGCCAAATATAAGGCCATTGGCATTAATAAATGTTTATTATTATTTAAGATTAAACATTTGTTTGGCTAATCACAGCCATTTAAGGTTAGGGCAGCGGCAAACAAATGGGATTGTGCTGGAAAAAAAAAAAAGAGAGAAAAGTCAATTTTAAGGTAAGTCTGCATTTTGCCATTATAGTCAATGGCATGCAGAATGTAAGCAATACTAGGGACCACTGGTTGTCAAGGGGTAAGGGTCCGTCTAAGTGCAGTAACTAAGGACGTACACTCTGGGGTATGCAAATGAGGGGAGTTATACTGAATCACAGATTTCCTCAAAGTGTCAGCTTGTACCTAACTGTGCAAGTGCAGCAATACAACAGTGCAAGTATAAGAGCTGAATGACTTCATAAAGGGGTGTCATGCTTGCTGTAAGGTCACTGGAGCTCTGTGGCCCTTGTTTGCTCTTAGCTAAGCACAGCTAAAGAAGGGTGTGTGTCTGAGGCTGTATTGTCTTATTCCATGAAATGCAGAGGGTGTTCACGTCCAGGGAGGACCATTTCTGCTTAAAAGTGCTTACATTAGCTAAATGGGTGTGCACAGTGTGCAGCAGGCCAAAAAAACAAAAAAAAAACAAAACAGTGGACATAGCAGAACTGTTTACATTTGAGCACCAGGTGCCTCGGGGCTTAAATAGGGAGGAAGTGGGAAAGGGAAACAGCAGTAGGAAGGCAATCAAGGAGAACTAGCATAGCTGGCAGGTGGAATGTGTTAGAATCAGCAAATTACATATGTAGCAGCCCAGCACACTAATATAAACTATGCAAACACCCTACAGACTGCTTTTTCCCCACAAACTTTATACCACCGGTGTACACAGATGCGGGATTATTAACTGGCAAAAATAACTAAATATGTTAGAGGCTGTTGCTGCTTTACTCCAGCAATGTGTGCTAGAGACTGAGGGTGGTGAGGTAGAGAATGCTGACAACTGACCCGCAGTGAGGAGGAGGAGAAGAGTCTACAGACCCAGGGTAACCTACAAGGGCTTACATGAGCTGGAGATAGTAGAGCACTATAGGGTGGACAGGGACATTCTACAGCAAATCGTTGAGCTGTGCCGGCCACGCCTTACATGCAGAACTAATAGAGGAGAACCCATCCTAGTAGATACCAAGGAATGTCTAGGCTTAGGAATACTAGCCACAGGTACCTTCCAAGGACCAACTGGAGATATCATGGGTGTCTCACAGACATCAGCTTCCAAGGTACTCCACCAGTTCCTGGATGTCATGACACAACATGCCAATGAGTTCATATATTTCCCCACTGCCTGACCACATGTATGCATCTCTTCCACTGTACAGCAGAATACCCTTAAGTTGTTGGTGCTACAGACTGCATGCACATCCACATCAAAGCACCACCCGGTGAGTGGGCCGGGGTCTACATAAACTGCAAGGGCTTCCCCTCCATCAACTGCCAGGTCGTGTGCGATACCCTGGGCATTATCATAAATATGTGTGCTGGCATACCTGGAAGCTATCATGACTCCCACATCTGGCATTGCTCACAGCTGTATCAGGCATTTGCCAGGGGGGGGCATCCCATGTGGCCATCTAGTGGAGGATGCTGGCTATGCACTCGAGATGTGGCTGATGACACCCATCAGAAATGCACACACAACTGAACATGAACACCATAATGAGGCACATGCACAAACCAGGATCATTGTAGAGCATGTTATTTAGATAACATAGTTATTTAGATACTTAGGACAGTATGCATTAATTTCATTATGTTTATTATAATCATTACATTAGTTATTTTACTTGAAAGCAGGCAAGATACAATGTATGCATAGGTAGTTTTTGATTAGGAAGCGTCGCGCTTCCATTATTAGTATTTATGCTGTAGGTTGAACATTGTTATTTTTATGTTATTATATATTTTACATATTTATCTACTTTATACAGTTTAATAATCAAAGTATTGGGCTTTTTTCTTTCAGTTTCAAAGCCTACTATTATTACAGTCTCGGTGTATGAATTTTTTATTTTTTATTATGTTAATAGAGAATTGCAAATGCACCTTAGTTAGCTGTGATCTGTACCTTTAAGGAGCTAAAGGGAGAGCAAGGGGTGTGGTTAAGTGTTTCAATGCTGGTATTTAAACTCACTTGTAATGGTGGGAATGTTTTGCTTGTCTGAAGAAGTTAGTGCAAGGTACTAACAAAAAGCTTTTACAGTGGCTTAATAAAATTTGTTGTTTTTCATGTTTTTTACGTTTTGGACTGGCCTGAGTCGAGTTCTTGGCTTTTGAATTAGCGGTGGTTTTCGCTAGTTTGATTTTCTGGTCTTGAAAGTTTATATCATTGTAGAGCATGTGTTTGGGATGCTTAAGTCACGGTTCCCCTGCCTTGACATATGCGGCGGATCCTTGCAGTACTCTCCAGCTACATGTACACAGATGTTCAGAGTATGTGCCATGCTACACAATATGATCCTGTGGAAACAGCTGCAGCAGGATCAGCACTGGGCAGGACCACACAGCTCCCCACCATTTCCAAGGCCAGCAAGGGCTCATAGGGACTCAGAGTAGGAACATCCTGAGCCTGCCCCTGTAGGCAGAAGGAGGCGTGCAGAGTATGCCCAGGCCTTGGCAAAGAGGCAATGCATAGCACACACTCTGACACTGTAGGGACCCAGGGACTGATACCTCTCTCCAACTCACACAGACTGTAAAAGGGATGCCAAACATGACACTACCTGCATTTTACCATGTACAGGGAGTATACTATGTGCACCCAACATAGTCAGCCCTTCAGCACTGTCCCCAATACTGGCCCAGCAACAAGGTAAGGCACTATTCCTATCAATTACTGAATGGAGTAGTATGTTCTCATACTTGTATGTATGATATGGATGCAAGCATGCAAGGCAATTGGATGGCTGAATGGGATTGCAGCAGACAGCTATATGGGACAGCAGGAGATTCATAACAAATACTGGTGTCAACATACTAGGCAGCACTACACAAGCTGACATCCCCCACTGCAGTACATGCGATGCCCCAATGAACATTGGGTGTCAATAGGTTACACACATGGATGTCAGTGAGAGTCATATATCCACCACCAGCCTCACCCAGCAGGACAGGTGTAGATGACCATGAAGAAAGGCTGGCCTAAGGCCCCCAAATGATGGCAATGGTGAACAGCCCCACACCAGACCTACACAGACTTACTACAACAGGTCTGGCAGTTGCATTCCAGTTCTGAGGGGTAGGAAGTCTGAACTGAAATGTATGCTATTAAGATCTAACATTCATACTCTACTGATATGCCTCCTGTCTGCATAACAGGTCACAATACAATATGAAATGGAGGCCAACAGAGTAACAAAAATACCAGTACAGTCATTTAAAATGTTAAAGTCAGCAGGTGTGCACCCCCCCCACAATCCCATGTAGAAATGCAGTAACAGATGGCCTGCAGCACTCTCAAATGGCCTACAGTCCTCTGGCAAAGGCCCATGCCTCACCCATAGTGCCAATGTATGGAATGTCAGGGGGTTCCAACTAACAACTTAGCAGTAAACAGAAAACAAATGCAAGGCCATGTTGACAAATGCCAGTAGCATGCCTCCCCATGTCCTACTGCAAGGACTGTGGATCAGGCCATAAATACTACTGGGATAAAGACCCAACTATAGGGAGACCTCTGAGATATTGCTTACATACTGTTAGGTGGAAGAGGGGATAACAGAAGGGAGGTGTAGAAGCATGGATGTCATGGAGTATGTGAAATCTGAAACTCTAATGTCTACCTATACTACTTCTGACTGCAAACCCATGAATGAATAGCCACAAAACCACTTGTAAACCACAATGTGAAGGTAAACTGACCAGATATATGAGTCCTGCCTATGGATAACCTGGGTGTATCTGTACAGCTGAGAGGTATGGCCCCAGCAGGATATGGCCATTCTGTGCAGTTGAGAAAAGCACAAGGAGGGGATCCCCAGCCAGCATACTAACAATGCTCTGCACCATTTAAACAGAGCCAGCAGTCTATTGTCTGTAGCTAGCCCTCCACAATGGCAGGAGTGTGACAGAATGTGTAGTCTATATGTCTCAGAATGTTGGTCTCAGCTTCATTCATCTCGTATTTCCCGGTAAGTAACTGTGAGCAAAGAATGATAACTTTCAGTAGTTGATGACATGACACATCACAGTGTAAAACAGTACATATGTCAGAATATCTATGCTACAGCCAAACATGTCACACAAGCAGCACAGACAGCAATAGTTACAGTATCCCCTGTATGTTACGCCCATTGTGGCTCCATATTGGCAACCTATCTGCAGATATCCTGCATAAACAGTTTGCTAGGTGTAGCTGTAGCACACAAAACCATGAACTGGAGTCCAACCCTACCTGGAATGGATGCACGCACTCAGTATAGAAGGTCATACTGGGCATGCTCCTACACTTAGAGAAATGAAGCCTATGTCTCACAACACAGTAGACTACAGTTATCGGTTATTCGCAGCTGTCTGTGCACACACACCAAATTGTACACCACTGATACTTCACACACACACAATGGATAGGAATACACACACACACATATTTAAGGCAAACATAATATGTCAAACATACACACACACAGACGTGGGGAAGAGAAAGACAGAGAGTGACAGTTAGAATCCCATTATAAGGCCTGTCCCACCCACTACACATCTTATTGGCCTATATCACATGATATACTGATGTCATTCACTGTAGAAATACCTTTGGTTAGCCAACAGCCCTATAGTGTTAGTGGTGCTTGTGATAACTGTACTACATTACAAATAGGTATCATGTAGCAGTTGCAATCTCAGTCCTGTGAAATGTAAAGTTGTGTGTGAGTGTTTCTGGATGAATGTGGTTGAGGCCATTCACACTTACTAAATCTCTTGTACCCCTTCTTCAGCACTGGAGCTGATGTCACTCACCTTCAAAGATACCTTTGGACAGCTCCTTAGCATGTAAGCTCTGTGGCACTTGTGAGAACTGCATAACACTATAGTGTAGCAAACTAGTTAGGTAGGATTTCCAATCCAGATTCTGGCAACTGTGTAAATGTGAGTGTTTGTGTGAGAGAGTGTGTGTATCCTTGTATAGACTGATTTTGTGGTCTTTCACACTTATAACACTTCCCTTACCCCTCCTTTAGCACTGCTGCTGATGTGACTCACCTTCAAAGATAACTTTAGACAGCTCTCCAACATATAAGCTCTGTGATGCTTGCAATAACAGTGTAATACTATAGTGTAGCAAACTGCTTAGGTAGGTGTTCCAATTCTGATCCTGGCAACTGCGTAAATGTGTTTGTGTGAGATAGTGTGTGTATCCTTGTAGAGACCTGATTTTGTGGTCATTCACACTTACAACACTTCCCTTACCCCTCCTTTTGCACTGCTGCTGATGTCACTCACCTTCAAAGATACTTTTGCACAGCACTCCAACACATAAGCTCTGTGGCCCTTGCGATAGCTGCACAGCAGTATAGTGTAGCAAACTAGTTAGGTAGGTGTTCCAATCCTGATCTTGGCAACTGTGTAAATGTGAGAGAGTGTGTGTATCCTTGTATAGTCCTGATTTTGTGGTCATTCACACTTACAACACTTCCCTTACCCCTCCTTTACCACTGCTGCTGATGTGACTCACCTTCAAAGATACTTTTGGACAGCTCTCCGATATATAAGCACCATGGTGCTTGCGATAACTGTGTAACAGTATAATATAACTAACTAATTAGGTAGGTGTTCCAATCCTAATCCTGGTAAGTGTGAGAGAGTGTGTGTATCCTTGTAGAGACCTGATTTTGTGGTCATTCACAGTTCCCTTACCCCTCTTTACCACTGCTGCTGATGTCACTCTCCTTCAAAGATACCTATGCACAGCTCTCTAGTATGTAAGCTCCATGGCATGTATGATAAATGCAGAACAATGTAGTAGCAATAACTACACAGTTATGGGTTTGAATCTCATCCTTGGCAAGTGTTTGTATGTCTGTACAGCAAAGATTTTGGCCCGTTTACACCCAGTACACATCTCCATGCCTGACTTTAGCAGTCCTACAGATATCATCCACCTTAGAAGTACCTATTGGCAAACTTAAACCATGTAAGATCAGTGGTGCATGTGATAAATGTGTAACCATAATGGTCTGAAACAATAGTTAGAAAGAGGTTTGAACTTCACAATGGCAAATATAAATGTGTGTATAGGGTAAAATGTTTTATGGAATTTCTCAGCCACTACATCACCCAATGCCAGTATTTACAAGGGCTGGTGATGTTCCTAACCTTAGAAGTACCTTGGGACAACATCCATACTCTAACCTCCTATGATAAATGTGGTACACTGTAATAGCAATAACTACATAAGTATGTGTTTGAATCTCATCCCTGGCAAGTGTTTGTGTATTTACATATATATATATATGTCTGTGTCACAAAGATTTTGGCCCCATTTACACCCAGTACACATCTCAGTGCCTCTAGCAAGTGTTTGTGTGTGTACATATGTATGTCCGTATCACAAAGGTTTCGGCCCCATTTACACCCAGTACACATCTCAGTGCCTGACTTTAGCAGTCCTGCAGAAACCATGTAAGGTCAGTGGTGCATGTAGTAAATGTGTAAAATAAGGGTCCGAAAAGATAGTTTGATAGTGGTTTGAACCTCACCCCTGGCAAATGTAAATTTGTGTGTAGGGTAACATTTTTTTGGGATCTCTCACCCACTATATCACTCAATGCCAGTATTTACAAGGGCTGGTAATGTTCCTCACCTTAGAAGCACCTTGTGACAACATTCATCCTATAAGCTCTGTGGTGTGTGTGATAAATGTGGTACACTGTAGTAGCAATACATAGCTAGGCAGGGGTTTGAAACCCAGTACTGGCAAGTGAGGTTGTGTGTGTGTGTGTGTGTGTGTGTGTGTGTGTGTGTGTGTGTGTGTGTGTGATCAGTATCCTGTGTGGAGGACGGTGTGATTGTGTAATAACAGGATCCATTGTGGGGTAGGTTTTGCTAAATTATTATGTTGAGAACCTAGTATATGCCACAATGTCCACATTTAAATGCCAACAGCTGTCAAACACCGGAGAGGTTGGTGTAGACAACCACAGCCCTTAATGTGTCAGTATGGATTAGTGGGCAATATAGGCAACCCTTCTATTACTCAGAGACTACTCTCCACCCATGTATCATACACAAACACACTTGGCTAGGCAACAACCACTATATTGGTAGTTCCCCTGCATATTGCCTTACAGATAGTAACCACAGTATGATTGCAGTGGACTACATGCCTGTTGACCATAACAGTGCCACTGACATCAGAAAGTACTTTGATGTGTTACATCTCCTGAGTGAGTGTGTGTTATCCAGCATGTAAAAGGACATGGCACCCTGTTCCATTCCCTCAGTAGCCCAATCAATGTGTACAGTGGCCCTTCTGCCATGTTCCCCACTGGATGCCTGCAACAACTGTAGAGTTCGCAAATGTACCCCACAAAGGGAATTCCATGCCTTATACACATGCCCTGTATGGACAGATGCCACTAACTCCACTGAATACCCGCATCATACTGTCAATGTAGGTGCAATCACTACCTCAGTTACATAGCCAGGTCTTACCAAATGAGGTTAGGAATGCTACATCAGAAGATACCAATCTGTCCACCCAACATGCCCCCGAGACCTCAAGCACACTTCCACATGTCAAAGAACATGCATGTGGGACATGTGCATAACCCAGACACTGTCCATGTTATGGAATGTAGATCACATGCATGGGAAGCAGTGCACATCACTGGCCACCCACAATAGAAACCAGGATGAGTGGATGGGGAATACAATACCCACCCCTGGGGACCTCTCCAGTGACTATACTCCTGAGCCACATTGGTGACTATTGTTATGTGGCCTGATGTCAAGGTATTCCATTGAGCTAGCCTTGTAGGGCCTTCAGGGCCATTCAACTACCTATGAAACAATGAATCTATGGATCTCAGTACTGGCAAGTGTGTGAGTGTGTGTGTGTGTGTGTGTGTGTGTGTGTGTGTGTGTGTGTGTGTGTGTGTGTGTGTGTGTGTGTGTGTGTGTGAATAGTAATCTCAGTGTGTTTGGTTGATGAATATCTCCTGTGGCTGTGGTCATTAGCAATCAGAGGTGTGTCCAAACCAGAACATGTACCATTCCCCATTCTACAACAGATGTTGTATATCAACATATACCTATGTACAACCCTCAGCCTTATAATCTGTGAGGCATATATAATCACTGTGTTACAGACCGGGAATTATCATGCACATACTCTACTTGGCCTATGACATGGTGGATGTGTCACCACACTGCCATACCCTGTGGCCTTGCTGCAGGGCCACATCCTGGTGACACACAGATGCCTACAAAGAAAATGGGATACAACATGTGAGAACACATTCACTCAGCACTTCACTTGTGTGGGGAGAAAGGGGTAAAGCTGGCACTGAATGTATTGCCAAGCCTGTGGCCAATATCTGTTGTCTGAGGATAGGTATTAGCTTTGTGCAGTAACTTGTAGCACTTGTGTTTAATGCTGTGGAGGTTGTTGATGTAACTATCAAGGCTCTTGTGACTGTCGTCAGTGTCTGCTGCATCTCTGCTGCCATAGATGCCTGTTGGGGACTCCATGATAGATCCAAAGTTGTGTTTGAGGCTAATAAGGGAGTTCAACAGTCATGGGACACCAACTTTTCCTGCAGCAGTGCCCTCCTTCTGATGTACACTTCAGTAATGGCAGGGGACCATCACATTGTTGCCCAGTGTTTGGAGGACAGTGTCTGGGTTCTGTTGGCTCTGGCTAGTACCATGTATTCATTTCCCTGTTTGTACAGTGCCTATGTGTATGATTCCTCAGTCATGCAGCTACATCCCATTGCCATGGGTGCAGTGAAGACATCCACCCCTGTTTTCATGACTGCAGTCAGCTTTGGAGTGTTTTTGGCAGGTGGTTATCTTTGTGAGGGGTGTGGCTGACATGTTGAGTTCCATGTTGATTACAGCCTGTGTGAATCTCACCATGCAGGGATTGACATCTGGGGATGTGCAATGGTCCCATATTTAAGTGGTCAATACAGGTCAAGGTCGTTGCATCCTCTACCAGGGCTCAGTATGAGCTGGTCTAGGGCAATGGAAATGATGAATCCCAGAAGTGTTGGGTCACTGTACTGGTGATTGGCTACATTCCCCAGGTGATGGAGGGATAGTTGAATACTCGTACTATGTCAGTGTTGCATTGGACCATCAGAGATGGCAGGGTGTTGAGGAATGTGCACTGACAGTCTAGGGAATAGATGTGGACCCATAGTAGGCTATGTTCTGGATAGCACCATTACTCCAAGGCAGTTGTACCAGAAGTAGTTCCAATGCATTATGATCGGATGCTAGTCTGGAGGTATTCCTATCCATAATGAATATGGAGACACCACCTGTGGAGGTGTGGTGTGGTCCATGTTTGGGGGCTGACAGCTGTGGAATGTGTCATAGCCTGATACTGCAGGTCTACTGTCTGCTGCTGTGAACCACCTCTCCATTACAGCAAACATGTGTCCTCCACTCCAACAACTGCTATGAGTGACTGCATCCTAACAGTTAGATGTCCACTGTTGAGCAGCATGACTGTCAGATTGCATGCATGTGTAACTGTTATGGTGGTAATAACATTAGGAACACTGCCTAATAAGGCACTATAGGGGTGACAAGACACATAGCCAGTACCTGGCAACCCAGCAGTGACAGATGTAGGACATCTGTGGCAAGTCATTGGGTTCTGGTAATCATGCCATCCCAAGAAGTGAGAGGTCCTGGACACCCTGAAAATGACACATAACATGTAAGCCAATGTTGCAGTCAACCATCTGTTGATAGTACCACAGCATCATTCTGGGTGACAGTGGTACACTGCCCAGGGCTACTGTCACACCTGCCTGAAACGCATAACCAGAGAGTTCAACCATGTCTCCTGTCATGTAGTCCAGGGAGGTGTGTCCCAATTCGTTCACATCCACATGGATATGGAGTGATACTCATAGTTGTTGAGTGACAATAACTGGCTGTGTCATGTGTTAAATGGTGGCATGTGATTGATATTTGGCTGATACCTGCTCCATATTCAACCTAGTAAGTGGGATGTGTGTGTCTCAGTATTGAGTTACCCATAATCATGCTATTGTGCAAGGTGGTTAGCCTTAGGGGCTTAGGTTGGGGACACACTGTGTAGGTTAAATATGTGTCCCTTGGCATGTGCCATGTCGTTGTTTCTGAGTGGGTGTCTGCCTTGCTGGTCTGTGATGTTTGAGTAGATGTCCATTGAGTGCCTCTGGGAAAGTGGGTGTGTGACTTTTCACTGTATGTCATGGCTGTCAAAGTGGGTGTCATGGTGAGCTACGTGTTCCACATGGTGTAATGCAGGTGTTGATCTTATCCTCTTGACCTGCTAGTCTATTCTTTGCTGGAGAGTGCATATGTCCACATTGAATGATATATGGGTAACCCTCACAGGTCCGAGTCTTTGGAGTTTAGAGAGGAGGGTTGCTGTGTACATGCAGCAGTTGCAACAGTGCCCCAGAATGGAGATGTGCACCAAGTCAATGGGTGACAGCACAGATAACCACCTATCAAACATGCCAGGAGGGGTGGACATAACTTGTAAGTACTAGGGTGACATCTGTGATGAACAACTACTGCTGATGGCTCACAGGTGTGCCCCACTTCATGGTACAATAACCTGGTGAAGTGCCAAGCCATAATGTTAGCTGAAGTGCAAGACAGACAGAACTAGCATGATGTATGGGTGGAACAGAAGGCAGACTGTCTGCCACCTGTAATACTTTACCACCGCTGTGCAGTTATCAGCAGCTTTGGCTATGTGAAAGTTCAGTAAGCTCTGTAGTGCATGTGGTAAATGCATAACACTATAGTAAACATACCTAGACAGGTAGGAATATTAACCCGCAAACTGGCGGGTGTGTGTGAATCATTTACTATCTGGCTCATGCCATTTTTGCCTGTGTACTACCCTTTACATTTCCCTTCACTCCAATTTAGTAGACCTGTTGATGTCATCCACCTCAGAAGTACCTTTGGTTGAGCTGGAAATGTGTAAGCTCTGTGGCACTTCTCATAACTGTGTAGCACTATAGTAGAAATACCTAGATATGCAGGAGTTCTAATCCTGATACTGGCAAGCGTATGTACGGATGTGTATGTGTGTGAATCATGTACTGTCTGACTCATACCATTTTTGACCTGTGTACTACCCTGTACAATTCCCTTCACTCCAATTTAGTAGACCTGTTAATGTCATCCACCTTAAAAGTACCTGTGGAAGAGGTGGAAATGTATAAGTTCTGTGGCGCATCTCATAACTGCGTAGCACTATAGTAGGAATACCTTGATAGGCAGGAGTTCTAATCCCAATACAGGCAAGTGTGGGTGAATCATTTACTCTCTGGCTCCTACTATTTATGAACTGTGTAATCCCTTTTACACTTCCCTTCACTCCAATTTAGTTGACCTGTTGATATCATCCACCTTAGAAGTACCTGTGGAAGAGGGGGAAATGTATAAGCTCTCTTGCACGTCTGATAACTATGTAGCAGTATAGTAGGAATATCTAGATAGACAGGAGTTCTAATGGTGGCAACTGTTTGTGTGTGTGTGAGAATCATATCATGTGTGGCTTACACCATTTTGATGTGTATACCATAAACGGCTGGTGACTACCTCCTGCTGCAATTACTTTATATAGTGTGGTGACAGCATCTGCTTCACATGCAGCAGGTTAAACCATTGTACAGTCCTCTGTACAGATCTGTCTGGAATATCCATATGTTTGAAACCTATACGTGGTTGGAAGTGGTCTGTGTGCCTTAACAAAGCACATGTATGTGATATTATAGTGAAATAGGCCACAGTGAGTGTACTGACACATGTGGCAGCATTGGGTATCATACCTGACTGAAACATTATGCTGATAGGATGTATGCAGCCCTCACAGGTGGCCTGTCTTGTAGGTGCAATACATGAGTACAGATGCTTGGTTTTACAAGTGAACTATACCTATTATGGGTCACACTAAAGCCTGGAACAGGTGTGGACTGTCATATTTTGGTCCTAATTAGTATGTAAGAGGAACACCTTGCATGTTAAGAGGGGTGTGTACACAAGTTATATCCACTGTATATCAGTAATGTGTCATGCTTGACCTTACCTTAGGACCTGTGTCCAGCACAATTTGCTGGCCTCTGTCCAGATGTCTTGGCAGTGACATGTTGTGAGGTATGCTACAGGAGTGTTGAATTCACATCAGATAGGCCCCAGTGGTGACCACTGTGATGCAATACAGTTAAGCCCAGCACAAGTCAACATGCACAACATGCAATATAGCTATTACATAAAGCAATATAACTATTACCGATGGTTGTGTGCATGGCAAATTGCTTCCACTTCACATGTGTAGGGTATTTCCAGGCAATAACAGAACAATGTAATACCTACCAGCTTCAGGCTGCTGTCCCATATGCAGACCAGACGGACCTAGGTAGTTGTGAGAGGGAGTTATTGTCAGCAGATGCACATGTGGCCTTGGTATAGGATGGATGCTGCATGTCTGCACATCTAAAGTACAAACTGCAATAATACACAATGTCCTAACCTCACCATAGATGTGCACCTCTGTGCATTAGAAAACCCCATCCACAACTGCAATCGGACCTGACACATGCACGTAGATACAATACAGATTCATGTATGTCTGATACGTTAGTATACTAATCCCCACTGGGCCCTTACCTGCACTCTCCTCATCCAGTGTGTGTGTGTGTGTGTGTCTGTGTGTGTGTGTGTCTGTGTGTGTGTGTGTGTGTGTGTGTGTGTGTGTATGTGTGTCTGTGTGTGTGTGTGCAACCAACCTCCACAATGCTTCCCTCAGCATCATGGATTGTGCATTTGGCATGTGGCCCAAGTGTGGTGAGGAGCTCCATGGTGGGTGTCAGTGGGATGTGGATGACTGTGTCCCCACCTGTGTCTAGGTGGTCCCTTGCTACAGAAGCAGCCTATCGATGGGCATGGCATTTGAGTTTGTTGGCCCTATGCTGCACAAGCACATAAGTTCTGCTGTGCAGGCTGGCATCATTTACCCTGTGGACCACACTGTTCCACAGGGCAGTCCTCTCTTGCACATCTTCTGCTCTCCATCCACATGACAGGGCATAATGTCCAATCACATATTGGGTGATCATGTCTGTTTCCCCAACAGAGAATGCTGGTAGGCAAGCACTCTGCATGTTACCTGGAAGACATAAACAGGAAAATGCCACAGGACTTCATACGGTTGTCAAAATTTACATCAACAGTGGATATTACTTGCAAATAATCTAGACTACACTGGAAACCTCCAAGCTATCATGGCTATAGCAGCTTGCATTACATGCCTGTCCGTGAGCTATCTTATTCCCCCCAATGTTGGACACTTGATTGCATAATTCTCTATCCTCCATTCATTTCTGTGTAGAGGGTTGACAGTGGTCATCTTCCATGTGGATGGTGTGTGCATAGTGGCAGGTCTGTGTTTGACTGTGGTGTGTGATGGAGCTCTGAGCTTATGCCTGAGTTCATGTAGGAGGCAGACACTGATGTTATTATGCATCATGGATATATGTTGTTGCCATCAGTAGGCAATATGTACATGCTCACCATTGCTGTGGGGAATAGTGTGGTTAATGTGCATATCTTCATGTACAACTGTGCTGGACAGGGTGGCGATGTTCCCACCTTACCTGTGTGATGCAGGTTGCATATATCCATGGCATGTGTGCATGAGGTGTTTTTTACCCCCAGTACAGGGTGAATTGTGTTGTTAAATCTGAGACATACAACATATGTGGAGACATGGTTGCAATTGTCCTTGGTCGTGTGGACATGTCCGATTCATAGTCATAGTCAGCCTTACAGGACATCACCTGTGAACTTACCTGCTTGTGCAGATATAGGTGTACTTGCTTCAAAGTTGTTGCCTGCACCTATGTGTTCCTGAATAACCAATGTAGCAACCCATTATGTGGTTTGTGTATTGCTGCTGTCCACTAAAGGGGATTAATCTACCTTTGTGGAGGCTGGATATACAGGTCATGTACTCCTGTGTCAATATAGCTACAGTGGATATAAAGGGTGCACATCCCCGATACACTGCCCGATATTTGTGAAATTGGAATATGACACCACAATAACTCATTTCATAACAATTCCCATCTGTTGCGTGACCTATAGCCTGTGCATTTCAATTGAAAACATCACAATCTGGTCTGTGAAAACATGGAAATAATACTCAGTACCATAAGCCAGTTGAATGAGTGTGCACATCTTTAAACTTGTGTATGCACCTCTTGAGATGGTTACAGCATTCATCTGTCTTGGTCTGGACTCTAACATCATGGCACGGCTTCATTTGGCAATAGTTGCTCACTTTCTTAGAAATACCTTTGATTGTATTGCAATGGAATTGGACAGGTTAGGGATCACATTTAAGATGAGAAACATTATGAAGTGATCTTCTGTGGTCTGACTGTCATACAGCACACAAACCTGGCATTCCAACAGGGGTGTGTGCACTTGTGATATACACTGTATGCAGTTGTTGATATAGCTGGTAGTAGTAGGCATGGACAGTGGGTCATAACAAGGGTGAAAACTTCTCTGAGTAATACCTGATAATCATGCCTACTCCAGTACCCACATCAGTGTCAGGGGAATGCAACCACCAGTAGCTGTACAGATATATGTATGTTGTATGCACTGACACTGATATAACACACATAGCAACAAGCACAACCTATTTACTTGACTGCTTAAAACCCATGTGATTAGTTTTGTGCCTTCCAGCTGAACATATGCACACACACATGTGCTCAATGGATACCTGGTATACATTTTTGTTGAATGTAAGTATGGCACACTGTATTTACATTCTTGCTTCTCAATCATACTTCCCAACCTGTTACAGCAGTACGTCTGGACAATGGCACACATAAATGGGTGTCAAAAGGGACATCAATATTGATACTGTATTAATATAGCTGCACAATACATTAGTACATTGATTGCACAGTAGGGT
Source organism: Protopterus annectens (assembly GCF_019279795.1). NCBI lineage: Eukaryota > Metazoa > Chordata > Ceratodontiformes > Protopteridae > Protopterus > Protopterus annectens. The sequence goes on from NC_056746.1 coordinate 546,151,190, forward strand.
TTGACAACACTGTGATAACCTGGAAGATGTCCAACAGTCATAAATAGGCTGTTATTTTACAATGACATTGCTCACAGACCTGCCAGTGGTTTGGCTGACATAACACAGGTATATGTGCATGTGACTTCAGATATCAGTCACAAATGTGCTTATTGTCCAGCAGAACACTGTACAGTTTATTTATTTATTTCAGTTTGATTATTGGGAAGGTCCACTGGGCTTGGGGGCCCATTTTCAGTGGAGGCCCAGGGAGAAAAGCTCCACAGGAAACAACAATTTTAATTACATGAAAAATTCAAACACAGTTTGCAATTGCAAATAACAGGTTGCTATAAATAGCAAAAAATACTAACAATTTCTATTATGTTCAGAAGGAAAAAAAAACAGGTATATAGTATAAAAACAAGAATTTACTGTTTAGTTACCTGTGCAATCAATATTTTGAAAGAGGTTAGGAAGGTAAAGAGGTTAGCCTGGAGAGAAGGGGGAAGATAGCTTGAGAGGTGTGGGCTGAAGAGCGCATTTGCACATCCTATTTTGATTGAGGTAAGAATGAAGTTGGATTTTGAAGTTATTTAGGTTGTTGCAGGTTCTTAGTGAGGTGGGCAGGGCATTCCATTTTTTAGCTAGGGTAAAGGATAAGAGAAGCTGACCTGCTGGGCGCTTTGGTTTTTGTACTGTGATCAGGTTTTGGTGAGAATATCTAAGGGATCTAAGGGGGATATAAGGTTGTAGAATATTGGAAAGAGCAGGGCAGTTAGTAGGATGGAACAATAATTTGTGGACTGTGGTGATTTGGAGAAAGTCAAGTTGATTGGGGAGTTCAAGCCAGTTTAGAGAGTGAAGGGAGGTGCAGTGATGAGAGGAGGATTTGGCATTTGTGGCAAATTTGGAGATTTTGTTGTAACATTGTTCCAATTTGGGGGTAAGTGTGGATGATAAATTAGTGAACAGAGAAGCACCATATAGTAGAGAGGGAAGGAGGTAGGTAGAGGCAAGGGTTAGCCTGGTGGGAGGAGAGAGAAAGTGATTCTTTCTATACAGTAAGCCAAGTTTTATGTGTGTTTTTTTTATGTTTAGCTGGATATGAGTATTAAATTTTAGTTGGTCATCAATCGTAACACCAAGAAGTTTGGTGGAGGTTATGATCTCGATAGTGGAGTTGTTAAGGCTGGTAATTTGAAATGAGTTTTTATCAAGAGATGAGGATTTAGAGGGGGAGAAAAGGAGGATCTTAGTTTTGTTTGCATTTAGGGAGAGGTGATTTTGGAGCAACCAGTTTTCAGTGGTTGAAAAGGCACTTTGTGTTAGAGCTTGGAGCTCTGTTAGGTTAGAGGCGCAGCAGATCAAAGTGGAATCGTCAGTGTATTGCACAATTGTGGTGTTGGGAATGGCTTTGTGGAAGTCGTTAATAAAGATATTGAATAGTAACGGGCCAAGTATGGAACCTTGAGGTACTCCGGTAGGGGTAGGAAGGAAAGTAGAGGTGGCTTGGCCCCATTTCACAGCTTGGGACAAGTTTGAAAGGTAGCTAGAGAACCAGGAAAGAGTTTTTTGGCTAAGGCTGAGATTAGAGAGATGATTTAGAAGGTGGGTGTGGGAGACAGTGTCAAAAGCTTTGGATACGTCTAGTAGAACAGAGGATACTATGTTACCGGAGTCACGTGCAGAATTGACAGAATGCAAGAAAGAGAGAAGGGCGGTGTTAGTACTGTGTCCTGGGCGGAAGCCGTATTGGGTAGGAGAGAGTAGTTGGTGTTTGGTAAGGAATGGCAAGAGCCGCAGGTGGATGCATTTTTCAAGGATTTTGGATATAGGGGAGAGGATGGCTATGGGGCGGAAATTGGAGGCATTACAATTTTTTCCACCTTTATGGAGAGGAAGAATGAAAGCAGAGCGCCATAGTTTAGGTACATAGGATTCAAGTAGAGACCTATTAATTAGGATACTGATAGGTAGAGCAATGGCGTCAGAAGCTATTTTTAGGAAGGAGGATGGAATGCTGTCAGGGGCATTGGAGCAAGGCTTTAGTTTATGGAGCAGTTTCGTTATTAGGTCGGTGGATACAGGTTTGAGTTCGAAAGGGGGGGAATTGAGCAGGGAGGAGGGTTGTTGTTGATGAGAGTCTTGGTTAGCTCAGTGATGGAAGAGGTGAAGAAGGAATTGAATAGTGAGGCAATTTCTGGGTCAGATTTTCTGGTATCAGGACAGGGGTTGTTTTTTGTACCTGGCCTAAGGAGGGAATTAATAGAATTCCAGAATTGGTTGGGATTTCTTGCATGTTTTTTTTTTTTTGTAGTTTGATGTAGTAAGACTTTTTATCTGTAATGACTAGTTTTTTGGCAAGGTTTCTTAACTGCTTAAACATCAGGAAGATTTCAGGCTGTTTGTGTTTAAGGTAGGCTTTCCAGGTATTATCCCTTTGTAGCATAATCTTTTTTGTATCATTGGTGAGCCAAGGGGTGGTTTTTGTTTTAACTCTTTTTCTTCTTATAGGAGCTAGGGAGTTAAGGACAGTTATGAATGTAGAATTGAAATAGTCAACGGCTTCATCTAATGGCAGTGTTTTTAGGGGGTTCCAGTTAGTTAGTTTAAGGGAGTTAGAGAAAGAAGTAGGATTAAAGTTAGTTAGGTTATGAGTTTGAATGTAGTGGTGAGAGTGTGGGAAGATGGGAGTGACTCGAATGGAGAAGGCAGGGAGGTGGTCTCCTAATGGGTCAGGAGTGACACTAGATTTTATAACTTTGTTAGGATGAGATACTAGGATCCAGTCAAGTATGGTGCCAGGAGGATTAGTTTTGTTAGGTCTAGTAATGGAGTTAGTAAGCTGAGTGAAGTTGAATAGGTTGATAGTTATGGACGGATTAGGGTTACTGATGTTTCCCCAGTCAATATTTACATCTCCCAAAATGAAGGTTTCTAGCTTAATATTGGAGGAGGACCATGAGAGGATGTCTTCCAGTCTATTGGTATTGTTACCAGGAGGAATATAGAGGGAAATAATGCAGGTGCTTTTGTGGTTGTTTATTTTTAGTATGCCAATTACTAGTTCAGCATTATTGAAAGAAGGGATGGGGTTAGGGTATGGGGTCATAGTCAAGAGGTTGGAGTAGATTAAAGCAACTCCACCACCTCTTCTATTAGGGTGGTCAGATCTGAGAGAATGAAATCCTGGAGGTAGGAATTCAGAGTCTTTAATGTGAGGTTTTAGCCAGGTTTCAGAGATGGCTGCTATGTCAGGAGAGTTGTGAGTGAGCCAGGCATGGAAGAGGGTTAATTTATTTTTTAAGCTTTGGGCATTGATAGTGAGGAACTTGAGGTTTTTATTAAAGGATATTTTGTTGGTGCATGGGTGATTTGTAGGAGAAAAGTTTGGACCTGGATTGGGGTGTATATTGCCAGCTAAGTGAAGGAAAGTGGGATTGGGGATACATTTATTAGTTTTGTATTTTGATAGAAGGGGCTTGTAGTGATTTGGTTTAAGTTTGTAGTTATTGTTTGAGATAGGGAAAAGTTTTACTTTTAAGAGAAAGAGAGGGTGGGAGGGAACTAGAGAGGTTGTTGTGGAAGTGGGATGTAAGGCGGAGCTGGGAAGTAAAAGGAGGAGACAGTAAATGGAAATCAGTATAAGAGGTGATTTGGTATAGAGATAGAAGCTGGAAGGGGAAGGATGAGAAGAGAATGACTTTGGAAGGAAGGCTGAGCATGGTAATTGGAGACAGAAAATGTATAAAGAGAGGGAGATGTGATATTAGGTGTGTTGGGGTGTGGTGGAGAGTAGTAGGAAGGGTGGAGGAAGGGGAGGGGGAAAGGTGTATCCTGACTGGTTGGTGAAGAGGGTGGGACTAGTAAGCAGGGGATAAATTTAGGACCAATGGGGGTGGGTGGGAACTGGGGGCAGGGTAGGGGAGCAGAGTGAGCCCACAGGGCAAACGGAGTGGGAAGATCCAAGAAGGTGGGAAGGCCCGAAAAACAATCAGTGACCTGAGGCTGGAGAAGGAGAACTATTGCAGGGGTGCAGGTATATGGTTACAAATTTTGTTTTGTAGTAAAAACTTAGTACTTTATGTTTAGTTAGTGGAAAACACTCTAGAAGCAAGTATATAAGTGTGGGGAGGTAAAATTGCAGATTTCTTAGTGAAGGGCAGAGACACTTTCTAGGCAGAGTAAGTTAGTGGAGCAGGGAGAGGGAATTATTGCTGGTCTTTTTATTAGGAGTATGCTGCCACCTAGTGGAAAAAGGAGGGAGGTGCACTCAGAGGAGAAGAGGCTCCACAGAGAAGTCAGGTTTATGGAGATTAGATAGAGGTAATTGTGGGGAGTAGACTGTAAACCAAGGTTGGGGTTGAGGGGGCTGTGCAATGACCAGTGGTAGGCTACTTTCACGTGCATCGATGTAGAATGCTGCTCAAGTTAGGTAGATGCTAGAAAACATATGTAAGACAGATTACATACACTGAGTCTCCTTAGGGAGATAGGGTCCCAGTAAACTTAATATAGATCAAACAGAGTGTCCATGGACGTCTTCTCTTTGAAAGGAGGGATATTCTGTCTGGTAGTGAAGAAGGGGGAACACCTTGGGGAGCAGCTGAATAGAAGAGTGAGTAAAGCAAACAGTTAAAAAAATGGGGTAGGGGAAAAATAGGAAGGAGGAGAGTGCAGGAAGTAGTGGATGCAGAGTAGAGGAGGGAGTTTTACAGTGTGGAGTGAGAGGATGAGACAAAGGGAGAAGGGACAGATGTGTAGTCTGAGGGAGAGAGAATAATGTAGCAGAGAGGTAGGGAAAATGAAAGGTGGAAACAGTTGTGCAGTAGAAGGTCCACATGTCATGATAAACTTCATACAACAATTCAGCATGCAAACAATAGCTAGATAACAGGATTACAGGTGCTTAGAGTAATCAGAGACAGTGTTTGTTGTTCAAATAGCAATACCTAAAGCAAATATTCCTAGGTGGGAGAATAATCCAAAGCAGTAACTACATGAAAATAAAACAGTTATTACATTCAGTTAAACACATAAAGACAATTAGTTGAGGCAGGCCTTAGGGAATGGCAATATATAAATACAAGTCAGCAACAACGCAATGCCTATAATACTACAGAGACTATGTTGCTAAAACAGCAGACAATAGTATTTTGACTTCAGTTAGGTATTAAACAGACACTGATTATGCAGTAGCAAGTTTAAAGGCAATGGTTGCTACGGTTCTAAGACACAAAATCATGCCTGCAGGTAAAGACACTGTTACGCAATTGCAGGTTACAAAAATAAATAGTCGCTAAGGTTTTTGGAGGTAAAAAGCCGTGTCTATAGGTAAAAAAGACACTGTTATGCAGTTTACTGATGAATCAAATGGTCACTTTGATTCTAGAGCTAAGAATGATGTGTCGTCAGTTAAATAAGGCAGTTGCAGGTTGAAAATCAATGGTCGCTAAGGTTTTAATATTAGGAGCTGAGTCTTACAGGGAAAAGCTGTTAACTAATAGAAATCAATGGTCGCTGAGATTTCTAGTGCTGGCAGCCAAGTTAGCAGATAGAAAAAGTCATCTCTGAGTATACAGAGAACAATTTCTGTTCCTGGGCAATGGGGAAGCACTGGAATCCTGAGCTATTGTAAACGACAATCATTAAAACACGCCAGGACACTAGCGTTGAGTGCAGCATCTAATTCTGCTTAACTGACGCCTCAATAAGGCTCGCTAACATATTAGCATTGTGAGCAGCTTCAATGCAGCTTAACAAACACAAACAAGCTTACACTAAGCAAAAGATAAAGAGCAGGCTATGGGGGAGCATTAGGATTATGAAATATTGTTAATGACAAACATTAATACACGTCAAGACACTAGCGTTGAGTGCAGCATCTAATGCTGTTTAACAGATGCCTCAATAAGGTTCGCTAATATATTAGCATTTTGAATGTTATTAAGCGTTATTAGCGTAGTTGAATGTTATTAAGTCAATATATCACATACAGTTTAACACACATGTCTGCAACATTACTCTACTATGCACATGCCCTCGATAGGTGTTGTAGCTTTACAAGGCAAACATGTGTCATACTCATAATCACATGTAACATGGATATGGCAAACATCCCTTTAAATGGCCTATTAGTGGCACAGTCACAACTGTTTGACAG